>NC_036451.1:19874600-20193350 GCF_002775205.1 Xiphophorus maculatus | reverse complement strand
TTTGTCTTGCAACATGACCTGTTTCTTCTCCTCTCCATCCAAGTCGAGGAGGGGGCCATCAGCTTCCACAGCCTGTTGAATTTGAACAACTCATTTGTGTGTTATAGTTTCTAAAGCTGTGTGGCTGCTTGTGTTTCTGCTTGTGTGCTGAGTGTAGGTGTGCAGCAGCACAGATCCTGCCTGACTGCCTGCATGGTGCTACAGGCCCCACTTTGCACTGCATCACAGATCAGAGAAGATGCCAGCACTGCCACCTCTTTGTGTCGCTACAGCCCTGTTTGTGTGACCTGGCATAGCCTTGCAGTTTGCGTTGACACTTTTTGGTTTTAAATTGTAGTTTAAATTGATGCTACTAATGGTCATTTTATGATTTGCTAATGTGCTGTTCAGAGGCATTTAGTGTAATTTGATCGAGGAGCAGGACACTGACATCTTGCTAAGCCTGTTAATCCAAGTATTCCAGTATGTAAATTATTATAGGTACTAAAGTCAATATCAAACGCCACCGTCAGTCTCTCTTTTGTGATTTGACAAAAACAGCCCCTGAAATTGAATGTCAGAAGCCCATGTTCTTACTGTATGTCCCTTAAAGATAAAGGTTCAACTCTGAGCCGGGGATTTATAACACAGCGTGATCCGTCAGCCGCAATTGTTCTACACCAACAAGGCCGCCCTCCCCACATTCGCCCTGTTGCAGAAAAAAAAAAAAATTATGCATTGCTGAGGGCTAATAAATGGAGGATACGTGGAGAGCCCCTTTGAGATTCAAATGCAGTCTGGTGAGCGTTCACAGAGGCAGGCTAGACGTGTGTTTTTTTCCCACATTAATATGTGTCTGTCTGGGGCGTGAGGAGGAGGCCTCTACGCACCAGATGGAGCCCAGTCTAGACTGGGTCTATCTCTTGAGCACCTGCCATAAGGCTGCATTAAACATTCCATTGTCTTGGTGATTTGTACGTCTCCATTTGTACATCTGCTTGAATGCCCTTTATAGTGTCTGCTGCCTAGATTTATTCCGGACACGTCAAGACGGCCGTGTTAACGAAGAACACAAAGCGATGCAGCAGCAAGTTAGAGAGATTTCAATCTGTCGCTTTCGCAAAGTTTTGCCCACTGCTTCCTCCGTTCATTTCGTTTGCCAGGTGCACGAATGGATGTGGCACTGGCGCGATTAGCTTGGACAGATCTGACGTACTGTGTTCTACCCTACACACAATAGAGCCATTGTTTTAGCTCTACAGCCCTGCTGCAAGCTCACTATCCCACAGATGTTATCTTGATTGTGTCACACTTGGCCACTAGATTCCACTGCGGCGGGCATGAGTGTGGGCGCACATGCGTCCCCACATTTACACGCTTGCTTCCTTGGATGTGTTTATGAGAGGGTGCGTTATTGCTACACCCAGAGCGCCTCATTTTTTGTCACTAAGGGCTGTAATGAACATGACAGAATACAGTGGGCTGCAGAGCAGGCCTTTTTGCACACTCAGAGATTTGCTTTGATCCCATCACAACATGACTTATATGTTTGCAAGAGAAGCCTTTGCAGAGACTGTCTTAATGTCATCATTGGAAACTACTAACTAGTTCTTCTTCTACTTCTTCCTTCTCCTCCACGGCTTTCATCCACAATTGACAGTGTTTGAGTCTCAGTAATCTAAATCCATATTTTGTCATCAGCTTCCTGTTATCGTTTTTACCTTGGATTGCAGTGCCCTATATAAACCTTTTTCTCTGAACTTATGTATTCTGGGTTTGGTAGCCTAGCAACAGCCTCTGACCCATGCAAGAGAAAAGGAGGGGCGGGGGGGTATTGAAAGGGCTGACATGCAGGCTTTAAACCCACGGAGGACGTCAGATTTCAGTGGATGTAATCTTTGAGCATTTTGTGTAATCGCTTGTGAGGTGTGTTTCTCTGTGTGCGCATGTGTGCACGTCTTTGTGTGTATTATCTGGATTTACCAGCCGTAAAAGAAAATGGGGAGAAACTCCTTGTCGGTATCTGAAAAAGGAAATTAGCTAATTTTTCAAAAGACCTATCAGTGCATCATTTTTAACACTCTTTCTTAGGATTTACTAAAAGGCAACACTTCCAACTTTTTACATTTATTCAATGAAGCTTTTGTGAAAAATGCTATGTCTTGCTTTCTTTAACACAATTTATTAAATAGCATTTTTGTTGGAATTCTTTGCTGACATTTCTACTTCAAGACTAAACATCTTATGTAATATGTATTTGCAAAAATCCAACATAAGGTGAAGAAGAAAAGCTTCTTCTGTGAGATATAAAACATTTTGTCTGGGAATTTATGCATCATTAGAGCACTTTTGTAAGAGCAGTGTTTCCGTGTTTTACAGGAGTAAGTGAAGTCCTACGGAAATACTTCCACCTCATCCGTAGGCCTGCAAGCGACAGACAGCCGACCTTCTGGCCTGAGGAGCAGAGGTCAGCGGCGGGGTCAGGTCATCGCGCTGACGTCAGAGGTGAGACAAAGTCCTGCTCTGCTGCACCTGATCTGCTGTTGTCCTCTCACTTGAACTTGAACTAGGTGCACAAATCTCTCAAACAACATGACCAGAGGAAAAGTTTTTAAATTTGGCACCCTGAAAAACAACTCTCTGTTTATTTCATACCTCACACATAGGTCTGTATGAAATTCCCAAATGATAAACCTCGAGTATAAATATCATGGTTAAAAAAAACACATTCCTAACTACTTTTATTTAAAATACAAAGGGCATATTTAGACCTGCTGAAATACAAAACAGAAATGTATTATTTTGGTGTTAATACAGAACATGTAAAAACATGCAAATAGCCATTTAGCAGTAATCTTCAAATAAATGTGTCTATTATGAAGAATATCATTTTGTTTTTCTGCTCTTTAGACAACTGGGGAAACAAAAATATTAGCTGGTTTATAATTTGGGCTCGCTGCTCGGATTGAGGCTGATAAACAGATATTTAAAAGACAAATTTGTCTGTGTTGTAAGTGGGAGAAATTATGAAAGTCTTTTGTCAGCGAAGTGACAGGCAGTGTGTCAAAAATTATAGAAAAAGTTGCTTCGTGATGTTCTAGCTTCTTTGACTTCTCACAAGGAAAAAAAAAAACTATTCAAACGAAAGAACAGCAAAAGTATTTTTTTATATACTGTAACTTTTTAATAACTTGAGACTTTCTTGTGGTTAACCCTCATGTTTAGGATGAATATTTACTAGTTTGCTCTCCTCACCTTCCTAGTCAGTCACTTCTGACCACATTCTTTATAATGTTTCAATATGTTTGATTCTTCGGTAGAGGGGAGCCATTTGTGTAAACCATGTTTTTATACATTTGTCCCAGCTTTTTTAGCCTTAAAGTGTATAGTGGCAGTGTGGTTTAGACTGATGTGTGTGTGAGGTGTGCTCGTGTAGAAAGACTGACAGGGTGGCTAAGTTACTTACTTATTCCCTCTATCCATAACTTCAAATTCTTACTTTTCTGTATTGTGTCATATGGAGAAAAGAACCTATTTTTTTCTCTTTTGTTTTGTCAAGACTTAATGATTTAAAAAGTCCTTACACTTTGACAAAAACATATTTTAACTCCCTTACTATGTAAAGAAGTAGCTTTATTTCTCAAACTTTCTAAAAAAAAATGTCTATCTATTAATGTTCAACATATTTTATGAACTTGCACCAAAACTCGGTTTCTACCCGGCAAAGCCCATTCTCACTGTGTGTTTTCGTAAAGTACGTATTATGTTGAAGGTGATGGACGGCTGAAGTATGCGCCTCGCTCGCTTTTTTCTCAGTTTCCCTCTCAGCGTTGAGTGACAGGACTAAAGATTACCTTCACTTTCCTGACTGCTGCAGCAGGCAGCGAACGCTGCTCAGCTCGTGCATGCTCAGCCTCCTGTGGAGAACAAAGTGGAGGGAGAGAAGGAGGCCGAACGACTCGTCGAGATACAGGGGCCGCCATAGAAGAGAAACAAAGGAAGTGATTTTTTTTTATTATTATTATTTCCCTTTAGGGTTAGAAGATGAGCATTCTGTGACTTTGGCCTAGTTCTATATCAGCTTTTCTCCCACCTCATGAGAGAAGAGGTTGCGTTTGAGAATCAGACAAGAGAAGATCAGAGGATATTTCACAGCCTGTGGCTATCCTCCTCCATCGCGTTCGACCACCTCTTAAAGCTCCTTTCGCTTTGCCTCAACTCAATGAGGGCTGCCGGTCTACTTAGTCAATATCATATCCACAAACTAGTCAAATCGATGCAAACAGGCTTTGGCTGGACACAAGCTTTAGAAGTGAAGGCATAGCTACCGGCTATGTTTGATACAGAGATATAATAATCCAGAAGTGACACTCGTTGCGTCTTCTTTGTAAACGTAAGAGCATATTAAGAACTCGCATGCAGGCGTCTGCATTCCTACTGTGTTTTCCTCCTTAAGGACCTTGCGGGCAGGTTATGGATTTGTTTCTTTAGGAAGTGCAGACAGCAGGATGTGCGATTTCACACGTCAACACTGTTGCTTCACAGTTGAGCACTCTCATGTATATGGAACGAGTCAAAGACGAGGGAAGCTTTAATCCGCTCATTTACAGTACCTCAGATCCAGTTGACATCTCTCACTCAGGCACATACGTACCTCTGTGTGTACCGTATCTTAGTTGCCCCCCCCCCCCCCCGCCCCCCACCCACCTCCTTTGCCATTCCCTCTATTTGGACTCATCTCACCATCACCGCCACCCCAGAGAAACCAATTCAGACTGCTGCTCCACACCGTCATGGCATGTTGGCCAAGGGAGATGGAGTTCTTTCAGGTCCTTGGCTGCGACCTCCCCACGCCGTCGCTGCCCCCTCATGCTGCCTCTCAACATTTCCTCAACACGGCTGGTGTCCCAGCCGGGTAGCCAGACAGAGCTCGGCACCACTTCTGAGAATCTGTTGGAGCTATTTTGCACATTCTGTGACAATTCAATGCCAATTTTTTGAGATTTAAATTTCTCTTTAGTTACTATAAATAACATATGATGTCACATGGGAATGATAACACAAGATTCACGTCGTTGCAAGAGGTTCCTGCTGTTTTCTGACGTCTCCAGCCTTATTTAGGCGGCAACTTTGAACAACAGCTGCAAACAGTTTCCAGAAAGTTTGTACATCTCTTTGCTTTCTCTGAGTTAATTATTCAACACCACTCTGATGATGACGAGAACTAAGAATGTTCTTCCCTCAGTAACAACTTCCACCATGAAGAGTGTTGTTGTCAGTGCTCCCAGTTACTGCTTTAGACCTTGGCACACCCCTATACATCCATGCACATGAGCCACCTCAATCCCCGTTGACTATTATACACTCATATTTAAGCAATGTTTTGGCTGAATTTAATCAGAGGATTTCACTCAGAGATGACAGTTTTCATGACTTCCTCACAGAGGATGATATTGCATTTGGTGTGAAGATGAAGATAGAAAAGAAAGAATCAATTATACGGCTGATGATTTGAAAAATTGACAATTTGGAGCTTTATGTCATGTTCTAAGGCTATTCCCTCATCAAACATATACCTGGAGTGATGCTTTGACTCATTAATGGATGTTCGAAGAATCCTTGAATCTATTTTGGCAGCCGTTTGGGGGTGCCTAAACGCTTGCTCATACAATGTGTCACTTATTTCCATAAAGTTGCTCCACGGGCAATCTCCTCCGTGCTTTCCGCACAGGACCTCTAGACTAGCGGCAGCAGCAACTAGCAAGCACCTGGTGGAACTGGGAGTCTGCCAAACTTGTCACACTTATCATAAATGCTTCTCAGTTTATAAGTTATATTGACCAATCAGAATTATTATACTTTCATCTGAGGTCCTAACTTGCCCAAAAAAACATACCCAATCAATGGAAGTATGGCATTTTTATGACTATGTCCATATTTTATGAAAATATGCTACCAACAAAACTTAAATCTAATAAACTGAAAGAAAGAGATACTCCTCTTCCACTCTAAGTTTGTGGCATAAATATAAAACAACAAATGAAGAAAGTCAGAAACAAATAAAGCCTACATAATGTTCAACCCTCAAACCAAACACATAGCCAACAAGCTGTTGTTTGGTAAAGTAACAAACCGATTTAAGCAGCTTGTTGTTTGGTGATTTCTGGGTTTTGTTCTGTTTTTGTTTTTTTTGGTGGGGGTTTCTCTTGATATCTTACTGTTTGCACAAACATCCCTGCTTTATTTGGCATGATGACCAGCTTGATAAGAGATTGATGCCTCTGACTGAAAACGTTGGGTGAAAAGAGGAGGCCTTAGATGGCTGTGTGTGGGAAGCCAATCAAGTGTAGAGTGGTGGTGTACTGTATGTTAACGTAAACTTCAAATTCAGAGAAAAACAAAGGAAAGGAGAATAGAATAGAATTACTTTATTCATCCCAGCAGGGAAATGTCAAGAGGACAGAGGGAAAAAATGGTCGAAGAGTTTAACGAACACAAGATTTAAAACTGGAATATTGAGGAATTAGGAAGTTTGCTTTTATTCCAGTATGTAGAATAAAAGTTGCTTTTATGTACTCTTTATTTGCATTGTTATTTGTTTCTTTAGTTTGACCTTGAAGCACTGTGGCCTCTGGCATCTCAATGCTGAATGGTGGCTGTATTAAAGATTGGTGGTGGCTGTGATCGTGGGGTGCAGAAGGGTGACGGACAGAGGAGGGAGAGGTGGGGGGGTCCTCTGAAAGGCAGCGGGGCTACGGAGTGAATGGAAAGCAAAGGGGTGGGGGCGGACACAGGGTAGAGGGTGGTGGGGGTGGGGGGGTATAAGCGGCGGAGGCAGGTTGGGGGTGGTGGAGCTTCATTGGTTCAATGCAACGGCAGAGGCAGCTGTGAAAAGAGGTCTCCCCTTTTTCCCACGCCCGGTCCGATACGGACACCCCGCTTCAGCCGGCTGGGGTCAAGTCACATTTCTAATACATGCACCGGGCCTGCGGATTCTGACAATGCATACACGCCGCTCATTTACTTTATGTATGCACACAGACAGAAGCACACACTCGTATATACACGGGACGAGGAGGCGGAGGAGGGGGGGACAAACAGTCTCTGTGACAGATGAAGGCGGGGGGGGGGGGCTCGTCTTCGTGGCAGGCAGCGATTTCTTGACCGTTGGCAGCATTGCCTCATCTTCATCCTGCAACCCTACAAATTAACAAGCTGCAACTGCGCTCACAAACACACATGCGGATACCACTTCAGTACGTATAACAGCTTGTTAAACATTAAAGATTTCAGACTTGATGATGTCAAGTCTCCTTGGCATAAGAATATATTTATTGGTGATTTATCTGGTTCACAGCAGTAAATATCCTTCTTCTTTTTTTACAAGTACTTGTCTTAGCTGCTATTTACAAATTATAATCATATTCCAGGGAGGGGGATGTAAATGCTTTGTTCTGAACTCCCCTAGCCCCCCAGCACTACCACTCCAGTGCCAGATGCCCTGCTGTATTGTGCTGGTGCCGGGGTGGGGTGAGGTGGAAAGGGGTAGACGGGGAAGCAAGCCCCCTTCCTCTGACTGTCTCTCTGCACCAGGTTGTCACCCTAGTTGTCTGTCTGTCAGGACAAGTGTGGGAAGGAAAAACATTCAGGATGGGAAGGGGGTGATGGTGGTGGAAGTTCAAGGAGAGGTTCAGGTTTTTTTAGAGGTGGGGGAGGGGAAATTTGGGAATTTAAAGCTAAGGAAAATGCATCTCTACCCTCGAAAAGGCCACAGAGGAGCGTTGAGTAGGAGGAAAGTGTGTGTGGGTGGACGTGTGTGTGTGTGTGTTAGGATTGTTCTGGCCCTCTTTAGCAACTTTTCAACAAACTGAAATTGATATGAGTTTGCTGGTCTTTGTCTTCTAGTAGCTCAGCATGGACAACACAATCTTAACAGCAATAACATCAAAAAAATATTAACACATTTGTTTTGTTTATTATAAGTTCTGTACAATAAGTGTCAAGTTGTGCATCAGTATAGAGCTACAAAATGCACAATTTCAGGTAGAGATGCACAGATTTACCAAATTGTATATCTGAAAGAATCTGATATTGTTTTCACAATCATATCGCAATTGAATTTTTCTAATATTGTGCAGAACTACTTTTAGGTACCAATATAGTACACTTAAATGGTAGATTTCAGTGATTTTAATTATGTCAGTGCTCCCAGTTACTGCTTTAGGCCTTGATGTACCTCTCTACAACTCTTTAACACTTTAACTTTTTTCAGTGAAGTCATTATTTTTTTTTCTATTTGAGGAATCTTATATGTATTTTTATCTTATTTATAGAATTCAGGGTTTGACTTTGTAAGTAAGTATGTAGTCTCTGATATGAAAAACTTTTTAGTTGGATTCGAGTTTCCATGTGAGTATTTGGATTTGCTTTCAGACTTACACTGAGTCTATAAAATCCTGCTTTTACTTGAATTGAACTTAAGTTTAGGGAAACCTTACCAAACACTCAAATTATTTACAAATTACAATGCCTTATGAAAGTGTCTAAATATATATTTCCACATTAAAATTCTAATAAGGTTCATAGAATAAAGTTAATGGATTTAATACACAGAAATTCTAAGTTTGCATTGTCACTGTAAAAGCTTCTAAAGTTCTGACATAATATGCACACTAAACAGCTTTGTAAAATAAATATGGTTACAATGACCTGAGACATAAACCATGCTGCAGTAGACGTGAGTTTGTCTCAGATTTTCCTTGTACAAAATTAAGAAACAAAACCCTTGCAACTTCATGCAACACAGGACTTATCCCAAAAATGGAAATAGAAATGAAATACATAATAGAACAGCTACTATTCATACCAAAAATCAATAATTATTGCTACTGCTTGAACAGATATCTAGCATGTTGATTATTACATTAATTATAATACAATTTTTAAAAAATGGAATTGTACATAATATTATATTTTTTCCCCAAAAAAATTTCAAAGCAGCACTTTGAGTCATGGGCAGAGCTTCTTTAATTTTCATTTACAAGCTGACTGCATTTTTCAGAAATGAAAAGATTTCCATACACCAATGGGTGGGGGATATTCAGTACTGTGTTTTTTTGTTTTCTTTTTTTTTGCTCCACACCAGTGGTCTCCAACTCCAGGTCTAAATGAACCACTGTCCTGTAAGTTTTATATGCAACCCTGCTCTTATTCAACTGAATCAAATGGATGAATTACCTGTATGTCCTCTGGTTCTGCAGACATCTGGTAGTAAGCTTCTCATTTGATTCAGGTGTGTTGCAGCAGGGATGCATCTAAAAGTTGCGGGACCGCAGCTTTGGAGTTGGAGACTCAAAGTCCACACAGACAGGGAAAGCTGCCCACTTCAACGTTTAGATCTCATTGAACTAACTTTGAACTGAAGGAACGGTTTTAAAATCATTACCTTTTTTACCCTTGTGTACACCGACATCATTGACAAGCACATGTTCTGTTCTACGTATGGAAACCACATGCAAAATAACAGTTGTCACCTTTAAAGTGGTTAACACTCCAATTTTTAGTGTTTAAAGGCATAATTTGTATAATGTTGTGGGATGTATAAAATATAATCCATTTCTCAGCTCACAGATTGATTTAGTGGAGTATAATTTCTATCTGACAGCTGTAAAGTTCAACTCACCAGCAAACAAAGACAGCAGGCACCTTTTCCAACTGGTAAACATTTATTAGCATGCAGACACAAATCTCTGTCTTTCCTCCCTTCTTTGTTTTGACTTCATTCTCACCATGTCTTCTGACTACTGCCTACTTACTCCTCCTGTTTCTTTCTTTTATAAATCCTCTCTTTTCCCCTCTTTTTCTCCCCATACCCTGGCTGTGCGAAGAGGTGATAGCAGTGGGAGACAATGAGGAAGACTCACTTAATTAGCTGGACTAGAAGATGCTTTGTGGCAATTACTGAGCACAAAGGGACAGGAAAGTATGGCTCTGTAATGCGCTACTGCGTGCATTTGCCTGCCTGTTGTGGCCCCCGAAGGCAGGTAGGCCTTTTATGGAGAGAGTGAAGGCAATAACAATGGAAGACAGGATGTACTCCACATGTAGTACCATTTCCAGTGCTTTTACAAAAAGGGGCGATGGATGCTGGGGTCTCTTAAAGACTGGAGATTTTCAAACTCTATGATCTCCACAGATGGATTATGGATGGGAAATGCACATGTCTGGGTATATTTTATGTGCTTAAATTATACAGCTGTAGGTGCAAACTTTCAAAATGCACCTCTTTGTAGTGTGTGCTATGCTGAATTACATTCTCTTCAGGTAAGAGCTTTGCAAAAAAGAAAATCTATCTATCTATCTATCTATCTATCTATCTATCTATCTATCTATCTATCTATCTATCTATCTATCTATCTATCTATCTATCTATCTATCTATCTATCTATCTATCTATCTATCTATCTATCTATCTATCTATCTATCTATCTATCTATCTATCTATCTATCTATCTATCTATCTATCTATCTATCTATCTATCTATCTATCTATCTATATGCACAATAAGACTTACTTAAACTTAAAATAGAGGCAAAAAGAACTATTTGGTGAATTCTGAAGTGCAGGTTAGTATGGTATGTATGCATAGGACAGTTTGGAATCAGTAAGAGTTAGTCTCAGCCTTGGAAGGGACAGAACCCTCTCTATTTTCTGATTTTGAAAAATAATTGCCAAGGACTCCACTTGCTATCTTAGCACATCGGGGTAACAAACTCTCACTCCTCTAGACTGAGACTCAAGCATGTGGCATGTTTCTCAGTCTCTCTCTCTCTCTGTTCAGATGGAGCTCACTCCAATTTATGAAAATGTCTGGAATGAAAGTAAAAACACTTTTTTTCCCTTCACATTACTGTATGCAATTGGTCATTTGTGCACAGCATAGTCCAAGGGCTGCAAAAACACGGTAGATCTTGGGTAATGCTCGTTCTGGTTCTGATCAATCTGCAGATTGTTGCGCTGTTTGGTGGCATTGCACAGTAACTGAAGTTGGTCAGGATGCTCTTGATGGTGAAGAGGTGGAATTAATAAATAGTAATAAACAGTAATAAACAGTAGTCGTCTTTTAAAGTAAAACAATAAAAGCGTGGAGTTGGTCTGATTACATAATATGCTTACTTGACAAAAACAAATTTTTGCCCCTAATTTGCTTGAGATTAATTGGCGTTCAAGGTTAGGGAAGGTTTTTGGAAACTGTGCACCCTATAAATAAGAACAAGCATAAAACACACACAGTCTAACACATGGTGGTGGCGAGAGCACCTACTGTACATGAGGGAACCATGAAGTCAGCTCTCCAGCAAAAGAAAATATCCTAAAAACGATTGTCCAGCCATCAGCTTGTGACCGTAGGCTCAAAAGCAACTGGTTTGTGTAGCAGGACATTGTGAAATAAAAGTTTTAGAGTAGCCTATTTAAAGTCTGTGCTTAAATCTGACTGAAATGCTGCGTGGCATGATCCTGAACAGGCCATTAGAGATCAAAAACCGCCCAGTGTCGCTGACTTAAAACAAGAAGAAAACAAAGCTTTTTTTCCCTTTTCTTAAATGAAATTATCATTTGAAACTTTGGCCCTGTGTGACCCAATTGTGAAGATTCAACAAGTAAAAATCAAGTCTTTTCACCTCCTTCTCTTTTTTTTTCTTTTACAATATTCCTTCAACAGTTTTCAACCAATTAAGAAGGAAACCCAAGCACTGTTTTGACCTATAGGACATGTGTAAAACTCTTTCGATATTCACAATCATTTTAAACGTATTAAAATGATTCCTCCCGAGCTCTCCTCCCGAAAATCTCCTTGACGAAAATCTGTGTTTTGAAAAAGAAGAACTTCTATACTTACCTTTAAGGGTTATGGTTAAGTTAAGATATTTCCTGTTTCTGGTCACTCTGTTGTTTTGTGCCAAACTGGAAATGCTGTCTGTTTCTGTTTGGGTGTGAGTGGCCCCACTGTGTGGTTTCATGTTTCTGCATCCGTGCGTGTATTTGTGTAGAGTTGGGCCTGGCAGACAGCGTTCTCCTCTTGTGGAGTGGCCCGAGGGGATTTCTTTCATGAAGTCAGATAACATCCAGGCGACCCCCTCTTCCCTTTTTTATAAGAGTTCCTTAACCTTGATAAATGAAGTAGAGGCAGGAAGGGAGCCAGTGAGTCAGGCTAGGTGGGAGAGAAAAAGTTGTGGACAGTGTTGGGAGATGAAGCTCTGATGGAGGGAGGCAAGATAGAGAGAGAGAGAGAGAGAGAGAGGGAGAGACACCAACTCCCTGTCTGACTTGCTCTCAGGATCAATAACGTTCGGAGAGCTGCTGAGCACTCCTGTCTGGCAGCTCTACCGTAGGGGATGGAGAAAACAGAGGGAGAAAGTGGGGGGGAAGCAAGAAAAAGGGGTGATGAAAAAGCCTCTCTATCTCCGTCTTGTCATTCTTCTCTGATGAGGTGGGGGGAACTGAGGATGTGAAGCTGGAAAGAAGGAAACATGCATGAAGGTTGGAAAGGAGCTGGGATTGTGGCGTCAGATTGTACCGTTTCAAAAAAATAACACACACACACACACACCCCATCATGCCGAGGTCTCCTTTTTTACGGAGCCACAAGGTTACCGAGTGTCGATACAAAAGCTCACAACCCTCCGACAAATGGGATTTGGCATGTTCAATCAACGGTGCTGCCAAATCCCTGTTGTTAAGTGTTGCAGAGTCATATCTGTCTGCAGCGAGCCTGAGCTATGCTACCTGGGTCCGCTAACCGTCCCCTAAACATCCTCTAAAGTCCTCGGTAATAGAATTATCTGCCACATTTGTCATTGGATTTTAATAGGTGTGTCTTCTGTGGCACGAATGGCAAACAGAGAGGGAGTTGTCACGCTGTACTCCTGTTGTAAAAAAAGCCTTTTAGTGACTCCTCCACCAGAGCCTCGAGGTCACGGACACCTGAGCTCTCCTCCCGTTTCCTTTCACACTCTTCTACTTGATTTGCCTGCTTGGAGTTAAAGTCTTTCTGGTCTCTCTCCTCTGGCCATCTCCTCTGTCCTGTGTCAGGCCTGATCTTTTCATCTCCTCTTTCCTAATCCTGCGTCTAGAGAGACCTTCTCCACAGCCCTCCTCCGCTTCACATTGCTCTTTTTGAACTTTGTGCCTCTTCTCATTTCAGCGTGTCCTTCTTCTTGTCGTTTTCCACCCTCTTTATCCCCCTTTATCACCCCTGCCTTTCCATTTCCTCATCTTTTTTTTTCCTGTGACGTCTGCATCTTCTTTCCTCCCTGCTCTTACTTCTGCTGCTCCTGAATTAAGTTAGTGATCAGTTGACTGCCCCTATCATTGGTAGAGAGCAGGTTGGTCCTCCCCTCCCATGAGGGGGGTACATTGTCTGTACTAGTTGACTGGTGTAATCCTCCTACCAGGGACAAAGGACACCACCTTCACTACTCCAGCCACCTTTGAAGTGGCATTAGCCCCCTGATGAGAACCATAAGCTAGCCTGCTCCTGCCTCCTTGGGAACCCAGCATCACACCTTCGGCTCTTTGCTACTAACTTTGGGCTGCCGGGATTTTCTTTCTGTTTAGGAATAATGCTCCTAACTTAACACACACACAGTTCTTTCCACAAGTATTAAAGTTAGGTCTGGGACATTGTAGCCACGCCAGCTGTTTAACTGTTTTTATCACTTTTAAGCGTTGATGCTTTTGAAACTAAACAAATCGATTTCTCTGGTTGGATGCAAATGTTGTAACCAGTGCTACTATCTTGCCAGGTCCCTCTTGAAAAAGAGACTGTAGGTTAAATAAAGGTTATTATTATTATTATTGTTGTTGTTGTTATTATTATTATTAGACCACGTGTTCAGATGGACATCCAGCTGCAGTTTTAGTGTGTGGTCCTCTTTCTGGAAGGTGAATCTCTGCACAAAGTCTTTTGTAGCTTCTCACAGGTTTTATTCCTGTATGGTATTCAGCTCCATCCATTTACCTTGCTAAAGAAAAGCATCACCACATCAAGATGCTGAGATTTATTTACAAACTATTAACAGTCTGCCTTAAAAGTGATGTCAAACGAGGTAACCAACAATTGAAATAAACTACAGAAATAAAAAAAATTGACTCTCCTAAGAAAGCCATAAAAATGTTGCTTTTTATGTAATACACTTGACAATTTGCTTAAATCTTCAATGTGTTTGTATGTTATTCATTTAAATTAAGTAAATTGTGAAATTTGAGTCCTTAGTAGAGCTGCTATTTCAAACAATAAGGGAGTGAATTTAAAAGTTGACTTATTGTTTATACACTTTACTACAAAAGAATATGTGAGGAAATAAAAGATGTTTGGGTTCCCCCTGCAGGTCTGGAGGCTCTAAACAGCTGTTTTGTTCTCTTTTGCCTCAGACCAGCTCTGTCTTTCACCATAGCAAAAATACATGTTGTTACTTGTACTTATTTTACAATAAGAAACTTTATGTTGCAGCCTTTTAATCCAGTCTCTGCTTTTATAGACACTTTTTTAATAATATTATATAATCTTAAATTAGGTATGAAGTTTAGATACCTTTAAGTTGTGGCAGTGTTAGGATTAAGCAGCCTGTAGACCATAATAATTATGACATGTACAATCAGGCCATTCATTACATGTATGAGTGGTTTGTAATGCAAATAAATCATAATTATTTAAGTGTTTAAGTGGTAAATAAATGGCTAAAATAGCATTTTTAAAATGACAAATAATGCTTAAAATAAATGTAAAAAATTTGATTGTGTGTTTTGGTGTCACATATAAAATATACTGTATATTACAACATACACATCAATCATAGGTTGGAGGGTGCCATAAATAAATATAAGTAATTATTTATCTACTTTGAAATATATTGAGCAACATTTAAATACAATATTCTTGTAGGACTCACAACTAACTTTTGGGCCACTGTAACCACCTTTATCACCATTAGATTGTGAGTTGTTGAAACTTGCACTGATTTTTCAGCTGTAGCAAAAATCTTGACATTTAATTTTTCTTTTCCTTCTATTATTTTGCAATAAAAATAAATCTGAACTGCATGACTGTGCCCTGGTTTCTCCCACATCCTGTGCATTAAGACCATTGAGTACAAAGCCTCCACTAACCTACATATTGTACCTCATTCACTCTCTCTGCCTCTCTCTTCTTTTTTTTTCTCAACCACACGAACACACATTCACACAGGGAACGAGGAAGTAAGGTTGCTATAGGAACAGCTGGTCAGAGTTTACCAGAGGGGAAACAAACAAAGTACTGTTCATGAGAGCAGGTTGTTCTGGACAGAAGGAGCGCTGATACTCTCGGTGTGAGTGTGCCAGCGAGGGTTGTGTGTCATGTGTAGTAATTGACTAGATTGGTTTGTGAATCTGGGCTTTCTAGATCCATTCAGTCTTGTCGGTGCTGCTACTGTAGATCTGCTCATCTGTCGAGAACCTTCATCGCATTTTTCATAGGTGTTGTGGTGATAGTGCATTTATCTTTTAAAGGAATTCAGGAAAATGCTTGTGATCCCAAAATGTTCTGCAAGGTTGTTTTTATAAAAGAAAATTGCATTTGTTTGACCAGAGAAAAAGGCAAGCATTCTCACATACTTGGGCAACTGAGGTATAACAAGAAATCTGCAGTTTATTCTTACTTATGCCTGTGTACAAGCCCCAACTACATTCTCTTTCAGTATTTTCTCTGCTCACAGTGACTCTGCAGTTTGGATATAGATTTTATTCAATATAAATTTCTGTCAACCTGCCTAACTCTAAAGCTGCAGCTAACGTCCACATCCTTTCCCCTCATCATGCATCTCTCAAGCTGTCCTCGTAATGCATGTGAACAAAATGTATTGAAACTCTTGACTCAGGTAAACCCATAAAAATGCCAACGTTCCTTCCAGCCCTCCATCTGCATCCTCACTCTCTTTAATGCCCATTTACCACCGCATTCAGGCTTTTGAGCAAGTTTTTCAAACCATTTTCTTTTACCTTCAGTTCCCCACTTTTATTTATTCCCCCTTGCATCAAACAAGTCCATTGGCAAGGGGCAAAAACACCCCCAACCCCATCCTCCTTACCAAGTCTACCCCACTTTTACACCCTTCCACCCCCATCCTCCTTCTGCCCTCTACCTCTGCCAAGACTGAAAGATAGACAGACATACTGTTCTCTCTTTCTTCGCCTTTCACCCTCTCAAACCTCCTTCCATCCATCCTGCCTGGACGGCCACAATGCCGGCGCTCTATCCTATGGCAGGGAGAATGCAGCCCTGAACTAACAATATCACCAAGGCTGCCTGAATGCCGCCGAGTCCCATTGTACTCTGTCAGAGGGGAGTTAACACCCATGTCTGAGCCCAATGAATAGTATTATTGTGTCTGAGACATACGCCGCACCCCGGGTCCCCATCTATGTCCCCCTAACTCAATCGGCCTCCGCCCCTCCCAAACTTGCTTCCCTTGTCCCAACAGTGTAACTCCCCCTCTACATCTCCACCCCCACCAGCCACCACACCACAACCTATACCCCCCCCCCCCCCCAAATCCCCGCCCACTCCTTAACAGAAAGCTCCAACTTCCAAAGCCTCCCCGGCCCACCAAATCCAAGCGTCCGCACTTTACTTCTCTATTCCCCTGGCAGTTGGCCTGCGAGTTTAAGTCCGTTTTGTAAAGCGTGCCGAAGGGTGGAGAGTTGTGGATCACAGCCCCGTCACCCGTTCTCGGTTCTGTAGAGACATTGGTGAGGGCATATCGTTGATTGTGCAAGTTGGTGCGGCGTGGAGGGGGTTGAATTTGGCTGTGGCCCTTTCTCTTTTGAGAAACACAATGGGGCCATGAATCCTCAAAGAAATGTCTCACCCCCATCCCATCTGGTATTATCATAAGAAGAGAGTTGCTGGACCCATTTGAATAACTCTAGATGATACAAAAGATGAGATGTTTTCTTTTTTTGCAAAGTTTCTATGGCGCACCCCTGGCCTAGCCAAAACATTTCCATTCCATCACACCCACTCTGCCACAAACAAGAAAAGGCCAAGAAAGAAATTTCCGGTCAACTTTCAGTACTGCCTTTATTATTTCTTATGAATACAGTGTCTTTTAAAAACATTCATGCAAGGACAAGCGGGTATAGATAATAATAGATGGATGAAAGTGGCAAGCATTTGTATTTAGCACCCTAGGTAGCCTCCTGAACTAACTTTTGCTGGAATTACAGCTGCAAGTCTTTTGGTGGTATGTCTCCCACAGCTTTGCACATCTAACAACTGAAAGTTTTGGCCATTCAATAGTTGCAAAGTATCCAAAATTCAATTAGACTGTATGGAGAGTGACTATGAAAAAAAACAACTAAGTCTTACCATAGATGCTGAGCTTCGAACTGATAGATTAAAAAACGTTTAGTTTTGGTCTCATCTGATCAGAGCACCTTCTTTCGCATGCTTGTTGTGTCCTTTGCATGATCTGTGGCAATCATGACTTTTCACGTCTTTAGCAGTGGCTTAGAAATAAAGGACACATTTGTGGAGCTCGTGATTATTAGTTATCATTTTGACAGGTTTTTCCAACTGAGCTGTCAACTCTGAAATTCCTCCACAGCTACCAGGGGCCTCATGGATGCATCTTTAATGCTCTCCTTGTCTGGCCTGTCAGTTTACGCAAAAGGCCATGTGCTGACCCTGCTTTAGGCTTCTGCATAGCCTTGTTCCTTGGTCTCCTTGATTCTGATGGTGCATCAATATTCATAATTGTACTGAGATTAAATCACAGTAAGCTGAACTCTAGTGGGCAATTCTGCAACAAAATCCCTCCAAAATATGCTGAGGATTTTGGATGTAATGTGAGTAAATTCCTCACATTTGCAGGGCAGTATTTAACCTTTTAGCCTGTGGTCCAGCAAGAGAGCAAAAGACTGTGGCTGTTGAAGTAACACTTTTCCTGTAAATACTACACTTTTAATGTATTCGATTGATGCAGTAGTGATTTTTATAATGGGCCCACTCTCACTGTATTCTGCTATCTGCAGCACATCGACTCTAATAGCTGAGAGTACATTGGCAGGCAATATGTTACTGCCTGACACACTTAACTCTCTGCAGTTTCCACCCTCTAAGGTTAGCAGGTTCATATTGCAAGCTGGGAGAAGATGCCAAAATCCTCACCCTTGACTTGTTGCTGATCAAAAACCAGAACTGACACTTAGAGTGGGGAGAGAAATATCCTGAAAGTTGAGATTAACTTGTTTCTTTCTCCATCACTGTCTGTGCTTGTTTGTGTACAGCTTGAGAAGAAGAGGAGGAGGCGGTGGAGGAGGGAAAAGAGAAGCAGAGTGGGTGGAAGCATGGAAGAAGAGGAGGATGGAAGCAGTTTGAGGAGGTTGTTCGAAGCGGGTGAACCCAGAGCAGGTGAACGCAGCTGCGGATCGCCATGGGCTTTCTGTCTACTTCCTCTTGTGGGCCAAGTTGCTCTGTACTGGGGTTCCGAAGACCCAACAGGGGCCAGCCAAAAGCTGCAGCGAAGTGGGCAGGCTAGGCCAGGAAAGAGGCAGGTGAGCCGGGTGAGCCGAGCTCTCGTTCCCGCCGGCTAGGAGTCTCCTCAGCAGAGCAGAGCAGAGCGGAGCAGCAGAAATCAATACCGAGGAGAGAGGCGAGCAGAGGTTGCCCAACACCGCCTGCAGGCCTCAGAGCCCAGGGACCAACCACCACCACCACCACTACTCCCAGCTCCTATCTACCAATTCTCCTTCTGTCTCTCTCCTGGAGTTCCAGTACTGGCCAGGGCCAGGGCCCTCACCTCACAGCTGCCCTAATCACAGTGTGTTTGCCAGAACATGCACACTTGTGCGCAGGAAAGTAAAATGAAAAGAGACAGAAACTATCCTTGTGTGTGGTTCAGCTGGAGGTTTTCCAACTCTGCTTGATAAAACTTTGCCAAAGACACACAAGGAAATGGTTGAAGAGCGAGCCATGACGTCGAGGTCCCTTTCCTTCTGGCTCCCACGCTCCAATTAGTCATTCCACCTTTACCTTTTCTGAATGAGGATGCTACGGAGGACGTTGCAGCTCAGTGCTGTTTCCAAGCACGTATAGCGAACAGTATTCCTAAGATCTCATGAGCCCGGATGAAAGGACAATTTGAACTTTTTCCTCTCATCTACTGTATCAGGCAGAAGCTGTCTTTTCGCCTTAGATTTTCTTACCCGCACAACAGCAGCTCCCTTCAGAGGATATGGCAGTGCAGTATTGATCCGTGAGGTGGAAGAGAGAAAGGCGGGTTCAGGCTTTCATACCTCTTTCCCTCACTGTGTGTGTGTGTCTTGGGGTGAAGGGGGGATTGTACCTGAAGTCCACTTACTGCTGTGCAGAACGGACCCAGTGACAGCACAGGTGAATGGCTGCTAATTGAATGAGAGCTCAACTGAAAAGGACCCTAGTTTGACAGACTTGTTCCTCCTCCACATATGCAAAGCCTTTTGAAGCTAAGTTCTTACTCAGCACAGGAAAGTAAAAGCGGAGAAACACCTTCACATGGCACCCGGAAGTCGCATCCTCACTAAACTTCCATTTCTAGAGTTCGTGCTGTACATGTTTGAGGCCTGGATTAAGGTTTTTGCCCAAAAAACCTGGAGATATTCTCTTCAGATTGACATTTATGGTGAGTATAAGTTTAATGTAACCTTTTATGGCAATATTGCACACAGGGTTCCTACAATGTTTCTAAAAGTCTGGCGAAAATAATTTTCCTGGTCTGTATAGGTATTAAAATGTATATACAATTGAGATTGGAGACATAATTCTTATTTATAAAAAAAGGTCAAATGTACAATTTTCAAGAATATGAAGAGAGTTTTATTTTGACTTACCCATTTGTTGTCCAACGCAGTGATATGACGTCTGTCTCGCAACTTTTTAGGCCTCTTAGATCCGGATTTTGAAATAGTTCTCAACAATTTAAAACTTAATGCGTAAAACAATGTTTAGAAAACTCTAATTTCAACTGGAGACTTTATTAAATGTTTTAGCATTACATTTATATAATTTACTGATATTGTTACTTTTCTATGTTGCCAATTTGCAGTAGTCATAAACATAATCTTATTTATTCAAATTAAGTTATAACTTTATTATTGGTGTTATCTTTCTGTGAAAGTACAGTCTAACCTGAAAATTCACTAAACACAATACCATTGCAACTAAGATAAAAGTGATCCGTACGTCTTCAGGATTTTTATATATTTAAAGATATCTCAGTTACTATTCAAGGTATGACTATTAGTAGATAATAAAAAATAACAATTATTTATATTTTTTATCCTATGTCCACTCCAGAAAAAGTCCAGTAAAAGTATTAAATGTTATTTAGGTTATTATTTGTTATATGTCTCTTTTAAATATTTCCTTTCTTAAAAAAAAAATGTTTTTTATCATTGTACTTCCTGTAATAGTTCCCAAAGAAAGGCTTTGTACTGTAAGAAAAGGCACATAGTAGCCATCTTGGATTTTTAGGTAAAGTTGGCAATCACCAAAACGCACACAAGCAAACATTCTAATACATGTTTTTAAGGAAAGGTCCAACTTTGTTCAAGAAACAGAGGTGTCAGAAAAATGTATTTAATAAAATTGTAAGTAAAGTTTTCTAGGGTTAAACTGGCTCCTTTTATATTTACATTACCGTACAGGATAAAACCATTACCTAAATTTAGAGTAAGATAATCAAGTCCAGCCAAGTTATAGCTTTTAAAACAGTGCACTTTACCACTCTGCTGAACTGAGAGCCAACATGATTCTTTGGTTTTGTCACTACTTGTGGAAAATACAAATAACAAAACCCAACTACTTGAATGTCCAGCACATTGAAATGTAAGCCAGGAAAAGTACAGAATTGTGAACCGCGTAGGAACGCTGTGAACAGAAATGAATGTTTAGCTCTTTTCTGAGTGTGTTATTAGGAAATATTATTCCGCCTACAGGGGAATGTGTCTATTTAAAGTTAAAGCAGACACCTCGTGTTGTAGCTGATCTCCTCAGTGAGCCCTGGGCTATGATCGCGCTGTCACACAGCCTGTCGGAGGAGCTTGTTCTGGTTGCGTGTACCAGGGAGGATATGAAAGCTCCATTTCCCCCTCTCCTGCCAATCTCCTGGCACACAGATAGAGCCTGGCGCCTCAGCCTGGCAGCGGCCCATGCTTACAAAATGGCCGATTTCTTGTCTGCCAGCTGTCTCCCTGAGCCAAGATGGCGCTCGCTCGTCTTTCTAATGCCCGCTGTTTGCCATCTGCCCCGTGATTGTTAACGGCTATGCAAATATCTTGTAATTGCTTTTGCATGTGCGAGATACTTAACCCCTCCCCCTCGGCTGTAAATAATGGCGGGAGCGTAAAAAGGAATAAAAGAAAACGCAACCCTGGCCAATTGCTGATTGAATACACAGCGGGAACAATTAGCAAATGAATGTTGTTACGCTGCTTTTGATTTTTCCTTTAAGCTCACCTTATTGTGCATGCAAATCACCGATGCTGCTCCACCGCTTTGGATGCTAGCTTGAAAAAACGCAGCAGCACCTCGTCTCCGTCTGAGACTTCACTCCTGTGTCTCCTCATTGTGCCATACGTGACATCTGTGGTTGGCTGCATCACAAGGGTGCCCTGCCTCCTGTGACAGGCAAAAAGCCCACACTGTAAAGGAGAAGGAGAAGCAGAGGGTGAGGCATAACATAATGACCTCATTAGCATGCTCGGCACTCCTTGCTATAGGCCCCGGTGCTGTGCAGCGCCGTGGGACCCACCGGTGTACGCCCTTCTCACAGCACTCAGCATGCAACATTGTGTTCTCCCCACACAATGCGGCACTTCATACAGGCTTTATTACGCCTTGTCAAAGCACAGGGTGGGGGGGTGGGGGGGGGTTGAGATCAGCGGTATCAGTGCAGGGGAAGCAGGATCTGGGTTGTGTACGTGGAGCAGGGGATGTCTTGGTGCTTAAAGGGTTTTAATGCGGCGTTAGTGGCTCTCATAGATCCTCCGATGCAGCCGCTGCGCCTTGACATATGTGTGTTTATGTTTGTATGGGTGTCTCTGTGGCTTATGGCTGAGTGTGTTTATGCAATTGTCTGCTTCATTGTCAGCTCCCGTGGAATCTCTGGCTGCTTTCACCTGTCACTGCTAATTAGTGCAAAGGGCTGATTTGGGGAATTGTCTAGGTCCTGAATCCCGGCCACTCATCCACGCTGAAGACTTGCTGTTTGGCATCTGCTCTTAGCCTGAAGTGGGCTAGCTTCAAACGTCACACAAAGAAGAAGCATACTTTTTGATCACTTAAAACTTAATCCTTTTTCTTTTTTCATTATTTCTTGAGCTTGCATTTAGTATGCTATAGTATGCTATAGCTAGGCGTTAGCGATTACAATTAGTGCATACAATTTTGAGAGAATCATTCAAACAGCCCTTAAGAGATCTACGACTGTTGAAGTGCGTGTATTTTCTTTCCAACTTCAAAACCAAACATGCTTTACTGTGCATTTTGAAGCATGACCACAATAATTTATTTTCTTGTAAACTAGGCTGTAGATTTCCCTTATCAGCTGTCGGGTACCTGCGCTCAAGTAGACTGCTCGTTCCTCTTATCGCCTCCTCTATCAGAACCAGAGCCGTTTTAATCAAGCTTCTCCGTCTAATCAGCCCACACTGACACAAGTTAAGCTGAGTTTCATCTGAGCTGGTTGGTGAATAAGAGCCAACACTAAACTAATGTGTGTCAGCCTGGAGAGGCTTCAAGCCCTCTGTGTTGCTTTGTTGGGGTAAGGAAGAAGGGGATGGGTAGAATCAACACTTTATAATTAACCGTCATTTAGGATAAAACAACAGGAATCTTAAAGTTTTGCACATTAAAAGTTTACTAAACGTGATCAATCACTAATTGTTGGCGGTTGGCAGAATTTCTGACACAACATGGACAAATGGTAAATATGTTGGTCTCAATGTTAAAGGGCTTTATTCAACCTTATGTTCATGCTCAAAGCTGCACTTTCCCTGTCAAACATGATCTGAATATAACATTTCATAATTGCTCAAACGCTTCGTCATGCCGTTTCTACGTTTAAAGCCCATTCATGAGACGCCAAAGAAAGTTACCAGAGTTCTGACTGCCTCCGTGGTCCATCCCCTCCCCCCTCTGTTGCTGCACACTGTCTGTCAGGTGACTGAACAAACGCCGCTACACTCACTTAAGCTTTGGAAATATTTCCGGTTGCAGGCAGTGATGGTGTGAAAATGAGAAGAAGTGGCGCTCATCCCTCTTTTTCATGTCACACAGTTTGAACACTTCAGCTAATAAGCTGCACGTGGCTGTGGGTTAAGCAGCTAAATGCAGGCGGGCGGCCCAAATAATTAAATAATTAATAATTCCTCTTGTTCTGCTTGTGTCATCCTGGAAAGAGAAGAATAACTAAAATTTTCAATAGCCTGGGCACTTCAGGCTTATTCAAAAAATTTTCTTTGTCTTCTTCTTAAATGTGTTAAATAAAACTAAGATAGATTGTTTTTTCCTACAAGTGTAGTGACTAATTAGTTATTTTGCTTAAGGACCAATAAAGACATTTCTTTTAATTATTATTTTTAATTAAAAGCAGTTACATCATACATTTTTGATTGAAATCATGTAAATACCACGAAACATCACTATTTTTACTTTAGCTTAGCTTATCATGAAAATCTCATACATGCCAGGAACCACCACATACATGCAAGCTGCATGAACACATGCTCACACTCATCCACCTGTCTGTTCACGCCTACATGCAGGGAGGAAGCCCTCCAAAACACTGAGCCCTGCTGAAAGCTTTTACGCTAATGACAGTGGCTGTGTGTGGGCGTGCGGGCGTGCGTGCGTGTGTGTGACTACGCTACTGCAGTTATTCATAATTCAATACACAGAGCACGTGCAGGACGAACACACCTTGGATTATGTGGACAACATTTCAGGACCTTGAATGTACGGTGTTTATTTGGCGGTTGGAGTTTAAAACTTGCGGATTGAAATCCTTAAGGTGTTTTGCTGGAAGCGTCCCACACTGTTAATTTTAGATTTCATCACCTTTTCAAGTTACTATCATTACCAACGTTTATCTTCTGCTAAATCTATTCGGCGTGACATGATTTATGTGTCTGTTTTAAAATATAAACCCTCATGCTCAAGAGGAAAGGACCTGAATGCTACTGAGCCACAAACAGTCAAAAGGTTTTCTTGGGTTGTATAAAACCAAGAATATTGAAGCATATTTTCACAGATCGACTTGAGTGTTGGGTGTTCATTTGTGCGGGTTATTGTCATCCAGTCCACTGCAGCTTTTCTCATTCTGTCTGCCCCTTTGCTTTTTATTTGCTTAGGTATTGATTGAGTGTGGTGCACCCTCTGAAGTAATAGTTGCTGAAAGCATTTACAGCCATCACTCAATTCATCCTGGGCTGTTTCACACATCTCTCTTCCCACTGGTGAGACCAAAGGGATCTAGATTTTTTTTTTTTTTTTTACTCAAATCCCACGGAGTCAGATTCACATGTTAAAAAAGTACATCTTTGCATCAATTCTGCTCATATTACAGCATATCCCTGGGAGATTTAGATTAGCATTATTGTTTTATATTATAGTTTGTTTCTAATAGGAGATGGGATAGGCATCTCCCAAAAGATAATAAAAGAATAAAATAGAGCATACGCTTAGAAAAATATTTGATCTGTTTTAAGTTTACATTTTGTTGAAGTGGCATGTCTGGAATGATTTATAATTGGTGGAAAATTTCTTTAAGGGCATTGAAGGTTTGTGTTTTAGCAGTTTATCTTTAGTTATGAGGTTTTATGGTTGAAACACTTCTTTCTCGTCCTCCTAATTTTTAGCCTTTCTCCTCAGATTCTCTATGAGATTAAAGTCGTGACTCTGCTAGGGCCTGTCCTTCATTGCAATATCACTTCCAGAAACAAGTTGGTATACTTAAGGAGACAAAATAATTACAAAACAAAATAGTTAGCATCTTATTTCAGCAGCCTCTTTGTGTAATATCTTTAAAATATTAGACCTCCTGTCGTCTGCTGCTTAAAAAAAATATGCCCAGTCGCTGTTGTGAGTTTTCAGAAATGGACGATCGGATTGTTGTAATGGACGCAACCAGCGATTCAGCTCCTCAGCCAATCAATAACCGACAGTCTTCTGAGGTCACGTTTTCAGTCTGACATGGCATGCTTGGAATCCCAGCTAAGTAGGCGCTGGTAAAGGAATTGGTACCAGTACCTACTGGCACCACGTAACTGTATAAGGGTTTTCCCTTATAAAGCCATTTCAAGCTGACCTGAGTAGGCACTAGTGAAAAAGGACAATTAGTGAATTGATTTAGGTAAATGCATTACATTTTTTAAGTATACAAATGTACTGATATGACCATGTCATGTTTTATGCTCTCAAGTATTTCTTTAGAAAGTACATAGCAGCCCTGTTATTCTATAATGACATTTTTTATTGCCTTTAAGGGCTGTGACCATATTATTTCCCTCATCAATATGCACACATCTACTGCTTATTGTGGTTTTGTGTAGGGATGGTATGGATGAGGGTTGCTTTGCATTAATCTGTAAACCACATTCCTTTAACCAAAATAGTCATCTATGACTGTTCTTTTAAGTGTGGCAACTTTTACACTGAAGAGGGTTGCTGCTAGCACACTCTGCTACAGATTGGGTACCGGTATTTGCTTTTGCTTGCTTTGAAAATAGATAAAAGTCTTTTTTTTTTTTTATTCAGCAAAAAATTATCCGATATCATTCACCAGCCTATTTACATTTGTGACTCTATTCCATGATGTTAAGCTTTATTTTTGGATAATGTCATTTACATATACAGTATATATATATATATACTGTATATAATAGGGGTTAGCACCAACATGATGCATAGTAGACCAAACCCATTTCATTTCACTGGTGCTTGAGCACGTTCTTTAGGTGAAACTACCCATCTTAGGAAGTAATTCCTGAATCAAGTGTTGGCTGCCGTGCTTTTCTCGTAACTCCAACGCCGAGCCCCCAAGTCTGATTATAGACTCAGGGAAAAACAGTCAGGCATTTATCCAAGTCACTGATTATGTCATTTCAACAGGCTGCAAACACTCAGATGGGCTAGACAGCTCCGAGGGGGGAGAATTATGAAGCTGGAGTGGAATGGAGGCTGTATGAAAAGGAAATGAAAATGGAGTAGTGCCGTATGTGTGATTAAACTGCCTGCTCGCCAAGCAAAAGGCCACGCTGCTGTGCTACACGGGCCCAGGACTTGGTCGTAATGAAAATGTGAAGGTGGTGGGGTTTGAACCCCCTGCCGAATGACGTGTATGAGCCTTCACGCTCACATTGTTGCATGTACATTATACGGCGCGCTTGTGTGCTCAGGCTGAATAGATTATTGGGGCCATGGAGAGAAACTGGCAGATGGAAGCTGAGGCACAAACCAGAAAGGGACATTGCAGTGTTAGAATAAGCAAAAAAGAAAAAAAAAAGCCTCCCAAATTTAATCGAAAAGGAAAATTGTTATTTTATTTTAAACCGCTCACTATGGTGTTGTTTTTTTTTTTTAACTTTTTTTCAGAGACAGGCAGCCACATAAATATTAAGCCTGACAATTCAAATGGAGAGGCAGCGCTTCGGTCAGAGGAGGCGTGGGAACAAGCTCCACGACGAGGGAGGGGGTTGTGATTAGTTTGCGGCTAGACACCCCAGCTGCACTGACTTCCATTCAGAAATAGGTTAAGAAGGACCTCAAGGGTCAAGGTTAGAGGGAGAGGGGGTAAAGGGGTCATCAACGTGGCGTAGAGCAGCGTGCAGTGTTAGTCTGCCTCTCGCTGTTTGGCTGCCTCTGTGTTTGCTTATTTTATAAGCTGCTTCATATTGCCTCGCTCCGGGGATGAGCAGAGTGGGGAGGTAAAAGGGGAATCCGAACCCCTTCAGTCAGCCCTTTGGCCAGTCTCCATTCGGCCCAGAGCCAAATTGTCCCAGATATCAGTCCCCTCAGCCCAGTTGAGCCCACGGTCAAACACCTCCCACCCCCCCGAACCGAACACGGTCAAACCAAGTCAGACGCTTTGACAGCCCCTCTTGTCTGTCTCAGTCTGCTGCCTTCTGTAATTTAACATGTCGGCTCAGGGTTCATCGACTGTGCACGCCTCCGTCAGACATGTAGCTCTTTCATTACATGCATCACTTTTGAATGCTTTGACTGGATCTTTGATTTGAAAAAAAAAAGAAATTGTCCAAATCAATTTATTGGCATTTCATTGCATGCTAATTTGCAGACATCAAAATAAGACAGGGATTCTCTGGGATTTAAAACATAGTAGCGGGAAAAAATAATCAAACAGTTAGAAAAGAGAAACCAGAGATAAATGAAACCGATACAAGGCATGATTGCAAATGTGTAGTTGAACATTTTAACAGTTAGAGGGCGAGACTGTTTTTTGCACTTTGACAGTTCTGCTTCTCATTTTGGTGTTTTGCTCGCCTGACGGCAGCACTTCAGAACTCCTTCTGCGACTCTAAAACATGTCATGGAAAGAGGGTAGAGATACTCCAGTGACCTTCTCATTGCCCCACACTTTCCTCCACAGTGCCCTCTTGTCTGCCATGTCGCACAAGGAACACCACATTTAAATGCATTGCGTCAACATACTGTCAACCACAACCCTGCAGAAGGTTGTGAGGCTCGTTGCAAGTGATTGTTTCAGTTTCCTCAGGGGGTTCAGTTCCTCCTGGGTGAATTTCACAATCCCGTTGGTGTTCTTTGACCACATCAGATCACTGGAGGTTGATAATCTTACGGATCTTTTATTGGCCTTGACTGGTGATCACTGGAAGCTACAAAAACTGTTTGTTTTTGCTTAACCTAGTGTGTAAATGCACTATGCATAAGCATGAGTTACCAAGTCACATTGACAATAACGCTCTTCAATGCAGAAGAGAGTTATTGTCACTAAGTAAGAAAAGACTTAAAGTTAGGTTTATTTCGTAACAATGAGGTGTTTCAAAAAAAAACCTAGAGGAAGCAGAGAAATGCAACTCATTGAAAGGAAATTATTTTCTATGACATGTTGAGACATATCTATGGCTTAGGCTGTGCGACACCAGGAAGGCTATTACACAAAGATGCTTCGTCTTATCCTTCCAATCTCAGCTTTTCAAATGTCATCAATCTTTTGAAATTGTTCGATTTTATGTTATGTTTCACTTTGTACAGGGAACAATGCTAACTAGTAACTCAGGTAATCATTTTGTCTTTGGAAATAATCGCAAACCCTCTTCTAGAGTGACTTTTCTTCCCTACACACATTGTGTGATATTGCAACCCTGCTCCTACTACAAATATTGACTTCCCCATTATAGCGTGGGGGTAGTAAAAGGTGTTTCAAACTGTTTTTATATGCTCCTGTATTAGCGTTGTTAAAGAGAGTTCCAGGTAAAAGTTTTATAAAACCCACAGATTGGAAATCTGCCGCAGAATTCTGATTAGGGCGATTCAAATATCTATTTTCTTTGCTTCATAGTTGTTGGTGCTGAGGGTTTTGTGCTCAGGTTCTCTTCAATTCAATGATCAGTCTGTTTTGTTTTGTCCATGTCAAGGACAAAAAAAAAGTGATCAGTGATCTGAATTTACCATTCAGAACACTGATGGGCTTTGTTGTTTCTCCAGCACATGTATCACATAGTCTTAATAAAATCACTCGGTGACTCCTTTTAGGTGAAATTTAGTTGGTTCTTCTTCCATCAAATCATTCAGCGGCTGAGCCTGAGAGTTGACACTCACTACGCACATAGCGTTTGAGAATCAACAGCCCTTTAAGAGGAGGGACGCCGCGCTCAAGGGGAGGAGAGGAGAACGACGGGTTTTGGAAAAGTGAGGAAGGAAAACAGAGGAGAGAAATGTAGAGGAGCTCAGGCACCAAGCTAACACGCGCAGCAGTTGCCTGCTTTCTTTCTCCACCATGGACTTATGCTTCATTAGAGAGTCTGAAAGAAGGACCCTCTTTCCCTCACCACCTCAATAGACCAGTCCCCCTTCTCCTGGACAGCCTGGAGGGTTTCCCCTCTACAAAAACCCACCTCCCTCGTCCTCGTTTCCCCGCACGTTTCTGCCCCCGTCTTCTAATCGTCTCAACTCGCTCTGAAATCAAGCTTAGTAACAGCAGTTTTGTGAGCCCCTCTGGTCCAAATAAAAAAAAAAAGAAAAAATCCCTAACCCTCCTGCTTCCTCCACTGCCGCCACCGCCGCCCCCTCCTCCTATCATCCTCCGATCCCCACAGGCTCCCCTTCTCTGCTCATTCACTCACCTTGGTCAGATACACCACCCACCCACTGCTTAAATCCCTATCAGCATGTCAAGTAAATGTCTGCCCAGCTGGGGTTGACACACATGCACACCCACACACTCACACACACACACATGCTAAAATATAAATGCACTACACACACAATCTTTTGCTTGCTTCTGGGGTTTAGCCTTCCTCCCTGCTGACCCTTTTCACCCCTGTTTTGCTCTCTTCCCCTTCTTGCCGTCTCTCCTTCCCCCTCCTGCTCTCCTCAGGCAATGATCTGACAGGATGGTTTCGTTAGCTGACTATATCTGCAAGAGGTTTATCACAGCGCTCCTTCTGCTACCTTCCTGTTTTGCTTTTCAAAATTAAAGTGACTTTCTCCATAAGAAAAACCTGCTCTTCACCCAGGGCTGTGCTCAGGTTTACATTTGATTAAAATCTTTTTAAATGTTTTTTTTTTTTTATGAGTACTGAATGCAATTTTTTTTTTAAAGTGATATTCTTTGGTATTTAGACTGTTTTATCTAGCATTTATGGAAGGGCACCAAAAGGACAGCTGCTGTTGAAAGAAAACCATTAAAATTAGCATTTGTAGTTTTCCACTAATAATACAGGAGACGGATAATATGTGAAAGGAGCTGTCCTGGTGAGATTAGATTAAAATTGATCTTTTAAGCCTGCATCCAAAATGTTATGTGCCGTGAAAAACTAAAACTACACATTGCCCTGGATGTGGACATTTTGTTGGCAGCATGTTTTTCTGAGGATGTTTTTCTTCGGCTTTCAAGACAGCAGTTCTTCACTGGAAAGAGTTAAATATGAGGCAATCCTGGAAGGAAGCCTTTTAAATGCTTTGGATGAGGACAGGAGAAACACCTTCCCTAAACTTGCAGCCAGAGCTACAATGAAATCAGAGACCAGAGCTTATTGATGACTAAGCAATGCCCAGATTGAAATCTGATTGAAATCTGGCAAGAATAGAAAAATGATGCTCTCCACCTGATGTGACTGAACAAACTGGTATTTTGCAAAGAAGAAGGGGCGAAAATTGAAGTCTGTAGGTGTGAAAAGTTGGTGGAAACATACGGCAATTCAATTTGTATCTTCAAGTTCAACAAAGACTATATTCAGGGGGGCTGAATATAAAACGCGCCACACTTTTCACGTTTTTAGTTTGTAAAACATTTTAGAAAGCATGATTCGTTTTCCTTTGGTGTTGCAAATATAGGCTATGTTTTTTCGGTCAAGTCGTAAAGATCCTAATAAAAATATATCAAAGTATGTAGTTATAATACGGTAAAATTTCAAAATGTTCAACAGTTTTGATAGGTTAGCAACAGTATTTTAGATTTTTATTAGAAAGAAAACATAAAACTATCTTCCTTCTACTTCACTTCCCAGTGAAGTACACTAAAGTAGGAGTCTGACTATTGTAACTTATTGTATTACTGGTCTGTGCGTTAAGAATCAGAATTGTGTTTTACAGTTACCCAGGAAACTGTTTCATAATGTCAACAAATACCATTGCCCTGTTTTCTAATTTATGTTTATTATAAAACCTATCGATCTTTTACTAACGTCTATAAATTTTAAAATTCCCATATGTGAAATGCTTTCATACTTGTTAAAATCACATTTGCAATCTACAGAGGAAAGGTTTTTACTGTTCCTGTACACGTAAATATACATACCATAAGATTCTGTGCATAAAGATAGTTGGTTTTTTTTGTTTTTTTGCTTTTACCATCGTGCCACAACATTCTGCTTCAGGACTCATTGTTTTGTTTTTTCTAGTTTGTTTTGTTTTGGGTTTTTATATACTTTATTTCTATTTTTACCATAAGGAAGGCCCATTGTGACTGAGCCTCCTACGGAGTAGATAAGGCGCACCGTCTCTCCTGATTCTTCTGAAGAAAAAGTGACGGTTTCTCCACTCTGAGCAGCCGTCCCCTCCAGCGCACCCTCCTTACAACCTTTCCTTTACTTTTTTGAGGACAGTGATGAGCTCAAAGCGTTCTCAGCAGCACTTCTGTCAACATGCCACCATCGCTATGTAAATGTATTCAGATGCATTCTCTGCCCTCTGCAAACCATCATGCCTGTGTTGATGTGGCAGCTGTAGGCACATCCCCCCCCCCTTTGATTACAGATAGCGAAAATAGCAGCACGTCCGGTGACGCATACAGTGAGGTGAACCCCTACTAATGTGTCTGAGAAACCCTTTTAAATCCATTGTTTAACAAATGTGCATTTTCTCGCCTTTAGCCGTGTGGACCCCTTTTGTCGTTTTTGCTTTTTCATCAGGCACTCAGCAGACAGCATTGGAACAGCGAGAGTGGGGTCCTTGCTGCGTATGCATGGCCAGAGGGGAGAGGGAGGGGAGACTAGGGGAGACATGCATGCACATTTTCATCTGAGTGGGTGCTCCTCGCCGCAGCTCGACACTCCGCACATACTGCGATGTTCTCTGAGTGCATCCTTATTACACTCACACACACATTATGCACACAAGGAAGCTGTGCTGCTCTGCTCTGCCTCCTCTCTAACGTTGTGAACTTGTCTCGAGTTCATTGCCATTCGTTTCACTGTCATCTCAGAAGCCCTGGGAGACTGACTAAGTCTCCAGCACAGGTTTCTCAAGCAGGGCCGTGTTTGGCACACACACACACACACGCACACACACAAAAACACATGCTTATGCTCGCAACAAAGCTATTGTTTCACCTGCAGGATGACTGTGGTCCTCTGGGTAAACATGTGTGCTGACTGTGTCAGAGGACACAGGGACAAGGAGCAGTTTGTCAGTGACCGGGTTGTGCTGCACTCAGCAGCACTCAAGTTCACTCTCCTCTGCCCGAGATCCGCATTTGCTGAGTTATTTTGGTCGAATAATAGCAATATTCACACTTGGTTTAATTACGATTTGCACGGCAAACTATTCATGCCACTTGAAGACATTTAGGTTTTATTTCATTCTGTAAAGTTCAATATTTTTTATTTTATGTAAAAGACCAACATAGAGCGGAACATAACAGTGAAGCTGAAGGAAAAGCTCAGATGAGATCAAAATGGCCTACAAGCAAGACCTCATGGTGGTGCTGCTGGCAATGCAACACTGTATATCACCCTATATGTCATCTTCCCCACTGGTGGTGGCAGTATCATGCTGAGGGGATGCTTAACTTCAGGAGAGACGGGGAAGTGAGTTGTCGTTGATGGGAAGGCGGGTAGAGCGAAATGCAGGGCAAACCTCGAAGAAAACCTCGAATACATGTTGTAATTAACCATTATATTTAAAAACGTAACCTTTATATCAAAGAAGTAAAAATTTCAACGCTTTGCAATAAAAGAAAATGGAAGACAAGGGGGTGACAGTGCATACTTTGTTACCTAACGGTAAAGAAAATGATCAAAAAACCCAAAACCAAGTAATTAGTGCCATGTTGTTCTTAAAGCTTTATGCAAATATTGCAAGAAAACAATTAAAAAGAAATATAAGACTGACCTTTTGAAACAAGAATATTTTTATGTTTAGATGTTCTGCTCAGTTCAATATAATTTTTTTATAAATTTGAAAGCCCCTAAAGAGACACAGGTGGCGCCAAAATGTGGCTGATTCACTCAATATCCAGATCTAAATCCATCTGAGAACCTAGATGAGACTCTTAATTAAAAAAAACATGGTGGAAACCTACCCCTAAAAACTTGAAATGGAGAAAAGTAGCTCTACAAAGTACACTGACTTAGTATAAATTTGTGCTTCACTTTTCAGATTTTACTTGTAAAAAAAAAAAAAAAAAATCTTAAAACCTTAAAATCAGCTTAAAGTGTCATGACAAAATATGATCAATGATGAAGACTTTTCCAAGGCACTGCATTTTACAATATAAATCAAACCGTTTCTTCTCCCTTATTCATTCTCCTGTGTTTTTTTGTTTTTCCACGTTCTCCTTCTGTCCCAAGAAAACCAGGCTCTGCAGTTTGCTTAGCCGACTCCATAAAGAGGTGCTTTAAAAAGCCGTGTTAACACACTAACAAAGCATTAAATGCAACCCCCCTCTGTGAAGGGGAGGCTCCCGTAGGGATGTGGCGTGGCGCTCCACCGCCGGGCCTCAACCCGGCCTCTTATTCAACTCCTCTGCAGTCACGGTCGCTTATGGTAGGTGGAAGAAGGAAGAAAAACAATCTCACAATTGAGTCTAGGTCTGATCCAATGACATGGTTTTTTTTTGTTGTTGTTTTTTTTTAATGAGGTGGCTCTATGTCTTTGTTTGGGCACCAAATTCAAGTCCAGACCTGTGCTGCCGAATAAGATGCAAGTCCACAGCCAGGCACAACTCTGCACACACACACACACACACACACAAACACAAAGGGTCCAGTGTCTGCCGGCACAGTGAATGGCTCTTTACTTCACGCCGCTCTTTAAAGAAACATGACCAACATCCGCGGCGCTTCTAACACTTGCTTTAATTAGCGCCAGCAATGGACAGTTTTTAACGCAGCGTTTGTCGTCCTCTGTGTCGAAGGCAAAGCCTGAAACTCTTTTTTTTTTTTTTTGCTTAGGGTCGTAAGCATTAAGATATTTCTTCTGTTTCATTTTCACCAGTTCTGCTCGTCTTTTGCAGAAAACGCCACACCGTACATCACACGTATAGTTGCACTTGTCATATGGTGCGTATACATCCGAGGGGCTCACCGGTCTGAATGTTTCAGGGCGAGGACTGTCATTAAAACTGTCCGCCTGCATCACCGGACTCAAACGTCACCCTGGTCGCTGCGCTTCTCGCTTGGCCCACACACACACACACACACACACCCGCACGCATGCATACACGCACGCACGTGCACGGTTTCACCTGGCAATTGGCCAGGATTCAAATGCACGAGGCATACAGTCTGTCTCCTCACTTTCAAATCAAAACTGCTCCATGATTTTAAAGGTTGATGCCAGCCTCTGCTGATGTTCGTACATGTCAAGACAGCTGCCTATGGCTAACCTTTTCGTTGTGTTATCTGACAAAGTCCTGAAGTCACACTGTTGAAATTTTGTTTCAGTTATGTCCATCCTTAGGAAATCTTTTACGTGAAAAGGGAATCTTACGAAAAGATTTTTCAGTGCTACTCAAAGGTATTCATTCTTTGTACTTTGTCACAAATACAAACTTGAATTGAGTTTTATTGGAATTTTATTTGATAGGTCAACACAATAGTGTGGATAGTGCATAGTTGTGGAGTGTAAAAGAAATGAGACATGGTTTTGCTAAAGCAAATGATATTCATTACCCTTGCCATTGTGTTCTCATTTCCCTTCAGTGCTCCCTTTGGGCTTTCTTATATTGAACTGGATTTCTCCAGTAGCATTCTCAATAGACAAGGGTCCAGACCGTTTGTACGAAGCAAAGCATAGAAACAAGGGACTGGTCAGTGATGGTGGAGGGTGTCTGGAATCAAATCCACAGCTTTTTTTTTTGCCAAATGACTCATCTTATGGAGGAGTTTCAGGAAGAGTCAGTGCTGAAAAAAAAAGTCAAAAGAAGAGGCTTTTACAGTTTGTCGTAGGCCACGTATCCCCTGCTGTGAAACTCAGTGTTGGCAGTATCGTGCTGTGGAAGCGGGTCTGATTCGATAGAAAAATGGAAGTCTAAAGGGCAAAAGGTTCCCCTTCCAGCACAATAGTGACCATAAATCTACTGTGGAGTGCTGTAAGTCAAACCATGTTAACGTTTGGCAATGGCCCAATCAAAGTTTAAGCTTAATCAAATAGAGAAAAAATGCTAACAGATGCTTTTTATCCAGCCAGCCAGCTCTTGAGCTGTTTTACAAAGAAGAATTGCCAAACTTCTTCAAAACACTCTTCTGAAGACTTGCTGCTATAATCAGAAGTTTTAATAAGTGTCGACTCAGTTGGGGGCTAGAAATGTAAGCACACCAAACTTTTCCATTTTTATCTGTAAAACAATTTGAAAAGTAAAACCACATAATAAATTTTTTTTTTTGCTTATTGCAGAATTATGAACTAGTTTTTGTTGGCCTGTCATATGACATTTTTTGGCTCTTTGATCAAAGAGGGCAAATCCTTCAACAATGTCAAGGCATTTGCATAAAAAGTACATTTTAAGGTTTAAATAAAGAATTAAAGACAGAATTGGGCTCCCACAACATAAAACAATAATGTGATGAGTTGATTTACCAGCCAGGCGGTTGAAGCGCTCTTATGACCTCTCATTCAGCCAGACTTCAGCTGAGTAGCTTGTGTCTGTCCAGAGTCCGTCCCTGGTCCTTTATGAGGTTCTGGTTTGTGATGAAAGGAAATTAGCATGCAGATTAGCAGACACACAGCTCTGTGGATCTAATACATATAGCCAAAATGAAGAAGTAGACTGGAGTGGGTGGTAAGAGCCTCTCGTTCACCTCTGTGCCTATCCCCCCCATCACCCCCATTCCCGCTCCTCTTCAATGCCTAGTTCCACATGTCCTGTCCCAAATCTTAATGGGACGTCAGACGGACAGCTTCGGCTGAATCGAGCAGAAAGAGCAGCCTTTGAGCCCCCTCGTTTAAAAAAGCACCCTCCCCCCCCATCTCTTCCTTCCTTCACACTGCTAGCACCCACAAGCAGCTCCCCCCTTTCAGTTCTCTGGACTATTCACGGGATGCCAGACACTCTCTGCATAAATTATCCTCGTCTCCCTGGCGTCTCGTCAGCCTGGTCCGCAGGTGTGCCGTCTTTCCGGGATGCTGTCACCTCCGTTTTTTTTTTTTTTCACCACCTTCAAGCTGTATCCCAACAACTCAAAAAAAAAAAAAAACCACTCTCACTACCTCTTCTGCATCAAGCTTTTGTTACTCGCTCACTTCCATCGCTTCTTCCCACTCCCCCGTCTCTCCCGGTTCACCTGCTTTACATTCGCCGTGTCACTTCAACCTTCTTTTCGCATACCGTTGGCGGTTTTCGATACCTAAACAAACACTCTTCGTTTTCAGGCAGGATATTGTTTACATCTGTCTCGGCGTACGCTGACAGAGCCCCTCTAGGCCTCACAGATGTTGCAATAATACGGGGGGATTAGCAGGCTTAACACTCCGGCTTATTTAGCGAGTTTTCCCGATGGCTTGGCAGCCTCTGATTTTGACCTTTTGTTCCTTGTTTCATTTAGCTGAGATCTCTTTGATTTGGGATTTTTTTCTCTCTCTTCCCTTCTCTCTCTCTCTTTTACAAGCATTCTGATGTTGTTTTACACCGAAGTTGTGCTTCAGGCTATTTTACGCTGCAAAATCTAAATTTGGGTTACCACAGCGATATAAACTTATCATATGTTACATCTTTTTCCTTCTTAATCATACAGTGTTCCCAATTTTTAAATCACCACCTTACAGAATTTGTTTTTTTCGTCTCTATCCTGGCTAAAACGACTGTCTTACGCTGTTGGCTTCCATGTTATTGGCTCCGTTGAACCTCCTTGTTCTCCTCCACTCCTCCCACTAACTCAGCTCTAAAAGATAATTAGATGTTCCTCTCAGACTCAGCACCTCTGCCATGTCTGTCTGCGTCATGCCGCACGGTCGAGTCCTATTTTATGACCAGGCAAATCTGGCGTGTGCGTGTGTGAGTGTGTGGGAAGAGAGGGGTTTGGGGTCAATTTATTTTTGTCTGGATCCTAATCCCAAAGGTGATATTAGTCTGGTAGACGGTTGAACCGGCCCTCCCTCCCCGAAAGCACCCAGTTTTCTGCATATGAGTGCACGCCAGCGCTCGCAGCCACTGGGGTCAGGCAGGAAGCCCAGACAGGCTCTGCTTTGACCTTTAACCCCTGGTTGTCTGCTAGCTCCAGGGTCGCACACGGCATTGATAAAGACAGCTGATGGACGCACAAACAAATGTACGAGCACACCCCTCCTCCTGCCGTTAACTTTAACAGTTATATGTGTCTGGGGCGATGACACGCTCCAGGCTGTCAGACGCATGCGCAGAGCTGTTATGATATATATACTCAGAAATTGTGCGGTCCCATGTTTAAAAAATACATCAATCTGCTCATGCATTTGTGTAAGAAGTCCTCTCAGTGTCTGCAAAAGAACGTTGAGACGATCTACAAAGTTTCTAGAATTATTCAATTGATCAATTTTTTTTCTCTCTCCATATTTTATGTATTTACAGATGCGGTCGGTGAAAGACCACCATGAGGATTAACAATGGGCCCTTTCTCAACATTGGGCCTTAAAACACAAGACAGCACACATGCCTCCTTTAGCTAGCTGCACGGTTAGCCTGGTCCAGCTTCCCACCTACATGATAAGTTAGCTGCACCGTTTGGGGCAGATAATCCGCGTCTTTTCCTTAAGACATCAGGTATAAAGGAGCCGCTTCGAAAGGTGAGTTTAAACGTTGGATTTTTCCTGATGTTTTGTTGTTTTTTTTAATCATCTTTTATTCTGCAGATTTGTCTGTAACTTGCAGTCCGCCATGTTTAAAATCGTGCAATACGACTTTGCTAAAAAAAAAAAATCAAACTTGCATTTCTATTTTTTTCCCCTAAAAACAGCATTTTCAGATACAGCACCCTGCACTTTCAAAGGCTGATAGAGATAACTAAAAAGCCTGAAAACAATTTCTTTTCTTTTTTTTTTTGCAGCAGCAGCACGATTGCACCCAAAAAAGAATGCTGCTATTTTCATTGAGGTTTAGAGATTTTATGTCACCTCTTTTACCAGTATCCTCATGGTTACAAGATCAACTTCGGCCCTCTTTGAGCCTTCTTTGTCACTGTTTCAGTTCTTTTAACATTTTCCATTATTCCCCTGACTCCAGTCATGGCCTGTTAACCCAGCTGGTTATTTTAATGTAGTTAATTCCTGCCTTACTTGGCACATTCTCTTCTCTCTCCCATTTTCAAGACTGGAATAAAATTACTCAGATCAAAACGATGAAAAAATATTTGGATTTTTAGAAACAATGCTTAAGTTAGGTCTATTTAGTGAAGAATATTGGTGCTTTGGATTTTGTAAAAGGAAAACAATTTGTTCATTTCTTTTTTAGGAAAAATATTTTCTCTTAAATTAAAGTTTGACTTTTTCTTTCTTGTTTTTAGTGTGAGATTATGCTACTGCAAAAAAACTAATATTTCTTCCACATCATTAGCAATAGTTATAAAAGGGTGCTGTATAATATTTGTGATTGTGAGATGAATACATTTTTCTTGAACCACATATTACTGTTATAATATTCTGGAATCTTAAATAAAACTGATACAAATGTGAAATAAAAAGCTGCTGCCTCCTTTGTTTGTTTGTTTTTTTCTTTTTTCTTTATTCTTCTAATGTTTCTTTGTATCCAGGAAATACATCTCCTGGAACGCACGTTGAAAATTTATTTTCATGTTCAGCTCCAATATTCTTCTTTCTGTTTGACAGAAAGTGATGTGCTGATGTTAAAGTGACAGGTTTCCCCCCCTTTTTTATATAACCTCGTTCTTCTGCTTTAGTTTATTGTGCTTTGAAGAAATATGGCCTGGAAAACAATTTGTTTCTGGTGTTTTAAAATGATTAATTACCAGAATAATGTCTCATTTTAGAGAAAATCACCCTGTTTCAGCACATGAAGGTGTTAGAAATTATATTTCCTGATATTCCAGTAGAGTGGGACGTTTTGGGAGAACAGTCAGACCCCAGTGGCCTTAATCTGCGGTGTCAATTATGCGTCTTTGTACGTGAGCAGCGGGGGCGTTAAAACGAGTTGCTGTAGCTGAAGGAAAGTTTGAACAAAGATGCACATTCATTACCACACACACATTCACACACAGATTCTAGGGGTTTTTTTGTGGGAACCACACCCCCTTTTGTTTACCCCTCCCAACAGCCAGTGGAGGCGATGCCCCAGTGCCCCCCAGTGTGCTCCACTGCTTTGGCTGAAATGGACTCATCCAGCCCTCCCCTTCGCTATCCCCAACAACACTGTCCCCTCTCTCAGTCCAGTCCCCCCCCACTGGTCCTGACCTGAAATCATAGCACCGGGCAAGCTATAGCCTCCGTGGTCAAGCTGGCATAAAAAGCAGACCTGTATGAGTGCACTGTGGCCCCCGAAAGAAAGCAAGATTATCCCATTCTGTGTGTCCAGTCACCAGTGCAGTATTGACCACGGCGGGCCACCCAGGGAGCGTCCAGCCAGCCGTGAGATGGCCTGATATACATGCTTACTGGCCGTGCCAGATTCCCCCACTCTCACTGGACAGACGCTCCGTTTGCTGGACGCTCCCTAACGTCGCAGAGTGACCAGCCACACACACACACACACACACACACACATCTTGCTATGAGCCCACACACACACGCACATCTCGGCTCCCCTTCTGTACAGTAAAAGACATTGCTATCAGGTCGTTTTCTGTGTCCTGTGAGGCGAGGCGGAGGTCAGAGGGAAGGTGGAAAACCTCTTTAATGGTGGGAATGATACCATAACACCTATAGATAGAGTTACGGATCATGTCACATAAACTCTGTATACTGTGTACCAGTCTGACAGCAGGGTTTGCTCCGTCCAGATGAGACAAGCAGAAAGCAGTAGCCTTTGTTGAAACATTTGTCCTTACATCACACCACTTTAAAGTCCATGTTAAGATAACTATAAATAAAATAAAATAAAACTAGTTGTTCTCTTTTATCATAAAACAAATCATTCCGATTGATTTCATCTAAAAGATTTTTCCACACAACCCCGGCATTATTTATTACCAGCCAGTCACAGTGTATTTGTGGTAAATCCTGCGGTTGTAAGAGCGGCCCATTATTGACCTGAATAAACTCTCAGGGGCCTGTTAATTGTCTTGTAATTGCTCAACTGCTTGTTTGTACATGGAGGGCCTCTAATTACATCCTGGTCCGTTAACAACACAAAGGCCTCCAACAGCAGGATGAACAAGGCCGGCTGGTTGTGTAACAAATAGGGACAGTTTAATGACACATGTGTATTCTGTCCTGTATGTAAAAAAAAGAAAAAGAAAAAAGTGGCAAAATCTGATAATGAAACGAATCGCTACAAAGTTACTGATTTAAATTTTCATGCCAAATTGTAACAAACTTATAATTAAAGGGAAATTAAATGAGAAGCTTCTCATTTATAAAGTCTGCTAATAATATGTGGAAGGAAATGATAATAAATCTGTCATATTTGTGTCACTGTGTCTAATATGTTTTTGGTTAACCTGCACAATGTGTCTTGGAGTTGATCTGCCTGCAGTTCTGCTGAGGAACCAAAGAAAATCAGGTTGTTCTGCAAGCACGTTTCAGCTTGTGATTGTTGGGTCTGGTGACTCTCATCGTCCTCTTGACAAAACTTTACAGATTCTCTATGGGGATTTTGTCAGGCCAGCGTGCCAGACAGCTGGATTCAACTCTGAATCAGGACACCCATAGATAGAGTGACGGACCGTGACCATGGTCATTAAAGTTTTGGTATGGGTGAGTCCTCCTGGAAAAAACAACAACATTCATCTCTATAAAGCAAATGGAAGTATTAAGTGCCAACATTTGACTTAATCATCGACTATGGAAACTTGGACCACGAGCAACTTGAATTATGTTCTGCTGAATTCTTCCTCCAACATGCAAGACCTTGGTTTCCAAATGATATGCAAAACTAATTTCTTCGTAAGAGCAGACTTTTTTATCATGGAGCTGAAGTTCATCTCAGGTTCAGAAGTGACCTAACACAAAAAATTAGAGATGTGTTTCATGTTCTACATTTGTTTGCATCTGGTATTTTTTAAGCTCCAAATCCAGCCACAGTCCAAGTAAATTTCCTGAATAGGCTCTGTTCACAGTCCTGCTAAGGTCGTGGTTTGTATTTTGTGCACCACACTTTTTCCTTCCACTTAACTTTCCAGCTAATGCTTGAATACTTCTTTCGTGGTGACCGTGTTTGGCTTACACTCCTCATGGATAGTGTCAGTGAAAGTCTGCTATACAGCAACATTTCCCATTATTTTATCATTCATAACATTGCCATACCATAACGCATCTATATTACGAAACAGCTTTATGTAACATTCAAATTTAAGAATGAAAAAAAAAATAGTTAAATAACTTTAAGCTATAATCATTAAAATTACCAGAAGTAAATACTGAATATTTTACTATCTTATTTTTATCTTACAATATACAGTCATATTCAATGAATTAGAATATAATTAAATAGTTCATTTATTTCAGTAACTCAATTCACTGAGTGAAACACATTATATAAATTAATTACACACTTATTGTTTTCAAGCCTTCAATTCTGTAAACTGTGATAATTCTCCACCTACAGCTGATCAAAACGCATCATTTAAGATTAGAATAATACTTCAGACCAATGAAAAAAACATTTTGATACAGAAACTTGGGCTTAAAGAAAAGTAGGTATAATATCTGCTTAAAAGTTATTTTCAAAAGGTACTTTTAATCTGACAAACGAGCCTCATCGAGACGCTTAATCTCATTTTTTGAAAATGACCACGAATGATTTTCACTGAATTGCTATTTCATGACATTCAGATTCACTGATGTATGTTTTTGAACGAAAGCTGATCTAGTTTGCTGTCAAACTGAAAGAGAATGCTGCTATTAATTAATCTGCCCTCCAGTTTATTTTATTAAAGAGACAGAAATGAAATAAAGGATGCTGTAACTGTGAATGTTTCTGTGTGCATGCACAGGATTTGTTATGTTGGGGGTTGGTCGGGATCAGAGGGGTAGGAGGTGGGGGGGGGGGGGGGGGGGGGGGGGATTTGGGGGAGCTGGATTAAAAAGTCCGAGAACTTGGAGTCTAGTTTGTCATGCTAGCTGCAGTAATGCCATTGAATGTGGACACAGGGAGCAGAAGGTTCACAGGACCCTGGCTATTCTCATGCAAACTGCTCTTCTTCGGCTGTCCACCCACCGCACTCCCACCCACCGTCCATGGACGTGTTTACTTATGGAAACACGCTCAGTGAGACGGCAGGACAGGATGTCCCAGTACTGTAAAAATACATAGAAAAAATGTTGGGATTTTTTTTATAGTAGAAGATATAATGCAGAACACTACTAAGTTGTCCTTTACTTATAAAAAGTCAAAACATAAGGTTTCAATGCAGTAAAAAAAATCGAGAAGTACAAAGAAAAGAAAGACAGCTGTACATTTAAAAAAAAAAACTGTCTGCATTAACTTATTTTTTTCACACCCTGAATTTTCACTCTCAGGCAAAAAGAGGCAATGATTTGACCTTATTCACTGCCAGGTTGAAATGAATAATTACGCCACTGCACGTTTCAACAAAGAAAACAAACATCCAGCCACACATTTCTATTCCGACACGTGTTCTTAAATCAGCACTTCGCCCTGTTTCTCCTTTTTGCTGCTTGCTGTGGCCTGCGCCTCCCATCTGATTCACCTGATCGACAGACTGGTGGACGCCGCAGCTCATTGGGTGTTAAAATCTGTTTAAAATGCCAAGTGGTGAAAATGTCAGGTGCAGCACGAACACACGGCAACCTATACATTTACCCTCTTTTAATGCAAAAAGACCACATGCAAATGAAGACGTTAACCGCCTCCAGGCTTGAAAAAGTGAGAAAAGCTAGCAAGCGCACACACACGGTTTTATGCGTGTGTGTGTGTGTGTGCATGTGTAGATGCTGAGATTAATGTGCAGAGATTTATGCACACTATAGTTTCCAAAGCAAGGATAGAAGGAGTCTCCATTTGTATGTGTGTGTTAGTGTGTGCCCTCCCTCTTGCACTTGGAGCTAGCGTTTGATTGAGTGAAGGCCAGTGCAGTCTGAACACTCCCTCTAATGGAAGAGAGGAGCCCAGCAGCTCAGTAATGCACTGACCTCAGAGCTTTTACAACGCTGCCAACCGATAAGTGGCAATATGCTGGATCTTATAAAATTAACAAGACCGAGAAGGTGGAGGAGAGAGGAGAGAGAGGGTCGCCGCGCGAGGGGTCCTACAGCACTTGTAAATATCATCATGTATGCAGAGAAAGACTGTAGCTTATGGGTTTAGGGTCACAGAAGCACAATTAGGAATTTACTCATCTGTTTTGTGGGGATTTTTTTAGAGGTATTTTATAGGGAAACGTTTACAGGCTCCCTTTGTGTTTGATAAAACTCCCTCGGAGGCATTTTAATACCTCTGAATTTATGATAAGCTTCCTCTGAGGCTGCTGCTTGGGAGGCTGATGCAGAGCAGACCTTCAAAGTGCATGGCAACCAGCCAGCCTGGCTTCTGCAGGGCACCACAAGAAGTCGGAGCATCTTCGCATCCGAGTACATCGGTTTACCGCAGATCAAATAACAGATGTGTCTTATTTCCTGCAAAAATTACCTTGTAAATGTAGCTGTAACTTCCTTGAAAGCTATGTGCCGGTAAGTTACTGGAGAGGGGTTTACAGCACAGTTACAGTGAAAAAATATGTACAGCAGCTGCGCTGTCGGTGGCAGCTCTTGCATGTAATGTGTCCTGGGTGAGCGCTCGTCTTTCCAAACCAGTGCACAGCTAAACACGTTTCAAAGCAAAATCATTTTAGGGAAAAAAAAATAAATATTATGGAATTTATGAAAACATTAGGAACTAAAATACACTGGTCTGACATAAAGTTATCTCGAATCTAGATAAATATTAGCAGATTCTCATAGTCACTGTCTAAATTCCCCATTTCTACGTCAATGGCAATAAAACTTCATTTTAAAGCTCCTCTAATCACTGTTGAAAAATTAGGTCAGTATTTATACACTCCATGTTGTAAATTTTCCACTGATAAAAAGCAGTAAACAAACCATCAATATAAATACAGGCCCATCATAATTAATAACTATTTAATCAAACAATGAACATTTTCCTCTGTGCTACTATATTTGTCAGGTGTTCCGTCTTTTATGTAGTAAAATCTGGCATTTTGTCGGTATACTGAATTAATTACATTTCTCTTTTAAAAGTGACAACAAATTTGAGGCTTTGAGAGTTATATGTTGCATCAGAGGTCAAGTGCTCTTGAACCCCCAACCTCTGCCAGACTGGGGGCCCCAAGAAGCAGCTCATTTACTTACCTCAGCTTCTCTCTCTGGGTGGTCCCAATGCCAAGAAAGCAGAAAAATGTGTTTCTACTATGCTCACAAATAGAATAATAATTTCCATTTATTTATTTATTTAATAAATTTTTAGTAGAGTAATGTATTTCAGCTCTAAAAACACGAGGCCTAAGTAATTAAGGATTTGAAGTAGTCAGTCGTACGTATCCCAGTCTCTTCGACAACTCGGAAAAATGGCAGCTTTATTTATCTTTCTTTGCTCATTTACCATAGTTGTTCCCTCTTTCCATATCGTCCTGGGCAAAAGACAAAGAACAAAACACACCACCCATAATCAAAAACTGCCTTGGAGAAGTGTAGATAATAATATTGATAAATAGCAGCAGTGGCGCTGTGTTTATTAACGGCAGCATTAGTGAGGATTTTGATTTGCACTGTATTGTCATTTAAAGTATCATTACAGTAAATGATTTATAGAGCTGCATTTTATGTTGTAACCTATACAAGGTCTGTTCACTTTACTAATAGTATATTTTATTGTTTATTTAATATGTAATTTATTATGAATTTATTACAAAAATAATTATTAGAATTAGTGTTATTTCCAGAAGAAATTACAGCAAGGTACTAAGTCTCTACACACTCCAGTGTTTGGTGTGAGAAAGATCTCATCTTCTGTGCTTTGAATTGCCAGCAAATACATGCAGAAAAATGTTGCTGCAACAGTTACTATCTAAACGTTTAAGGATCAAACACACCTCCAAGAGAGGCTTTATTCATGCGTACCTCCCACAATAACCTCCTCACCTTTCTCACACCCTTCAAGCCTGAGTCTGGGTGATGTGTGTGGGGGTATGCGTGCGTGGGTGTGGGGGTGTGTGGGCGTGTGTGTGTGTGTGTTTATGTAAAAGATATTTCTTTTTCTGGTGAGCATTTTGTTCTGTGCATCTGTGTGTGTAAGCGCGAGCGGCTATTGTCTGCTCACACTCCAAAGGGGGCTTCAAAGTGAATCATTCATGCAAGATTTGAATACATGCAAATGGTCCTCTCGCCTCCGTTGGCACAGATCCAGGTTACCTATGGCAACGGCGCCTTCAAGAAACATCGTTTCAGGCCCCCATCCTCCTCCTGTACCTCCTCCTCGCTCTCGCAGGCACCCACCATTCGACCACATCATCCAGCCAGTCGCATTGTTTCGATTGTTGCAAAGCCAGGCTGGTAGGTTGGCAGGGGTATCCCATGATTCACAGTCAAGGTCAAGAAGGCGGGGAAGATGGCGAGACTGAGGGGTACGACGGTATTTCCCCTCCATTCTGAGTTCTGGAGTTCAGGAGAGACGACATTCAACCACCAAAGAAGGTGTTTCGGTTGATAAAAATCAACAAAGCAGCAGACTGGGCATACACACACACACACACACACACACAGAGTTCAATGCTCTCACAGCTGAAGCACACTGAGTGGTGAAGAAGAAAGGAAAAAAAGAAGAAAAAATTTAAGGTTTGTATCTGCTAATTGAGTGAAAACTGGAATTTAACAGCTAAGTTAATGTACATATATATATATATATATATATATATATATATATGGTGCAGATTTTGAAGATCAATAAATATAGATCTGCAAAAAAAAGAACGTTGCTTTGTTTAAATATGGTAACTGGTGTGGTGCTACAACATGATTGCAAAGAAAAATTACAGTAAGCTGAACATATTTCTTTGTGATTCACAGTTAAGGTTAAAGCTGCTTTAGTAACACAGACATAGTTTAAGTAATGCAGGAAACGTTAAATAAAATGTAATCAATGATGTGAGAGAAATAACTGTAGAACTGTTTTCAATGGGCAGACATAAGGTCAAGTTCAGGCCATGCAAATGAGCTCGTTAATGGTACCGGGTTGCACGAGCGGGTGGAGCTGCTCCCTCCCGCCATCTAGTGACAAAGGAGAAACCATGGAGATGGAAAACATTTCCAAGTACGTTTTAAATCTGAACGATTATCAAAAATATATATATTTTCTTATACAAGCTGAGGCCATATTTTAGGTGTCATAAAATTATAATAATTAGTAAAATGGAACATTGGGACAAAAGTAAATAAGTACTCTCTAAAAAGAAAAAAAAGTGCTCTGCTTTATGAAAGAAATTAAATCTTCCAACCGACTGAAAATTCTGACGTTTTTAAAAATATTAAAAATTTAAATTTCTTCCCCTTTTGTTTAATTGATACGTCCCCTTGCTGTTTATGTCAATATTATCTTCTTTTATCAAACATCTCCATCTAGTGGACAAAACACGACATTGCTCAATGTTGTGAATAAGCAGTTTATTGCACGGTCATCATACTGTAAACATCTTTGGGCAAAAAATCCCTCTGAAATGTGGCAATAAGCACGATTTTCTTCTCCAGACACATACAAATTATGACTGGAAAAAAGACATGCCATACAATCAAGTGACAGCTTTAAGAAAATCTATACAACAATGTGAGCAAAGAAAATTATAAAACATTTTTTTGAAATGCTTAAATCGCAATAATTTTCCATACAGACGAAAGTCTTTCATATTCATACGTTTTTGTTTGTAATAAGTTTGATTAGCAACACTTATGATCATCTAAGATACAAATGGAGTTACACAGTGTTGGATGGATGGGTAAGTGAAAATGTAATAGTCACAATCAATTGTTTTCCTTTCAATGGGAAATAAAATCCACACTGGCACCATCATAAAATTTAAACCTGATAAATCTGTCTTTAGTAACCCTGTATCATCACATACTTTGCCATAGGAAAAAAAAAATCTCAAAAAATATTTAAAATATTGTTTCTTGCACAAAAAAGGCAAAAGGAAACCAATGGAAAAAAACTGATTTGTTTTTGATTAAGTAGGATCAACTGAAGGGAAATTCTGATAAAGTGCGATTTAACTCCTTTGCCATCTATCATTCTAGTGGTACCATGTTTCTCAGACATGTTTTAACCATTCCATGATAGTAAAAACTATATTTTTTGTTTGTGCCTTTATGCAAAGCTAGAGATCCCTTTGCATTAGGCCAAGCTTGTGATAATGCGTATCCATGCAGAACAGACCTCCTGCCGGCTTATTCGCGTCTCTGACATCCTCCGTAGGAAACAGGAGTGAGCTGTGGGACGGTCCTGCACAGAGCAGAGACTCGTCACAGCCACAAAGCGGACTCGGCTCCCTTTCCTTGTGTAGGTCGCATCTGTACTTTCCCTCTGTTACAGTTCTTCAGCACCCTGCTGGCTCAGTGGATGGAGTAGTCCATCTGGTGCAGCTTCAGCAGCAGGTTGTGCATAACGTCAAATGTGGTGAAGCTAATTCCCACTGCGATGGGTCCTTTCACCCAGTTCATGCTCAGGCCTTTGTACAGTCCACGCCTGATGCCTTCCTGCTTCACGATCTCGCGCATGGTCCCCAGGATGGTAGTGTAGGAGGAGCCGATCACGCCGGCTGTCTGCATGCGCCGGCGCACCACATCCAGAGGGTACGAAGCCGACTGTCCAATCAGGCCCGCGCAGGCTCCAAATGCCAAGCGCTCGTAAGGGTAAGGATGAGATCGCTTCGTCTTATCTAAGGTAAAACAGATGGCAGGGTTGGAACTGACTGTTATCTACCAATTTTACTGTAATTAATCAAAACCAAACATGCAAAGACAGAGAAATGGTGAGTACCCGCGTGGAGCTTTTTGAGGGTCTCGTAGGTAAAAAATGTGATCCCTGCATATGGGATAACGCCCAAGATGGTAGGAGTGAAACCTTTATACAGCGTCTTTACACCTTCTTCTTGGGAGATGCGTACAAAGACATGCATGATGTTACTGTACCTGTAAAAGACAAACAGAAATAAATTTGAGAAATAAGTTTTCTGTTGAGTGCAAGGTCACAACAACTGCAAAGACTAGCACGGTATTTTTATGTGAGGATGACATAAGCATTAATCAAGAGTAAGAAAAGTCTTTACTGGTGCCAGTACAGGATTCTACGTTCAAAGTGATAGACAGTATGATGAGGACAGACCACCCACATCATATTTAACAGAGACAACCCCAACATAGTCTGGTTAGTAAAGAGAGAGTTATTAACTCCTCTTTTCACCAGACTGAAAGTCAAAGAGTGAAAGTTCAAATTAAAACTCAAATTCTGAATTTGACTTTGTAGTAAACTTTAAAACGGAGCTTTTAACAGTAGTTTTACCAGATTTATGTGGACCTTTCAACATTTTTCTAAAGATATACAGGACTGAATGCATGACTTACTTTATGTTTAATTAAGCTATTAATTATCTGATTACATCATAAACTCTGGAAGTCTACAAATGGTGATCACTTCAAAGCTACAGAAAAAATCCAACTCCTTTAAAAGAAAGACGTAAATGAAATGAAGTGTCCCTAGATGGAGGAAATCTGCAGAACACAGAACCATTTTGACCATTTTATATACAGAGTCAATAAATGCTGACTGTAGTTCTAAACCAAAAGCTTAAAAAATTAATGACTCAAAAAATATAATTATGTGATAAAGAAACTTGGTTCAAAATAACTAACAAACCAGACATTATTTGAGAAAGGGTACACCATATGATCCTAAACTTCCAGCATTCAGATTATCATGAATGCTGATAATCTGAATGCTTCATTTTGGTCCTTAACATAACTAACCCTGTCAGACATGGCCTGTATACTGAACGGTGTTCAGTATACAGGCCATGTATATGTTTTTTTCTTTTTCCAGAAATGATTAACTGATCATTTTAAAATCGGACAAATTTGCCAACTGGTTCCCCTGCTAGATGAGCTTAACTCTGTAGGTCCTTACATTTCTTTAGCGGTGACAGCCATCCTGGCTCGGACCATGTCCAAGGGGTAAGTTAGCATGGCGGCGGTTGTACCGGCCAGAGAGCCCGCCAGTAGCCGTGGGAAAGGAGGCAGCGCTCTGAAATAAAAAGCAGTTGACTGTAAGCACACTTAAAAGAACATAAAGTAAATCCCACACAGCTACAAACATGCTAGCTAAATGCTAACATCCAGGTTGCTACAGTCATGCTGACTCAGCTAAAGACGTATGTTTTCACAAAGTTTGCGCAATCATGTGTTTTTCCAAAGACTTAAAACATGAAAATATCCCAATGAGAAATACTTTAAGTCTTTACTCACTTGCCCTGGAAGCCATAGTAGCCCCCCAGGAGTTTCTTGTATTGCTCGTGTGAACAAAACTGGATGGCAGCGTAGGGCATGACCCGCACCATGGTGGCAGAGTTCCCCCTCCACAGACTGAGGAATCCATCCTTCATGTACGTGCAGTAGATCACCCTGAAGGCCTCCTGCAGCACACCGTAATGTTCAACGTGTTATCCGCTTAGCATGTCTGACATTTTGGCATTACATAATAAGGCTTGTAAAAAACCTTTGTTAACATGTGGTCACAAACAGTTTTGCCCAAAAACAACGTCAGGACAAAGTGATTCAAGCTGAGCTACTTTTGAGTTTCTAGATGTGCAAAGTTGTTAAAAAAAAATCGGAAATTAAAACAGCAGTTTTGACATTTTTATTTGTAAATACTTCTTAAATTTATCCATCCTTTTTGGATGGATAAATTCAGAATTATCCAACACCTTATGTATATTTTTCACATTAAATACCAAAAGAATACATTCAAACACAAATTTGTACAAAAGGTACAAATGTTAACACTTTTGTAAGGCCAGATAAGTAAAGAAGTGAAGAAAAAGAAGCATTCACTCTTTCATTATGAATTTTTAAACTGTTACTTATTGCTTCAAATGTAACTATTTTTAACATTTTAGAAAATATTCTTGAAAAATAAACTTCCAGTGTGTATAAACAGTGACGCAGGAGTTCAGAACTTTCAGTATGTTTTGCACTTGAGCAGTCAATTGCCCTGCTTATCACTGCAGGTGCACATGAAGTGGTGAAAATCTGTGTCTTATCAGTTCCTGTTCTGCAGATAGGTGAGATAAATAAACTCACCTTTGCCGAGAATCTCTTCGAAGACACTGAAAAACAACAAGAGACACAGTGAACCACAGGGTTGAGACACACCGTCTCATGTAGGCTAAACATCTACTAAGAGGATTAGTCAAGAACAGTTGGGGTGTAAACTCTGGTACGGATACAAAACATTAGTTCAGTCTACAGGAAAGCGTAAAATGTCCAAGTGTGGCCTTTTTGTAGGCAAGCACATTTCCTCGTCTATATCTGGAAAGAAACCTTAGACTTGAGAGTATGTCTTGCCTTGAAAAATGATCTTGGTGCGGTCCAGAGGTGCAATGACAGTTTTGGCCACAGCTCCAGCAAATGCACCACACAGCAAAGAGTCCAGAGGGGTCAATCTGGGTCTTAGGTCCTGTGTGGAGACATTTTCGCACATTTGTGAGCTAGCGAGACAGTGTTTTGCAACATAAACATAAAAAGCAATATAATATATAATATACTGTATATATGAAATAATAAAACAAAAGCTATGGTATGTCTTATCTATGTTTGTGCTTTATGTGGAATGCTGATCAATGGAAATGCTCCCACATAAATTTGTCAGCTCAGTGTTAGGGCAAAAAAAAATGAAAAAGCTACAACATGCACGTGAATGACGGGACACGGAAACTGAGAATCACATGAGATAAGACTGCCCCAAGTTTCTTAGAACATGAGCCCTGCCCTGTGTGATCATGGAAGCAGTCCTAAAGTAGGCCAGCTGAACTCAATAAACACTCGCTGACTGATAGCGGAAGGATTTGGCATGATAAACAAAGACGTTTCATATCCAGCAACAGAAAAACTGAACACTTTAAAAGCTTGAATTTGTAATTCATATTCTTGGAACTATTCCATCATATGACTTATTTTTGATTCAAAGAACCAACAGTACTGTGAATTTAGAGCTGGCATTCCTCCTGCTTCATAATCTATTTTATAATTGTTCATTTTACTGCCTGGGCCAGGTGTGGTGTACGCATCTCTAAAGAAATAAAAACACAAAGGTGACAAAACAGAAAAAAAGAAGGGTGTGGAGAACCAGGGACACGTCAACAAAGACAAGTTAAATGTAGAAATGCATTTAACTTGCATTTCTACAAGAAAAGATGCATGTGCGTTTACGGGTTTCTTTTAAGTCCAACTCGTGAATGTGTATTTTTATGGACATGGACAGCTGAGCATTAGTTGGCATCATCCTTCTATTTACAGCAGCAGTACTGTTCTGATGTTGGATGTTTAGAACCAGCAAGGAGACACTGAACGTCACATAAACACCACCATAAAGAAGACTATGGTATGAGAGGCAACATATAGTGGCTTTTTCCATTCTTAATCGCTTTTAATATACATTTGTGATTTTTTTTTTTTGATTTTCTTTTTTAAATCAAACTTATCTTTTTTGGTAATTTTTACACTTTATTTGAATATACTGTTGTGACATCGTCAACCTTCCTGTTTAACACTTCAGAAGAGGATTAATTCAGATTTGTGCAGAGAACTTCCAGCCATCTCTTCTGTAAAAACACTGCATTTTAAATGCCTTTCCACACCCATCTGCCGCAACCTGTCTGGTCACGTTTTAATATTGTTTTCCCTTTGCTTATTCTCACTGGCTCAGACACCCAGCACGCTCACCTTTGCTTGGCTGGACGGCGGGAGGGTCAGCACAGTAGTTTGGGCCCCAGGCATGCGGCCCTGGAGGTGCTCGTGCACACGGTGGGCCATTGGTGCCCCCTTCTTATATTACCAAGGCTTGTCACACACCCGAGGTGCTCTTTCTGGACAAAACCCCACAGCTGCAAGTGAAAATGTCATACATTGGGTTAAAACACTCCCAAACTCCCGTTTCAAGGCAACATCCTCCTCGCTATATAGTTCCTCTATACCAGAACACGAGTACGTGCATTCTCTCACGCCCATGTTCCCACACGAATAGTCTGCCTTGTAAACAAAGTGTGTCACAGTACGGAGGATAAAAAAAAACCCAACATTGGTTTGTCTACATAAAGCCAAATTCATAACGACGTTGCTTAAGTGATTATATGTGCCCTGGTTGTTATTTAAATAAACCATACAAGACCTTAGTAGGCGCGTGTAAAATAAATGAACTGCGAGCCACAGCTGTCCAATAAATAAATAAAATAAATAAAATAAACAGACACTCCTCCTTTCTGCAGTGAAATCTGTTTTCATTATTAATACCCGCATGAACGCTTACCTTGACTGTCCCAGAGCAGTCCGTGTTTACGAATAGTCGACGCGTGAAATCCTACAATGCTCTGCCGTGCTGCAGCTCGTACTGCACATCTCCTGTTTGTTGGCAGAAGGCTCGTCACTCGCGCTTTTAAGTTGCACAGCAACACGCGCCGCGATGTGTCCCCACGTCTCCTCTCGTTGTTGACGTCTTTCCTCAAGTTGAGTCGAAGAAAAGTGTCAATAGAGCGCGCAGTTTGCTTGTAAGGGGACGTGAGTCAGGCAACGTTCATCTCGGAGGTGTTCCCTCTCCCCCTCCTCTCTCCTGCTCTGTGCACAGAAAGATTATTCTGGACTCTCGAGCCCCGAGCGAACGAGAACACGGCGTATTTCACTGTTTTGGACTACAATACCCAAGAGCAAATAGTGTCGAATAGCCAAAGTCTCGCGAGAGTATGTTCAACATTGGGTTGCCAAGTATATATTACGCAATCATAGCGATCTTTTAATTAACCGTTTGTTTTCGTTTTCCGTATTATCTCATTTTGTTTTGAAAAATCAGGTAAGCGTTATATTCATAAAATATTTTTTTGCAATATTTTTCTCTTTCTTTTTTCTTTCTTAATACTTCTTACTTGCAATATTTTCACCATTTTGTGCTCCCATCTAGTTACCTACCTGTGTGTGTGTATGTGTGTTTCCCTTTCTGGGGTCAAACTTTGGAAAGAGCTAAATGAGAACCTCCATCCACTATCCAAACCCTCTCACCCTTGCAGGGTCAAGGGCAGGCTGGTGCCTACCTCTAACAATCATTGGATGAGAGGCAGGGTACACCCTGGAGAGGTCACCAGTCAGCACAGGGCAACACAGAGATAAGCTGGACAAACAGCTGTGCACACACACAGCATACTTAAAAGACAATTTTTAGAGACCAATTAACCTAGCACCCATTTTTTGGACAGAGTATAGCTTCAGTACTTGCAGAGTTAATCACCACACAAAACCTCTGCCTTTTACAAAGTAAACCTATGGATAACTTGGCAAACTCTTTGAATTTTTGGAAGAAGTTTTTACTTTTTTACCTTTAGGATCTACAGAACACAATCACATAAAGAACATCAAACAAAACTGCACTTTATGCTTAATCCCAGTCATTATTGCATGCAAATACATGCAATAATGAAATCATAAATGACTGCAAGGCTGTATAATGTAATATTTTAGGTGCCATGCATCAATACTTTACTTGTCAAAAATGTATTAGAGCAATTGTACAGATTTTCACTTTCTGGCACTAAACCTTAAAAATATAACGCTGAAAAAAATTAGGAAAACATAGATTAATTGCATTTGATGTCATTAACATCAGAATAACCTTATGTGCCAAGTTTATGGGTACAAAGAATTTTACTTTGCTTTCCAAAGGTTGCATAGTAATAAGGATACAGTCAGAAACAGCAAACTAAAATATATAACAAAAACACTTGGTAAGTAAGGACTACAGGAGTAAGAAAGGACAAGAGCAATATTTACAAGATACAGCCATCTTGTATAGCCATTTTGTTTTTGCTATACACATATAAAGAAATACAGTATGTATATTAATACTTACATGCATGCACAAGAGGAAGGCATTCTTGTGCAAATTTATCATTGCAATCCGAAAAACATCTCAATATCACGTTTTATTAATTTAGTACAACCCTCAATTCAGAATAAATAAAATAACACAATTTGTTTCTTACAAAAAAATCTCCCCTGGAAAACGGGCTTAGAGCATCTTTTCTATTTCTATTGGAACATAAACATTGGGGAATATTGTTAAAATAGTAATAGTAAATTCAAACAGCTGAAACACTGACTTCTTTTAAATCTCAACTAAAAACCCACCTGTTTAGAATTGTATTTGAAATGTAATCAATTACAAATTTATGGATGGAACTTGACTTAATGCTTTGTTTTGATTATTGATTCTATATTGCATTGTGTTTCTGTGTTTGTAATGATGTAAAGCACTTTGAAATGTCTTGCTGCTGAAATGTGCTATACAAATAAAATTTGATTGATTGATTGATTGATAGTTAGGCGTATTAAATAAGATAAATATTTTCATAATAAAATTGGATTTGACTATTTCCTGACCTATTTTTTTTATTGAAATGACAAAAAAAGGACACAACTAAAGTTTTTCTTCACAGTTTGGAGCTGGAAAAAGCCACTTCGATCGTAGTCTGCTCTGTTTAGCCCAACCTGGCAACCCGCGGCTCTGGCCGTAGCGCTGAAAAACTTGTTGTTGTCTGGGAAAATGGCGTCAAACGTAGAGGCCCCGGAGCGTTGGTACCTCGCCCTCCTCGGCTTTGCGGAACATTTCCGAACCTCCAGTCCACCCAAAATACGGCTGTGCGTACACTGTCTACAGGCCGTGTTTCAGTTCAAGCCCCCGCAGAGGATCGAAGCTCGGACGCATCTCCAGCTGGGCTCGGTCCTCTACCATCACACCAAGAACAGCGAGCTGGCCCGCAGCCACCTAGAGAAAGCGGTGAGGGGCGTTTGATCTGGGAAAGAGCGGGGATGTCGCAGAGAAGCGGAGGGAGTGTAGGCCGCGGGCAGTGAAAACACCGAACGGCGGAAGTGTTTAAATAGCTATTCATCCAAGAAGGTTACATTAGTACAGAGGTTCTGATACGTGTTCAAATAATTTTGATATGAAGTGTGTCGTTGTTTTAATCCGGTTCAGCCACTTTACGCTCACTCGCTGGGTTTTACCAAATAAACTGCTGCTCAAATATTTACGCCCAGAATATTGGCTGACAATATTTTGTCTCCTTTCTTGCAGTGGTTTATATCTCAACAACTTCCTCAGTTCGAAGATGTCAAATTTGAAGCTGCGAGTATTCTGTCGGAACTATTTTGCCAACAGGTAAAACATATGAAGACTTACTAAAATGCTATTATGGTAACAGAAATAAGAGTCGAGCCATATTTGTGCTTTTCAAAGACATTCACAAATGATTCTGATGTTTGAGGGGGTGTGTTAGTATGACCTGCTAACTGCCCATATGTAATACATTTTCAGAATTTGGTGGACTCTGCAAAGCCCCTGCTGCGTAAAGCCATCCAGATTTCCCAGCAAACACCATACTGGCACTGCAGACTGCTGTTCCAGTTAGCGGTATGTATTACTTCAGTGGTATTAAAGTTTTCCTACTGAAGATGCACTGATCGCAGATTTTGTGGCCGATTTCTTATCACCATTTTTTTTGTTGGTTTGTTTTTCCAAGGATTTGACATGCCAATGCAGCTGGTAGTCTGATTCTACTTTTGCTGGTTCATTATAAATAGCAAATTGATCCGTCCTAACATAAAAATATTTATATTACTTACATATGCACTTAACAAAGTAAGTACTCCAAAAATAAAATTTAAAATCACATATTTAGTTGTACCTTTCTCAGTTGCCACATTTCTGGCCCACAGTTGTTACTCATGTTCAACCTCCAACCCAGTAGGCGGCAGTAATATACCTAACGCTTGCTAAGCTATAAAAAAGTTTCACCGGATGTGTTAATGTGTTGCAATTTGGTTAAAAAAAATAATTACATAGACTAATTTTAATTAGATTTTTAATACATTTATTTGTGTGCAACAACACACAAGTTTACATAAGTTAGTTTACATAAACTAAAACGATGGTTTTCACAAGAATGGTTTGAAAATACCAAACTGTCTCTACACCACAAAATAATACAACATTAATTCATGGTGAATCCAAAAAAAGCCATCAGTAATGTTTTTTTGGTGGGGGGGTTGCCATTAATTATTCCCATTATCAAATGAGACAGTGTCACACTGTGTGCGCGGTGGGTTACATACCTCTGCAGTTAAATAGGACTTTACAGAAATATAAAACTAACTTATATGAACTTAAATACAAACTATGATTTGCTCTGTGGATGTGTCTTACCAATATGTGATTCCACTAGCATTATTTTTAAGAATGTCACAGACTCAAAAAATAGCTTACTCTTTTTCTCTTAACAACTGTTGTTGTTGTTGTCAGTGTGACCTGTTAGCACCTGTGTTTTGGTGCATTCACTAATTGTGTCTGACCTGCCTGTCACTGATCAGGGCCAGGGAATATTACAATTGTCACATTTATTCTTGCTTCATCATTTTTATTATTTCTTTTGTTTAAGTTGGAGAACAGAGTTAGACCTGCTGCATTTGAATTCTAGTTGTTTGAAACGTAATAGTTGCCTGTATTGAGTTGTTAAAGTTCTTTTCTTATCTCTTTCAGCAACTTCATACTCTGGAGAAAGACTTGGTGTCAGCATGTGACCTTCTGGGAGTTGGTGCTGAGTATGCCCGAGTTGTGGGTTCAGAATATACCAGGTAAACATTTCTGTCATTTGTAGTTTTTGTTTAAAGTGTTACCCGGATGACATGGGGGGGAAAAAATTATAGGATGCCTAAACCAAAATGGCATCCTGACGAAAAATAACTCTTTGCTGTAATGCCGACAGCTTTACTTGTGTGATTCGCTTCAGCTGAATCTGTTATGTATTGGCTATTGCACACTAAATAATTAAGGGGGAAACCTTTTCAAGCTGTTTTAAGGTCTTATTTTTAATGTATGTGAAGCTGATGCAAATAGATTTTTAAATGTGACTATGTAAAACTTAAATAAATATAACATACTATATAGATTTTTACAACATAGAAGGCGCAACCAAAATGTGTGGAAAATGAAGGTACTGCTTTATTGCTGAGCAAGCTTCCACTGTAAACAATTCAGTAAATTGATTAAAATTTTAAATGTACTAAGATTACAAATATCCTGCTTTCTTACAAAATAAGCCTTTTATTTTTGCTTGGAACTCTTTTTAATTGAGATTTGTGTCTAATAATTAAAATTACAGTGTATTTATTTGTAATAATTTGATGTGAAAATTGACTTAATTTTACTTTTTGCATCTTTTAGGGCTTTGTTTCTTCTTAGTAAAGGCATGGTAAGTTTTATCTTTCTATTTTTCTCTTCTCTGTTGCTAAGTTTTATCTTCATGTCTTCCTGTCTTTTTTTTTATTTCTACATCTGCCATGAGGAGACACAGTGTTAAATATTGTAGTAATTTGTTTTGACCTGGGGATGTTTTCCAACCTTCCAGTTGCTGCTAATGGAGAGGAAGCTTGGCGAGGTGCATCCTCTTCTCACACTGTGTGGAACTATAGTAGAAAACTGGCAGGGAAACCCCATCCAGAAGGAATCACTGAGAGTCTTCTTCCTGGTATTACAAGTCACACACTACCTGGATGCTGGACAGGTAGGAAACCTCCCCTGCATGGGTTTCCTATTATTAGGGAAATAGTTGATTAGCAAAGTTCTTTTTTTATTTCTAAAGCGGGATGAGGATGGACGCGTCAAAGTTGACACGAGTGGCTACATTGTTTTTTTTTGTTGTTTTTTTTTCTTGTCAGGTAAAAAGCGTGAAGCCGTGTCTGAAGCAGCTGCAGCAGTGCATTCAGACTATCTCTACACTCCAAGATGATGAGATTTTACCCACCAACCCAGCTGACCTCTTCCACTGGCTGCCCAAGGAGCACATGTGTGTCCTCGTATATCTGGTAATGCTGATTTTCTTTCTTCCTTTCTTTTTCTCTGTGACTCAAAAGCTCCTATCGGTTGTTTTGGTTTCTCTGTGTGGTTGACACCAAACAACAGTTTAATACGAAAACTCAAAATTCAGCCCTACTTAGTAGGTACTTAGTACCGCTGCATTTAAAGTACACACCCAGCAGCATTCAGAGGACGACTAAGGCAAAAATAATTGGGTTTTATACTGTTGCAAGAATGTGCACACATACATAGAGTCTAGCATGTTATGCAGTTTGTTTTTTGCATACGTGTTATACATAAGACAAATTTTACGCCCTTTTAGATCAATCTCCTTTGAAAAATTCTAGTTGGTCAAAATTGGAATCAGCTGCTCAGACCTAAAAGAAAAATATAAACCGTCAGCTAGCTAAAACCTGTATTGGCATACCTCTAAGGAATTAATAACAGCAGTAAATCAGTTCTTGTGTGGTCATGTTTTGACTACCTGTGGCTCCGACAAACATTTTGAATTCTAAGCAAAGTGTGCAAAACATTCTGCTTGCAACAAATTTCTCCTCCAGTTTGTCATTCATGCTCCATAGGAAATCAATCTTAGTGCTTTACAATGAAATGGGAAGTAATAATTACCTCTAACACATGGAGTGAATAGTTTGTGCTTAGTTACAGCAGAAGCATCGAGCAATAGTCAAACCTGTACAAACATTAATTAAAAAATATTTAAAACATTTAATCAGAAATGCTTTTTTTTGTTGTTTGTTTTCATTTTCCAGGTGACAGTCATGCACTCCATGCAGGCGGGCTATTTGGAGAAAGCCCAGAAGTACACAGACAAGGCTCTTATGCAACTGGAGAAACTCAAAAGTGAGTTTTTGAGTGTTACGCCGTGGCTAACTTCATCAGCTTTGCTCTGTTAACTGTCCAGAAATCACTAAACAGTGCTTCTTTTACCACTAATCGGTTTATGTCAGTGTTGGACTGCAGCCCCATCCTGTCCACCTTCCAAGTCATTCTGCTGGAGCACATCATCATGTGCCGACTCGTCACGGGCCACAAGGCCACGGCATTACAGGAGGTACATCGTTTCTATTCCTGTCACCACCCCTGCAGTTTATATTTAAATACGTGCCATCTTAAAAAAAGCTCATATGGAACATTCAAAGCTCAGTTAGTTCTTTGTGACTTAAAGAAGTTTTAAGCTTTTCCAGCTTATAACCAGAAAATCTCACCTTTATAAACAAACTGAAACATTTTAAAAGGAAATTAAAAACAAGGGGAAATAAAATAATGTGGTTGGACACCATAATGAAGACTGTGCTGAGAATTAACCAGTACATCTGAACTCAAAATACATAGGAGTAATTTCAGCTGGCTATGATTACCTCCAAATAGTTATTTTATATATAATGATTCTATTCGTTGAAATCAGCAGAATAATGGGTCACCACAAGAAGAGTAAGGCTACGTTCACACAGAGACCCCAATCTGTCTTATGCGTGAACGGTTTGAGTGACATGCGTGGACAGAAGAAGAATGTTTACGTCACACAGCAGCACACTCTTTACAGGAGTAATAATGGATGCCGCTGTCTATGGATTGATTTTTATGTTATCGAACAATGGGAGCAGACAGCATATTCCCAAGATCATAACAAGACAGAGGAAGCCAAGAGAAGGAAAGCACATCTAATCCAGATTTACTGCTTCTGGCTTCTTCTGGTAGAAAACTATGATACAATAAGGCCGTTCATACTGCAGACAACTATCTGATACACATCCAATTTAGTTCCACATATTGAAACGGAACCATTTTTTAAAATGATTATTTTGGTAAAAGGATTGGAACTGGGCTGTTGAGACCATGAAAAAAATCAAACATGGGTCACATATGGGCAAAAATAAATTGGTTTTGGGTTGCATTTACCTGCTGTGTGAACGTCATTGTGAATTTCCCAACCACTGGTCTGTTGAGGACTGGAGAAGCACAGGAGATGCCTTCACTGTCTTGACAGATTCGAAGTATGAAGACGTTCCACTTTGATTGAGTCCTACCCAAAAGCAACTAAATCCAAACACATTATTTCAGTTTGTTTGTCTCTTTGAAAGATTTCAGTTTGTTTTTCCAAGTACGTCACAAAGGTTAAAGTTGACATTAGACATTTTTAACATCACTTAAAGTTTGTGTTCAAGCTGTGTCAAAACAGAATTTGCATCTTTGATGAACATTTGTCTCTCTGTTTAGATTTCACAGGTTTGTCAACTGTGCCAACAGTCCCCCAGGTTATTCAACAACCATGCTGCTCAACTACACACACTATTAGTGAGTATTTTGAATCAAAACAATATTGCTGGTTGTGTTTTTCTAAAAGTGAAAAGTCTACAAAGTCTCTTTCTAATATTCCAGTAATAATCCTAATTTGGTGACCAATTTGGCATTTTGGACTCATAAGAGGGTTACCAACAATTCAATATGTAATTCAGGTACAAGACTGGTCAGAAGGGGTTAATGATAGACGTGCCTGAGCCAGTCAGAAAAGTTGTTTATCGCACAGAGGACAGAGAAAACCGGAGATGTCCTGCAGAGGGCTGGGCATTGTACCTGCTTTCTGAAGCTCTGAACAGTAGATTATTGTAGGAAAATAGTGCATCAGTATGCTTTAGGCTTAGCTAGTAAGTTCCTGAAGTAGATAAAAGATTGAAAATCAGCCGAGCATTAAACAGGCATAGTATCAGCCATTGCTGTAAAGTTGCTCTGAAAGTGGAGAAGTGCAGAGCAGATGGCCAATGTAAACTATCAAAATGGCCACGGCTTGATTGTTACTAATGTAGCAACAAGCAGAATTCACAAACTCCACTCTGATTGAGCATGTCTCATACTTCTGCACTATTTTCAAAAATATGAATTGATAGAAATCAAATAGACGCACTGCAATTACCGAAGACATGGCTCGTCAAAGACTGGCCTACTGCCAGCTTTAGTAAATAATTTCTATTTAGCCTGTCTGTCTTAGTGGCCACCGCAGTTCATCTTTGTAAAGTTCGCAACCACCAACCCACAAGGTCAGACCCGGTAATGAAAATGCATTTCTTTTTAGCACACTGCAAGTCTGAGTAGTTGAGGAGCGGAGTGTCTCAACTTGTCAAATGATCTCCATTCCAGAGAAATCACCTTTCTCAGTAACACAGCTGTACATATTTACCTGAATCATTTTTCTGTGGGGCACCAAATTACTTTCCGAGTCATCACTTGAGTTGTGTAGCATTTTGAGACGCTCTGCAGCTTCTTTGTTAAACATTTGTTTAGGTCGGTAATGACTGTTCTTGCAGTGGTGCGATTAAACTTTGCAAAAGAAACCCATAGCTTATTATTAACTGAAAGTAGCTCCATATTTATTATGGTTAAGTTATGCTGTGTGTGAAAACATTTGAAGGAATAGTTGTGTCCCTCCAGATAAAATTAAAGTGAAAGACTTGTAGATATTATGGAACATACTCGCCTGCAAAGAAAGAAAAAAATCCAATTTTAAAGGAGTTCTTTTTTGTCTGGAGAATGTGAAATTGTAGAGCTTTTAATTTTTTTTGTAATTAAAATTTTACATTTTCTAGAACTCAAAGAAAAGTTTTCAAACTAAGGGAGGAAAATGTCATAATACACAAAGTGTCGGGTTATTTACCAAGGTTATAGACAAAAGAAGGGCTACTAACACTAGAGTATTTTATGTTTTTAATCCAGTGGCAAGGTTCCTACACAGCTTTGAAAATAAGGAATTTGATTTGATAATTTGCCAAGTTTGGTTAAATATGGTATAAAAAAATGCTTGGTTTGGCTTCGTAGTAGTCCTTTAAAACATTGACAAACAGGTGTGTTGTTTCGTGAATCTGTAATTTACAGATTACCCAACTAGGTGAATGTTTTATCCTCAAATTCCTAGAATATTAAAGAAATTTTGCAAACCTGGATAATTGCTTAAACTTGAATTTTAAAATGGAAAATTATTCAAAATCCCTTCAAATAACTTTCGTCTGACTGTCACCTCCCAGGGTCTGTACTGCATCTCAGTGAACTGTATGGACAACGCAGAAGCACAGTTTACCACAGCGTTGCGGGTGAGTGTGTTGGGATTTCACATCAACGCTGCCACCGCTTGGGTCTCGCCCTTTCCGCGCTGTAGTTGGTCTGTGTTCTTGTCACCAAGTCGCTGTTCGTGTTGCAGCTCACCACACACCAGGAGCTGTGGACGTACATTGTAACCAACCTGGCCAGCGTGTACATCAGGGAAGGAAACAGACACCAGGAGGTGAGAACAGGATTCATTTTACGCTTTTTAGGTTGGAGTATTTCAGTGTATTTATTATTAGGTGAATCTACTTTTTTATAGCAAACTTTTATAATAAAAAAGTAGACTGCATTTGTCTTATAGTCTACTTCCAATCAACTGATGCTCAATATTTTAATGCTTGTCTTTATCAGTTAAAGAGTAACATGAATGTGTGAAGTTCAGTTGAAAAGCAGTTGCTTTTCATTGTTTTTCTGTTTTGTTTTGCCACCAGGGGGCACCAAAAACCTTTTCAGGTGTCCTGTTTTACTTCCCACTCAGTAGAAAACAATGCTCCCCAGACTCTGGCGAAGCTAACAACATTCTTCTTCTAAGAACAAAGTTTAAAATGCATCGGAATCGAAGACATTAATATTTGAAGCATGTTAACATGCTCATGTTTCTATCTCTTTTCCAGCTGTACGGCCTCTTGGAGAGAATAAACCCGGATCATAATTTCCCAGTCAGGTAGAAGTTCTTTAATGTATTATTTTACATTAAAATACCATTTTATATGATAGTTTAATTGTCGACACTTAAACTATTTTCTCTTTGTTTTGATTCAGCTCCCACTGCCTCCGCGCTGCAGCCTTTTACATAAGGGGACTCCTGTCCTTTTTTCAGGGACGCTACAACGAGGCAAAGTACGAGAACTTCAAAGTTCGCTGCTCCAAAAATTTCAACCCCAAATGCAAAGTTCTACCTTATGCTCACGCTGCTTCTTTATCCGTTCTAGGCGTTTCCTTAGAGAAACACTGAAAATGTCTAACGCTGAGGATCTGAACAGACTCACAGCCTGCTCTCTGGTTCTGCTGGGCCACATTTTCTATGTACTGGGCAACCACAGAGTAAGACAAACTCCTAGCAAACATTGTTCACACTCGCACTAAAACGGCTTTTTTTTTAATATGAAACAACTGGACTGTGAATAAGGTTGAAGCACAAGGTCACCAGGACAGAACATTGTGGTTTCCTTGTTTTTTTGAGGGTTGTTTTTTTTCCTCCTAGAGTCAGACTGTCCTTTTTATCCAATTATGTTTAACCTCTGGAACAGAAAACTGCAGGTTTATTCTGGCCAGCCAAACCTAAAATAAATCAACTAGATGAGACTTGCAAGAGCCTTTACTTTTGGAGTGCATAGTGAATGAAAAAAATGCAGCTTATCGGTTTGGGTGGTGTAAACGATTAAAGCAAAGGAGCTCGGCCAAATTTATTGGTCAAGATTGCTTTAATCAATATTAATAGTAGTTTTATGCTAGTTTCTGATTGACAAATACAATTCCACTAAATATTTCCTCATGTTTATGCACTACAGTAGTAGAGATACACCAATGAGAATTTTTTTCTAGAATATTTTTATATAGTTTTCACCTGCCGGTACCAATTTCAGCAGATTTTGATTTCTTTTCAAGAACTATAACAGAGATGATTGAGGAAAAACATTCAAATAAAATTTTCTTATTCATGTTCTTTCAGTAATTATTTTTTATTGGAGAAGAGCCTGTATGATAGAGGAGTCACTGTAAAGCTGAATTTTAATGTTGCGAACAAAGAAAGATGAAGTAAAGATGACATTTTAAAGTCTTTTCAACCTCTCATTACTAAAAGTCAGTTTGCTTCCAACTTTTCTTTCTACAATATTGTTAATATTTTATTACTTTATTACTTTTCACTGATACTGAAAACAGCTACCTTTGAGATCTATTCGCTCACAAACAACGCCCACGGCAGCTAACACAAACCTTAGGTATGTTGCGTTCACTGGTCGTAAAAGAGTCGTATTTTCGAGTTCCCAAATTGCCAATCAAGCTGAAAATGGTCCATTTCCTTTCTCTGTGCATGTCTTTCCATTAACCAATCAATGCGAGGTTGCAAGAGTGTGTGCATCTCTCTTCTGGCAAAAATATTCTAAAGGCATCAGTGCATCAGCCTGATAAACTTTTTTTTTTTTCATGTTTTCGTTCAGATCTCTGGTTAAGTCTGCTGTGAGCAAAACCTGCTGTTTCTAACTACTGAATTGGCTTTTTTTTTTATTTCTGAGTCTAAACTTTGACACAACAGACGGCAAAATGTAATCTGCAATCTTGAAACGAATATAAATGAAATGATTGACCAATCATTTGCCCAGAGCAGTAAAACATGCCTCTGAAATAACCAAAGCAGTTTCATTTATATACACCTTATAAACACCCACAAGACCAAAGTGCTGCATGCAAAAATAATAAGAGCAGTCAGACAATACAATAAAAAAAATCGAAATAACTTGAAAATAAAAAAACAACTCTATATTAAAATGATACATTTATGTTTGTTTAACATATTTTTACCCATTAGCATTTGTAAAGCTGGATTCTGTGATCTGAAGTTCAGTCTGTGTTGGTTGTAAAAAAAAAAAAAAAAAAAAAAGCTCTCATTTGACGGTAGGGATGCAATCAATTGGAATTAAGTTCCAGCTGACCCAAATTACTAAAACTGATTTAAAAAGAAAAGAAGAAGAAAAAAACCTCTGGTGGTAGCGGTCAGTTATCTAATGATCCTTAGAAAGAAACCCTTCCCCCTTTTAAACATCCTGTATTCCAGGCAATGAAATTTTAATTGCTTGAAGCCTTGGACACAATATGAATATATTAATATATCTAATAAATGATTCAGTATTTGTAGGAGTCTTCTCACTAAACATGATTACAAGCTCTTCTCCCAATCGTGATTGTAGCAGCAGACATTTAAATCTGTGGAAACGATGTAAATTCAAGAGCATTGGTATTTTTGTTCAATAGGTGATTATTATTATTATTACAGCAATTAAAGTGTTTTTTACATGTGTATATATTATTATCATTCCTCCCTTTAGGAAAGCAACAACATGGTTGTACCTGCCATGCAGCTAGCCAGCAAAATCCCTGATATGTCTGTGCAGCTCTGGTCTTCGGCGCTGTTGAAAGGTCCGTACTTCACTTTTCATTGTTTGCTTTCCAGAAAGACGAGCGCGAGCCTCGCACATTCCCAGCAGGGATGCGCATCGTGGATTGGTGCTTCAGAATGAAAGACTGAAACCCCACTGTTATTTTTTGCAGACTTGAACAAGGCCCTTGGAAACAACATCGATGCCCACGAGGCTGCACAGATGCACCAGAATTTCTCCCAGCAGCTGCTGCAGGACCACATTGCGGCCTGCAGCCTCCCTGAGCATAACCTCATCAGCGTACGTAAAGCAGATTTGAGGAAGTCTTTCCCGTGCATAATCTTCAGTTGTTGCCTCACCGTGTTTTTCCCTTTCGTGAAATCTGCACATTTACCTCGTTAATGTATCCTTTGCTTTCGATGCGCGTTATAATGCTGCAGTTGCACAATTTGTTTGTTTTCCAGTGGACGGACGGCCCCCCTCCAGTTCAGATCCAAGCCCAGAATGGTCCAACCACGAGCCTCGCAAGCCTGCTATGAGGAGCCTCCTGATGCATGATTGTAGCTGGTAAATCACCACAAGCAGCAATTTGATGCCTAAAAAACCTGCTATCCACACCACTGTAGCTTAAAAAAAGGATTTTAACAAGTGACAGGTTGGACGTTCACTTTTATTTGCTTCTGAAGATTACTTCCTGATTGTCTGCTACTAATTTTTCCTAAAGTTATCAAACAATAACACTCTGGCGGCATGGACTTGGGGCACAAGATCCGGGTATGACTGTTGGTTTTGGGAGGAAGGACACATGGCAATGTATAAAAGGGCTTCATTGCCTCAGATGTAGGGATTTGAGTTTGCCAGGATTATCTTCTATTTCCATTTCTTGGAAAAGATCCAGTTAGATATGGGCAGTAAAAATATGTAGAAGAAATTAATTTATTCATGTTGCTATTTTTGTAACTGTTGATAAATATTTTACATCTTGCCTTTTTTGTATGGAAGCTGTTTTTCTCTCCCATGCGTGGAAGTTACTAATGCGGACTCCCTGCACTATAGTTTTTCAGCTGGGGCACGAACCGTAAATTTTTTATGATTTTTTTTTTTTTTTTTTGCACAAAATTCACAGTAGGTAATATAGAACTGTAACTTATTTTCACAATATATTCATTTGAAAAGTCTGTGTAAAGAAAGGAAAAAAAAAAAATAAATATCACCAAATGTTTTGAGGCACAATCCACTGTGTTTAGGGGATGCATTTTAAATACTAGTAGAATTTATCATATTATCACTAATATCCTTAAAAAATACACATTTCTTTTATGTATTTAAGTTCCATTATAGAGTATTTCTCGTTCATGTTTTTTTTTTTCTTTCCACAAATCAGCTTTTTTTTCCAAACATTGGAAAAAAGATTTATTTTATTGTACTAATTTGTCTTGATAGTCCTACTAAGTGAGCTTTTCACAGTATGTTTGTATAAATTTGCCACTTGTTGAACCTTTTATTGTACAGTGACATTTTATAAATTCAATTTAGTAAAGTGTGATATGTATTATTTTAGCTACCCTACGTAGGCATCTCAATGCTTGGTATTTAAAGCACTGTTAAGAGGTGGACACACAGTTTAAGCTTCAGTACTAGCCATATTTTATCCAATGCCTCTGTTTTTAATTCTTACATTGTTTTCAATATTTTTTCCAATAAAAATACGATTGAAATCTGTCAGTTTATTGACCGATGTCTCCATTCTGATGTCTTTTTTTTTTGTGCTCACTTCCTTATCAAAGAAGTCTGGAATCTGTATGCATTGGAGATATGCTTAGTCAATCATATTGATTGGACATGCGCAGCGTTTGAATGAGGCAGCAAATTTAATCATTTCTATGATCATTCCAGTGATGTGTTTTACTTTCAGTATGCACTGAAAGGGCAGGTTAGAACGTCGATTTGCTGAAATTGTTTTGATTTTGTAAACTGCTTGACTAAGGAGCAGACCAGACTGGTCAAGGACAGAGTCGCTGAAGTAACAAGTAGGACTGAGCTAGAAAACAATGAGCCAAGTCTGAAAATCTCACAGAACGTTGTTCAGTCTATCATCTGAAATGGAACAAGTAAGCCACAGCCGCAGTTTCACCGAGACGTAGCTGTCTACCCGAAGCGACAGTCGGGCATTTATCAGTGAGGCATTCTGGGGGGGGTTGTTTCACCTGCGAGAGCTACAGAGATCTACAGCTTAGGTTTTGTCACCAGAACAACCATTAGACGTTCACTTTCACAAATATGGCTTTTTTGAGATCTTTGCAAGAAGAAATCCATAACAATATCCATGGAAGACGGTGCTCTGGTCAGATAAGACCAAAACTGAACTCTCTATCTTACAAGAAAATGGCTGTGTTTGGAAGGGGGCAGGGGGTATTGCTGCAAAGATCCATGAAGACAAGAGTATTGTGAAAAAATTCACTTTTTTGATTTTCCCCTCATCAAAAACATACCTGGAGTGTTTGGTTTGATTTGTTCATGCATGTTAATATCCCATGTTTTCATAAAGAGCTGCTTATATCCACTTATCCTCCTTAGAGCTTCTCACTGCTCCCTTACCACTCATCTCCTCTAGACTAGCAGCAGCAATTAGCAAACACCTGATGGAACTGCGAGTCTGCTGAGCTTCCCGTACAGACTACTTCTCGGTATAATTCTTCTAAGAATGGTTGTAAACAGCGTAATGGGAAGCATTATTATGCTAAAGTCAAAGTGTCGGAAATAGGAGCTTCTTAAAGAGACGGATGCCAAATTTCAAGGCGTCAAATTACAGTCATTTCTTTTGTCATGTTTGATATTTACAGCATTTTTATAACAACTGAAAATGACATCAGCTCTTCATTATTTTATAAAATGGCATTATCTGCCTGGAAAATGACCAATTACTATTGCAATTTAAAAACAAGGGTCATTTTTTATTGTTGTATAATATTCTTGCATAATGGCCAATTGTCTTCAGCTCCTCAGTGACCAGTGTCCTGCCGGTTTGTCTCTGCATCAACAAAACTGACGTAAATAGTCCAACTGCCTCCTCATAATGTTAAAAAGTTTTACAAAGGGCTGCTGGTGATCCATAATTTAATCCAGGTGTGTTGAACAAGGAAATGAACTAAAACCCTTGAAGATTGACTTTGGACACCACCGCTCAAGCCAGTCAGTGACCAGCAACCTTTTGAAGTCACATCTTCAGCTCGCTTAGTAGAGGCTAATAAAGGATCTATTACTTTATTAGTAGTTGTAAAAACAACTTCCAGGTACGAGTTGTTTTTACTTATACCTGGAAAAAACAACTAGAGACAGGTTTAGTATGTTATAGTGGAAAAGTAGCTTTATGGATCAAGAAGCCAGTTCAGCCTTCTAGAGAACATGGAACATAAAACATATGGCCTGAGCTACAAAGGAAATCATATTCATAAGTTTGAATTACCAAGTCAAAGAGGAGAGCTAAATATTCTTGAGAACGTGTGGCAACTTGAAAATTGCGTCTCGCAGGCACTCTTTAGCCATCACTCTGACAATGAACAATTTCCCGTGAAGAAAGAAAAAATCTGAAAACATCAGCTTTTACATGTGCACAGCTGGTAGACATTCCCCTCCAAAAAGACTTGCAGCTTTAATTGCAAAGCGCTGACTTAGAGTGGGGAAATAATTGAAATAGACATTTCTATGATTTCAACATGACAAAATGTGAAAAGGTTGCTTTTCCATAGAACCGTATCTTGTAAAGGTTCAGTTCAAATGCACATGACACTTTTCAGATTCAGACACTTTTTTAGATGCCTTCAAGCAGAAAGGAGCACAAGACGGAAACTGATGCCTGATTGCATTATCTGGTTTATGTCACAGCAGAACCCCGACAAACGTTTTAAACTGCACATGGTTTGTGCAGCTTTCTTTCACCCAGACATTTCTAAATGAATGAATATATTCATAAAAAAACATAAACTTTATTGAATGAGCTCTTGTAAAGACAGCACATGATTCGAGTTTAAAAATATATATTCTTTGATACAATGAAGAGGCGTAACATTAAATAGGCTACCTGTTGTCCGGGACGAATTATCCTGTGTCAAAACTATAAATAGATTATGTGACTCAATTAATTACTAACAGCTGAAGCTACGTATCTTATTTATGCAGAGAAGATGCACATTAAAAGTGGACATGCGTATAATGTATCAAACTCCAAAGTCAAAGCATTCGCAAAAATGCATTTCTCCTACTACTCAGTCACTTCCGTGAAGTCGTTCCAGAACACATCTTTTTTCCTTCCATCGCAGCACTTATCATTTCCGAGGTGTGTATGAACGCAGCATGACGCCGCCTGTGGTGGCTCATTACATTATCTGGCAACCGGAGTGGCAGCGGACAGAAGAGAGGGGATCCCCGGGATTTTTTTACGCCAAAGCCAGCTAAATACTGACGCCAAACAAGTGAAAACCGCGGGGGAACTCGACCCGGCTCCTCCTATATACTCCGTAAGTTCGTGAAACTTTATTTCGTTGTCCTGTAATCTTATCCGAGATCATAATTTCCATTTAAAACGTGACGGTGACGGAAGTTTTTTTCTGTCGGTGTTAGCTCGGCTAACGCAAGTTAAGCTAGCTAGCATAGCTTGATCTCCGCTAACGTGCAAGGTAACAGTTTGTGTGTCGTTGGGCTCCACACACACACACACATTCACACACACACACACACACATACACACACACACACACCTACCGAGGACGGACTGCCAGGAGCAAAGCCTCAAAAGTGGAGCAAAATAAAACAAACTTTTCCTATCAAACTTGTTTTATCCTGCACCGGTATTAGTACATAATGAAAGTTAATTACTGAATTTGCTAATTTGAAGCCAACAATGATTTAGCCAAAAATGACATTTCTCTGTGTAATTAACGCTCAATTATTCGTGAACACATCCAGGGACTGTTTGTGCAGACCAGAGAATTAGCGTTAGCAGGCTAACTTAGCTTGCATGTTAGCTCGCCTTGTACTGCCCCGTTGCTCTCCGAAACGGGGTCGGTTTCATTGTCTCTACCGTGTATCGCTATTCGGAGGTGTAGAAACACCCAGTCTAAAATGTATGATATGTGTTATCACTTCTTAAAGGGGCACAAGCTCCTGGTTTACACCTGGTATCACAACTAACCGCCGAGGACCATTGTGGGCTGGATTTATGTAGCCTCTGGTTTTGTAGCCGGACAGATGGACAGGTTGTTGTTGGGAAGCCAAGTTAACGTTAGCATCCGATAGCTTGTTGTTGTTGATGGGTTAGTTCAGCACAGGCATCCGCTCTTCCGAGGTTTAAGTAGCGTCTCTTAAGTTTTCAAACAGTATTACTATTGTTGTCAGCAGGCATTTATAAGTCTGCGGTTTCTCCTAGTTGTAGATTTATTCTCCTGCGCTTCCAGAAACCATTGATCTCATAACTTTGTCAGATTAGCTCAAGCGTGAAGAGACTTTATGGAGGCGTAATGGTGGACGATTGTGCCTTGGCCGGTGTTGTCTCTGTGCGTCCACGACAGCTTAGTAGCAATCTCCCACGTTTGGTTAGGTGTTTTGGTGAGACATCTGAATTCCCACTTTTGTTTTACTAGAAAAGCAAGGTTTGTGTACCATGATACAAATTCGAGATCCAATGCCAAGTCGACATGGTCTTTTAGTTACTACACCGTTCAGTGCCTGTTGAGGTAAAAAAAAAATTCGGAAGTATTTTATCAGTAGAGACATGCCTCTTAATTTACGCCATTATTGTTATTCTATCATAGTGACTTTCTTAGTTGTGTTTTTGTAGGTTGCTTTAAGCAGTCATCTTATATCTACTTGGCTCCTGACCAAAGGTCCCTGCCTGTTCTTCAAGAGGTCAAGTCAGAATTGTATTTGCAATTCTGACTTTCAGTTATGTTTTTTGTTCTTTTTGTTTTTTGTGAGATGAACAGCAGTCTGCTTATCACTTTCTCTTCTGAGCAAGTGTCCTCTATTTAGATCAGGCAGACAGTTGGCACCCTTGGCTGGTGAAAGAGGACATGTGTCGCTTTGCATTTTATGATGCGCCTTGGAGTTGCCTGAGGAGGGGTGCCTCTTATAAAAAAAAGAGACATGGGGGGTGGGAGGGGTGTAACTCCCCTGAGAGTGATGTAACTAGACAGGCATGACTTCTGATGCTCTGTTATTCATCTTGATTAAAACTTCAACTTACAGATATGTTTTCTATTGTTGACTAATATATGTTATTTCCGCATTTATTTCCATGGTTATTCACTCTTTGTTGCAATTATCTGGTTTATACGGTGCCTGGAAAAATATTAGCACCCCTTGGACGTCTTTAATGTTACAATCGTAATATTCAATATATTTTATGTGACAGGGGAACAAAATGTACGGTGTGACAGTGAAGTGAAAGTAAACAGATGCTTTTATTTTATTTTTTTAATACTTTGCAAAAAATGAAAAGTGTGGCAGGAATTTGTATTTCCCCTTTTATGCTGATTCCCTTAAATATAAACCAATTGCCTTCGCTCAGTTGGGAAATAGTCAACCTGTGTTTAATCTTTGTATAAATACAAAATAAAAAGCTGAATGCTGATACACTTTGTGACAAACATGTGGAAGAAATTTACACTTTTTTTTTTTTTACCCCTCCAGGGGGTCTTTTTGTGGGCTCTAGTGTCCCTTATATGATAGTGGGCTGACAGGAAATGGGGAAGGAGAGGGGGGAAGAGATGCGGCAAATGTCGTCGGGTCCGGGAGTCGAACCCGCGACGGCCGCGTCAAGGGCTCCAAATGTGGGTCGTGCTAACCCCTACGCCACCACGGCACACCCATTTACACTTCTTTTAAGTGTACTTAAAAGAACACTGTATGAAGAACAAAATTTAATTACAAATCGCAATAAAAGCATTGGGGTGGCAGCATAATGCTGTGGGATGCTTTTCTTTAGCCAAACAAGGCAGCTGATGAAAGACAGCGACTCCAAACGTAGAATCAGAGCTACAAGTGAACAAGAATTGGGTGATTATTGCCCTTTGAAATCTAAAGATATAAAGGGCATTATAAATAAAATCTATTATTATTTTGACCCAACGATGTATCTGTTACTATGGTAGAAGGCCAAACTATTGTATGGACCTTTTTTCGAAGTGACTTTGAAAAAAATAGTAGTTTATTTCATAATAAACTACTATTATCACTTTGACATCCTTGCAGTAAAAACTTTAACTCATTGATAAGATGTGTCCCTCCATTTTGACAACTGAATCGTTATCTTTATTTAACATGAATAACTATTGCAATTGTCATGCATTTGCATAGTGTCTCTTTATGTTTGCTGTTAGATTCGGCAATTCCTGTCTTTCTAATTTCCACTTAAAAATTTTAAAACCAGGCAACAAAATATCTAAAGGGCCGGATAGTGACAAGGAACCATAAAGTGGGCAAGTCTGGTTTAGACCTGGGCACTTTACGGCCCTGTCAAAGTACAGACCTAAATCTGACTAAGGTTTTGTGGCAAGACTTGTAAATTGATGTTCCCAGTCAGTCTGAGTAAGCTTGAGGTTTTTTTTTATTGTAGCAAATTGGAATGGACAAAGAGTTCTGCATTTCCATGTGCAAAGCTGGTAAAAACATCTGCCAGAAGAACCTGGCAGCTGTAATTACCATGATGGGTGGATCTATGAATCATTGACTCAGGTGGATCGAATAGAGATGCTGGCTACACTTTTTAGTTGTAAAATATAGTGGAAACATTGTATAATTTTCCTTCCACTTCATGATTTTGTGCTATTTTGTTTTCATCTGTCACATTAAGAAAACACCTCGGTGTGCGATTGTACGTAGCAAAAGTGTGAAAACATTCAAGGGGTATGAATACTGGAAATGTTCTTATCTGAAATGTAATATATATTTTAATCCTACTGTTATGTAATCTTAATTATGGCATGTGTATCTTACTCCTTAGTCACTATAGCTGATATGAAAGCATATGTTCTTAAATGTGTGACTACTCTCCTCCCTTCTCTTCCTCCCTCATCATGGTATTTTATTATACTTCTTTATACTACATGTCACAGTTTAGTTTAGGCAGTTTCAGATTATGTTAAAATGTCACTGATTTTAAAAAAAAATCTAAGTTCTCTTTCTACAAGTGAAAAACAAACTACGATAGTGTTGTCTTGGTGTCATACCAAGCATGAACATGGCTATTTTTTTGTTCATTTCTTTACTAATAATGAGTCATCTATACTGTTTTCTAATAAGGGTGTTCACCTTTTATGATTCCGAGTATAAAAAATATTTCACACATCACAGTAAACTTACTTATATTAAACTTCTAGACTTTCCTGCCACTTTTTTACAGCACCAGTTCTTTACTTTACCACCTCTGACATCTTGTTCTATTATATCACCCAAGCATAACTTTGCTGATTTACAGTGTTTTCATGCTATCTGAGAAACTCCCTTTCTGACAGTTCCTCCAGATACCAGAGGACAGGAGTAGGCATATTGGACAGGAATAACCACCCAACAGCCTGGGGCGGTTCTTTAAGCAGAAGCCAGGAAGGTCTTTAAACCGTAACTGCCCTGACTATTACTTGTTTACCCTGTTGGATTTTGTCAAGCATGTGTGTTAACAATGTGACCAGCCTGTCCCTTTTAGCCATCAGACACCTCATGTTGTTTTGTTGTTTAAAGTGATGGCAGCTTCAGGTCATGTGTCTTTATGTACTTATTTAGTAAATTATTATCTTAGGTAATGCATTTCTCATACTAGCAGTGATAATTTACTTCACCGCCTTTACATTAGGTCTGTGTGCAGCTCAAATTTTTTAATTGTCAAAGATGTTAAATAACACTAAATCCAACTAATTAAAAATGACAATTTTTGTGTTCCTGGAAAGGATAACTGTTGTTTTTAGTGACACATAAGGTGTTTTTTTTGTTTTCTTTTATTTTAGTCCAACTGAAAGCTAGTAGTGAAAAACTGTCTCCTGTCCCACATTAAATATGCATCGCCTTGTCCTTTGTCAGTTGACCAAAGTGACTTTCAAGCCACTTGGTCAACATCATAGGAAAAGTTTTTTTTCTCCCTATGATTTCAAAGATCCTTGTGCAGGGAAGCAAGCAATTTATATTACACTTTTTTATATATTTTTGGAGTTGTGTATCATTTTTGGTGTAGCGGTTGCTTTGATTTTTGCATGTCAGCAGCTTCATTAAATGTGTTCTCTCAGCAATATGTTCATTTTTATATTAATGACAGAAGGGCGCTACAGAATCTCGAGGATATATTATCACAATATAAGTGTGTACAAAATTCATATCAAAAAGGAGATTTTGGAGTGGCTTAATTGCAGGCTGATATATTCCAATTGTTGTGAACTTGCTTTTTTACATGCTAATTTAGTATTTATCCATTAGAAACACAGTCTTAAACAGCAGATCAGCGGGTTTTGTCATCACAATTTTTACCACTAATGATCTCATCACCAGATTTTCTATCTTACAGCCCTAAAAAGAAGCCATGCTTTGGTTTAGTTTTGTGAGCATTCAGGTTTTTTTTTTTTTTTTTTTAGCAATAACTTCCACAACTGATATTTCCTGAATTGGCTAGTATTCTGTCTATTGGAAATTATTTCTAAATTTTGTTTGCATTTTAAGTCCTGCAGCTGATTTCAACCTCTTGACCCCCTTGATCCTTGCATCATTTCTGTCCAATGGGAGCAGTAACCATTGCTTTGTTTACAAATTGTAGGTCATTTATATTAAAAAAGCACTATGTGAAAGCAAACCAACAAAGAAAAGAAGTTTGCCTTTGGTCCGGCCCAGACAAGTGCACCAAAGGAATTTCCGACATCCATAGAATGCTAGATTTTAATACTGGTTTTCAATCTAATGTTTTTTTTTATTAAGCAGGAAATTCTATCCTTTTTATGTTTAGTCTTTATTGAGTAACACAAGTATAACAAACTAATATTATCTGTTTAATCCAGCTATATGCTCTGGTAGAGCCTGCAGGCAGCTGCTTCACAGATATGTGGCTTGTAGTTGGATAACTAACTTTGTAAAATGTTGCCTTAATAGCAGCATGGGTTGCACTTTTATTCTTTCCACACCATCAATGTCTGTTTTTTCCATGACTGTCAGATTTTCCAAACAGAAAGTTTCTTCTTTTAGATAAACAGTAACTATTAGACATTTTCTTTCAGCTAGATGACCAGAAGTGTGTAGTAGCAGACAGAGAAGGGGAAATATGCTGTTTTATGTTCTATAAAACCGATGAAAACGCTTGTTTCTCTGGTTCAGCATTTTCTTTGCCATCTTCTTATTAGGATTGTAAAAACTAGACATCATTTGACAGAAAAGTGTGAGATTTTGAACTGTAGCTTGTGAATACATTGGTACAGCTTCATACAGCAAACTTTAGATTGGAGGTTTGTTGGGGACTTCCACCTGGGTTGTGACTATAGGGATGCACAACATTAGAAAATCTCTCAACTGAGATAATAATGTTAAATATTGCAATCATATCAGTTGCAATATATGCCTATTGTCTTCTTTCCTCTCTTTCTCGTGTGTGCTTCCTACACTCGGTGACCTTTTAGGCTTTGGGACAATGTCTCTGTGTCTGCAGTGAGCGTGTGTCCTGCAGGCTAACTGATACATTAGCATCAAAAATGCAAGTTCACAACACTTGGAATGTATGAGCCTCAAGTTTTTGAACACCAAGCTGTTCTTTGCAATATGAATATTGCACACAGTGATATTGCGACATTGACGTATTTGTGATGTATTGTGCAACCCCAGTTATGACACTAAGGAAGTCTTAGAACTTGCTGGTCAGAATAGCTATCCCTTTTGGCCTTGGTATCCCCCAGAAGGAGCTGGGTCACTGGGGAGATGAATGTCTGACTTTCCCTCCTGGACCCGTCACCCCTTCAACTTGATCTCAGATAAGTGGAGGATGGCAGAAGTTGTGATGAAATGGTGTAATGTAATGCAAGCAAGCAAGTAGCAGATGAAGGAAGAAACCCTTGGTTGCTCTTTTACATTACACAACACTAGTATAGAGTGGGAGCCTGTTCTAGATGCCAGGTGTTTGATGCTGGAGGAGAGCTTATTAGGCAATCAAGAAAATCCAAAATAACTTGATGCAGCAACCAAAGCAAAACCTACATACACATATTTAGGGACATATTTAGAAGCTAAATTCTGTTTTGTCTCTAGCACCATTTTTGTTTCCTCTCTTGGTCTGCTTCCACTTATCAAAACTGTTTATTGTTTTGAAAATCCATAGCTGTCAGTATCATTGTAGTATATTCTCTTTATAAGTAAAAAATAATTATTAGTAGAAAGAGTTCATACCTAGTACAGGCTCAGTTTTTGTGTCTGGTCAGTTTTTCTCATGAATTTTCTCTGAATGGAGTGGCCTGAATCTCATCGTTGCATCTTTACTCTTCGGGAAATGTTCTTTTGTTTTCTAATCTTGACTGACCCCTTCTGATAGAAAGCCACTTAAAACTTATGACGCCTCGTCTAATCTCAGAAATATGCACCAATTGTCACTAACATTGGGTGTAATTCTTTGTTTGTTCGTGTTTTCCATCTTGAGATGTCTTTTTATACGGTTTTGTTTCACTCCCAGAGGTCCCCTTTTTTGCTCTGGTCACTTCCTGCTTAGATCCATTTCTAAGAAATGTAATCTGATAGCAGTCTGCGTGTGTCCTGGCCCTCCAGTTTCTATGAGGGTATGTGCTTCTGGTTTTACAGGATTACAGAGGGACCATTTGGAAGCAATTAGGCTGAAATTTGAGATTAGCCCTTCCTTAGATTTTTGACAATGTTTAGCTGTTCTTTTATATTTTGGATTGTAAATACTTGTGTCTGTAAATGTATCTAGGGATTGTACAATAATAGTGTAGAATGATACTGAGAGATGAGATGAGTAGTATTTTATGTGAGTTTTGTCACCTTATTACGGATTAATTGGTGGTCAACAGACACGCAACGTTACTGCAGTTCTACGTGTGTCTACTATAATCCAGATTAGACGTTGGGTCTTTATGCGAGGAGGTTACATGATGAGGTGTGAGTGTGTCTGTGTGATGCAAACAAGCGAGCTCTTGTGGTTAAATGCGGCCGTATGTCTACCAGCAGTTTTATACGATCATGTACAGAAGTCAGAGGTTTTTCATACTTCCTGGTCTTGTTGGTGTTTCGTTGTCGTCATGTTGCTGGGGGTAGAATCCAGGTGGAGACATGCGCACACACAGATACACTCTGTGCAGCTCCGGCTCTCATTTACGCACACAGACACACACACCCCAACACACACAAAGAGACAGTCTGGCAGATTCAGGGTTAAAGGCTTCCATTTTGTTAGGTAACACCCTAATGGTCTGATCTGTCAGTGGCGTTAAAATGGCAGGGGCTTAACCCTTGGCGTTCGGGACACAACCGGTAGGGGCACACACACCCCTGCACGCGCACACACACACACACTCTTGGAGACTTCTAGGCTGTCCAAGCCTAGAACAGAACAAGCGAGCAAGGAGTGTGTGTGTGTGTGTGTGTGTGTGTGTGTGTGTGTGTGTGTGAGATAGAGAGAGAGGGACAGAGAGAGAGAGAAAGACAGGGAGGGGTAAGATGGAGAGTGAGCTTGTCAGTGAGAAAGAGAAGACAAGGAAGAGTTTTTTTTTTTGTTTTTTTTTTTTTTTTCTTCACTTGGGTACAGTTAGATTATGGCTCAGCTAACCACATGCGCTCTGCGTTCTTCTCCCTCCCCCAACCATGGCACCTCCTCAGCTGGGTCCCTGCCCCCATTCTTACCCTGGTGATCAAACCAGCACAAGTAGTCTGATCTTTATTTTTGTCATTATTAAGAGTATATCTGTAAAAAAAAAATCCTGTTTTCTGATCACCTCATAAAGAGCATTGGACATTTAAAATGTTGAGCTGGCAGTACAGAAAAAAAACCCCATTAGTTGTGATGCCTTAGCCGTCGCCTTAAATTTAAAATCATCACACAGACGCATCGTCCAGTTGGATAGCTGGTCAGTATGAGGGATTAAATCAGTATAATAAAGGCCAGTGCTGCTTAGCACTGGCCAAAAATGAGTTAGTGTTCTGTTGTCTTTTATTGGGCTATAATAATTCATACTTGTGGCATCTCTATCGGACGGCATAATTGTTGTTTCTCCTTGTATTGAACCCTAAGGACGCAGCCGAGGAGCCTGTGTGTCTTTAAAATGGCTGTTAATGTGTTCACGGGCTGCGACCAGTCCCAGTGGGGGGGTCGTTAAGGGGCTGGAGATGAGCGGCGAGCGGTCTACCTGAGGGGTTGAGCCGTTGCCATTGATCCATTCTCTGCGAAGCTTCTGGACACAAAAGGAGAGCGACTGAGGGTAAAACATGGAGTGTCAGCTCAGGTCACAGATTTCCATTTATTTTTAGGCAAGCATTTTTTTTTTTTTTTATCCTGCTATACTGTACTCAAGAATGTTGGAGATTTCATTTGGGCTATGGGGTCCTTTCAGAGAACAATAAATGTCCTGTGTTGTTTAAGCTATATATGAATTTCTGCTCAGCTTTAATTGACAGATTTACATAGTTTATTTTTTTTTGCTTTGTCCCATCCTCCTTTTGGTTGCATTTTTTTATACTGCGGCTGTATCTAGGGCCCCATGATTTCTGCGATGCGGAAAATGGGGATTGAATCGCTGAACTTATTACACAAACTAGAATCCATAGCAAAACACAGCTGGTGGCGATTCAGGAAAAATATGAACAAAGGTCTTGATTATCATGGAAACGTGCACAAACTTTTACTACTTACAAGTTTTTTTTGCATGTAATAAGTATATTGATATTGAGTTGAAACTCTAGAGCATTTTTAAAAGGGAAATTTTCTTTCATGTTACAAAAAAGATATTAGTTTTTGCACATAATTTTTGAGTTCTTAAAAAAATGAGGGGGAAACACTGAACACCTTATAAAACTAATGTTCTGTTGGACCACAGCAGTTTTTCATTTGATATGAAATACCGAACCCTAGCTAAGGATGTGTTTTTTTTTTTTTTTTTTCCATTCACTCCATAATTATGTTCTTTTTGGGTTAATTAATTTGGTTAAAATGTAATTCAGAAAAACTGAAACAGAAAAAGTGGAATTTGACATAAAATAAAACAGAATTTTGAAAATAAGGCCCATGTATCCTCCTCGCCGTCCATGGTAGCATGATAAACACGTGTCCTCTTCCAGCCTTGTTTCCCACAGTTCCACTTGTGTTTTAAACATTTAGCATTGCTTGCACTTTATAGATATTTTCTGATAATCAACATGCATATGCCTTACTTTAGATGTACTGTATATTGCTCATAGAAATGTCCCATATTTATTAGATTGTTGTCTTTTACTAAATTTAAACGCTCCTAACTATTTTATGTAAGATGGGATGCCTGAAAAATTGCTTCAGGTAAGATTTGTTTTTCTTTGTTTTCATCTAAGAAAGAAAACGTCTGAATTATAAGTGGAGACGGTGGTTTAATACATAATGAACTGAGCTTACAAAGCTGTTTATGCTGTAGAATTCCCTTAAAATGTAATTGTTTGCAGACAGTTAAATGTGACCCTTAACCTGTGATTGCAACGTCCTTTGACCACTGATTAGTAGATTTTCTCTTTCAACATGCTGCTGGAACATTTACTGTGGATTCACAAGTACATAGGTCTCAATATATAGCTTGTTTCTTATTAGTTTCCCCCCCCCCATCTAATATATGTTCTTTAAGTTTATAGGCAGCTGAATAAATCTACTTACTCCTACAAACATTATGACCCTCAAGCATTTTGCAACTTTTATTGCCTTGTTGTTTTCCACCACCAGTTTCTTGGTGTTCTTCCTAAGTTTAGGACTTTTGGTGGGGTCAATCTTGTGAAAAACGATCAAGTTTCATTCAAAAAGAAAAAATTAGGAAACTTAACTATTTACACAGAGGGTGATAGGGGAATAAGGGGCAAACTGGCTAGCATCTCATGAAAATACTGACATCCCTTCATTGGTAATATGCTCAATCTCTAATGTAAGCAGACATTCACACACCAATTCCCTTCGGTTGCAAGTGTTTCAGACATAAACGGAAGACCATATGCCTGAAAAATCAGCCTCTCCTGGTTGCAGGTTTCAGCTTCCCCTCAACTCTTTTATAGACTTGACAGCCGACAAATCAAACCTCTTAGTGTGATTATAGGGTCAGTTGCTGTTTGTTTTATGGCGCATAGAAGAGTTTGAGGATGCCAAGACTATTGCTGCTTGGTTGCTTTAGAAGTTTGTAGTTGTAGTTCTTTGCCAGTTTGATGTTTGAGTTTGACTTTTTTATTTTTTCAACCAGAACAGAGCGAGCCTGACTAATGCTGTTAAAATTCCAATTGATGCATCTCCATATATTTTGTGGTTAAGCTTTGACATGCAGATATTTAGTCAATTCTGGTTTCTATTTAAGAACAATAACACTGGGAGATGTCAGAAAAACATTCAAAATATTTACCTTTTTCTTTTTTGTGTGCAAGAATTATTTATGTTGGATGTGAGTAGTACTGTAAAGATGTGTTTCGCTAATTTTATAAAAGAGAAATAATTATGTAGTTTAAATTGTATTTATCATCTTAGCAATTAGCATAATTAGTTTGATTGACATTATTAATTGTCTGAAGTATGTAACTTCTTCCCTTTCAACTCTTGGGGTTTTCCTGGAAGGCACCAACATTTCCAACTGCAGACAGAGATTCAAAGTTTAGAAGAATATAATGTAGCAACTTTTCCTCCTCCATTCAGTCCTCCTGGTACCGGCTCTGTCTCTCTCTGACTCCCCAAATAAACCACAGCCATTAAACATTTCAGTGATTGTGAAAGTGGCTAGTTCTGAGTCTTTTTCACTTGGTAAAGGTATCCACACAGAAGAGGATTTATGGATCCAGGACCTGGTGGCGCTTTTTGCAGTGATGAGAAAATGCTTTGAGTTTCCATCTGATGTATAAAATCACTCGGTTCTAGTAATAGGGTTTAGGTATTGTGCACCTAATGTCTGAATGACCCGCTGGTGTTTCATCTCTAGACAATTTATTTGAATAAGTAAACCAGCAATGGCACACAAAAGGCCTCATTGGTTTTCAAGTGTAATCATCTCACTTTGTAGCATACGCAAATGCTCCCCATCGGGACATCTAATACTTTAGGGCTTCGCAGTCTGTCCGTTCCTTCCGGGACAAAGGTAGCCACGTGTCTCAACTTGAAACTAGTGGCTACAGTTTTTCTGGTCACGTGGCAATTTGAATGTCTAACTTTGAGAGTAGATTCTCTGCTTCTTAAATCTGCCATAGTTCACCACAATGTTGTGCAAACTGACTGTGAAGCCATTACTTAATTGTATCTTGGTTTAAGTTTGATTTCTGCAGTGCCGTGTGCAACACACTCCCACACAAAAGCTGTCATCTCCGGTAGATAGATGCTCTTTGTATTCAGGCATGGTACAGCAGGGCACATCTGTCCTAGCTGTGTAACAGAGTTGGGTCCTTTCTAAGTACTGCAAACTTTCATGTCAGCAGGCCTGAATGTTGGCTGAGTTAAGTTGGTTTTGTTTTGAATGTTTTTGGCCATTAAACAGCAGTATGAATTACTGTCTCTTTAATATTTAATTAATAAATATTCAAAAGGCCCTATAACCTGTAGACTAGGTTTATCATTTCAGTAGACTGCCATGCTTTGCAGCCCAACACAAACATCCCAGACATTAGCTTGCTGTTTTAATTATCAACAAATTAATTGTTGACTTATTTTCAAATTTTCTTTTCCAACTCTCTGCTTCACATTAGACTCTATAGATAAATATTCCGAAATATAGATGAAATAATTTGGTACGAGGGCTCGGTTTCAAGTTGCAGCTGTGATTTGGAATTAGTTTTGTCCCGTATTCTCCTTGTAATTCTTGCGACTTTGTCTCTGGGTTGGTTCGGCCTTTGCGCTCCCTCCATCTCGGACCAGTTAGAACTGGTTTTTCAAGGAAGTGATTTCCCTCTCATAAATTGCTCATAATGTGTTCACTTATCAGTACGCAGAATGTTTCCAAATGACACACATTTTATGTGAAACATCATGAATTAATAAAGTGAGGATGTGAGTTCCTGCTTCATCTCTAATGCGTGACAATTTGTTCGCTTTATGTGAAAGTGTCACTAATAATATTCACTTTCTGCTTTGTATTCTGAAATCTTAGTGGTTCTCTTACTTTTGCTGTTGCTGTACTCTGTAAGAATTGGGTCAGCTTTTAATTTAAGCTGGTTTGTTTTCTGCCACTTTTCAGTTTTTAGATAGAGTTTTGGTCTGGGTCATTCCAGAAGCTCATTGTTTTGTGTGTTTGAGAACATTTTGTTGGAACACCTTTATGGTTTCAACTACTGATTTTATAGGGAGTTGAATAATTTGGATTCACTGGCAACAAAAGATACGCTTAGCATGATGCTTTTACCAAAATACTTAATAGTTAGTTTTTCTTTGAATAGAAAACTTCACCAAGAATCTTCTAAAGCTTTTATGCTTTTAAGGCAAAACACTAATATCAACCATCTGATCCAGACTGTCACGACCAGACTAAAGAATATGAGAATGTTCAATGTATGTAAACCTTTTCTGGTGTTGCACCTGTTTAGGACGGTAGTTGTTGGAAATTTTAAGTAAACTCTGTAGATCTAATAAATTTATTAGACTTGATTATTTTTTAAGAGAAATAAAGTAAAACTGCAAATATTGCATCCTTTGGGTTTTTTAATGAGCATTTCTTCCCACAATAGAATTTAGTAAATCAAGACGGCTTCTGTTATAATAATCACTTATTTATTAAGTGAAGAAAATCTTGATTAAATCAAATCCTGCGCAAGTTTCTTCCCCCCTCACCCCCAATCGTCCTTGATGTAAATGAATGTATTGTAAAGTGTTTGACTTTTGCAAACTGGCATTGAAGTACTAAGTGCTCCCAGTCAAGCCCTGTATGTGACGCTTTGTTTCAAACTGCAGATTAGCTGATTTGGTTTAGCATCTTCAATCACCTTTAGGACTCTTTGTTGTCTCGGTTTAAGACAGCCGGCCTGGCACTGCTGGCTTTATCTAATTGACTCACTTTCAGATACTCTTTCACTTCAATGAAATGTACACTGAGCCAGATTTTACCTCACTTGGCTTATAAGACTGCCTCTGTTGTGCTGAAGCATTTTGTTATATTGATGATGTTTGCCAAATGAGAAATGCTCGCCCTCAGTCTTGATTTCAAGTCAATTTCTTCACCTTTTCTTTTTTCTTTTTTTTTTTTTTTACCTAGCCTACCTCTTTTGTTTGCTTTTCTGTGTTTTCTGAATACATAAACAGAGTGCTGCAACTGTTTGTTCCTTCTGTATCTCCAGGGTGAGAGCAGCCATGTCAGAAGAGGCGGTGCGTCAAACGCGCAGCCAGAAGCGAGCTCTGGAGAGGGACCATGCAGCTCTTGGCAGTTCCCCGGGGGACATGGACGGCAAGCGGGTAAAGCTGGAGAGAGGTGATGCAGCTGGGGCCCCGCTGGCCCTGGTGGGACCTGCAGCTGAGGGCATGAAGCTGAAGAGTGAGCAGGCTGCTAAGGTAGCAGCCAGCATCCTGAAGACTGGGGAGGTGAAGGCTACCATCAAGTTGGAGGTGCAGACTGGAGACGAACCAGTGGATATGAGCACATCCAAAAGGTGAGGCAAGGAAAATAATCTGTTGGGTTTTGGTTTCTTTGTGGGTGTTGCACTGTCATGTAAACAGAACATACTGTATTTTACGTGATTGTATTACTGTTGGACATGAGCTGGCATTACATTTTTGGAGTACAACTTTGAGTACAAAGGTTCCAATGTTTTGACACAAAACTACAAAACAGAAATAAGCAACACGAGTCAATTTTAGGAGGAAAAGCAACAATTATGCCTGCTGTTGCAAAAAAAATAAAATAATCCAACATATTGATAATTACAGGTAATGGGCTCCATAAAAAAATTTTAATTTATTTTTATGGAATTTTTTAAACTTGGAAAAGGTAAAATACATTAATTTAGTATTACTTTTCAAGGTCAGAATATTATAGCTTTTAGGTGTTTATAAAAGTAGAACTGAGGTAGCTGAGAATAATTGCATAATTAGCAGGGTTATGGACACGGTGGAGGGTCTGTTTTTCTCACCTTGGGAACATCTTGGGATTCCCCTGGAGGAGCCGGGCCTTCCTGCTTAGTCTGCTGCCTATGCAGCCCAACTTTGGATAAGTGGAAGATAATGGATGGAGGGAGGGAAGGATGGATAGTGGGGATCTGCTCTGATAAATCCTGCGTTAGACTGCTAACAGACACTTTCCTCAAAGCTTGCTAGCTGGAATTATCAAATGTCCTTCCTCCACTTACTGCAGCACACTGCCAATCAGCTGGCTGAAAGGAGACTACAAAACTTTTCTCATACATACAACAACTTCATGGTGAGGAAAGGCGTGCCATCTAATGCATTGAACATTGACCAGTAGCAGTCTATTCCTAATCTCTGGGCCTTGATATTACATTGTAGGTCAATCATCTCCACAGTCGTTTACCAGCATTTGCAAGAAACATTAGAAACCTTCTTGCGTCATGTTTGTCGCCAACTCTGAGCTTCAAGGGCTACCTTTCTGATACAGTTGTAGATTGGTAGGCTGAAACAACGTTTTGAATTCTACGACATCTGAGGTGATTCTATGTATTTTTATGTTTCCCTGTTATAAGGGACAAGGCCCCATGTATGTTACTATAGGCCATGGATTGTATACAGGCACGCACAGCGGGGTGTTCTGCATAGAGCTACGTCTTTTGGAGTTTCAGGTTTCTCACTGAAATTGCAGTAGAGCGAGTGGTCTGACAGGAGTCATACAGGAAGTCGGTGTGTGGTTGCCAGCAGCCTGCCCCCATTCTGAAAACTTTTGAGGCTCCTAAAGGCCCAGGCTCCATTTTCTCCCACAGCAGCACCTGAACTCTGCCTCGCACTTCTCACAAAATGAAGGCTATGTGTCACAAACTGGTTCCAACTGGCCGTTGCCATGGTTTCCACGTTGGAAGGAGCAGTTGGAGGAAGGAGGGGCCAGGAGGAGTGGTGGGTGTGTCACATGACCACACAGAGAAATGCCTGATGTCATGTGATGTGTATTTGGTAGAGAGATAAATACATACACGTACACACACACACACACACACACACACACACACACACACACACACACACACAGTGATATGATAACAGTGTAAGTGGAACAGAGGGGTGATTGAATAGTGAGTGTGTTTGGCTGTGCTGCGTTACCGCATAATTACAGACGAGTGTCACCTTTGGCCCCAGCTTTTAGCCTCTTTTAATGTTTACGTGCTTCCTTTCTGCAAAGTGATTATTTGGATTGTTTATGGAAGCCTTTGTCATCGAAGCTCAGCTTTGTTAAAAGTATGAATGACAGAGTTCAATCCAGCTTCAAACTGTGTCAAACAATCGTACAGTAACTGAATTGAGACTTTCTATTTATATGCTAGACGTCTGCTTTACAGTGTTTTCTTGATATTTCAACCAATCTGCACCGAGCTGTTTCATTCCCTTAAAGAGATGAAATCGGCTCCGGGCTGGTTTGCGTTGCACTCTGAATTTGAAGATTCATCTACACCTCAGAACGACTGAATCAGCAAAATCCTACCATGGGAGGGGGGTCAGCGTACATCTACAATCTGGGGAAGCCGAGGCATGTAGAGACACTGGACCTTACATAACCAAGCTGCCATGTGGTGTTGTGACGCTTGTGTAAGCTGTTCTCAATAGATGGTAGCAACCTTCATCAGCTAGGCCGTGTCATGTCGGTAATGAGGCCATATTGGTCAACGCGCAGGGTTCGCCTTGAAGGTTTTGTGGTACATTAGGAAGCACTCAAATCCTCAGTAATGGTGCTTACTGTGTTCCTCTGACTGCTGTTTTTATTTTATGGACAGAATGTAAACGAAGCTGCTCATCTCGGGCTTTGTTTTTGTTCAAAGGTGTAATATGTCTTTGAAAAGCAGAACTTTATGCAGATCAGTTTTTCTTTTCACATTTAAGTTAAACACATAAGGAAAATACTCTATTACACACTCTGGACAGACCTTAGTGGCCTTAGATTGATGTCTCCTGAGGGGAGCCGTTGAGAGGGCAGCAGAGACACGACTCCGGGGTGAGCAAAAGGAAGAGGGGAAAAAAAAACCCAGAAGAACTGACTCAGTGAGTTGGAGTATAAAAGATGAACAAGTAAGGTTGGGGGAGGGGTGCGTGAAGTGGTGACTGAGTGAGAGTGAGTGTACACAATAGGTTGGCTCCTGGCCATGTATTACCCTCCCCCCCCACCGCTCGCTGTCACCCTCTCCAGCGTCTCAGGCCGACCTCTGCTCCGCTCCGCTTGTGACTCTGGCGTCGGCAGCTGGGAGGGAGGGGAGAGCCGAGGCCCAGGCTTTGCCGGCGCGGCTAGGCCACAGGCCTTGCCATAGAGGTAGAGCAGGAGCGGGGTGAGGCCCGGTGTGGGCGACAAAACGGGTCTTGCCTCAAGCCCTGGAACCTCTTGCTTGGCAGGGACTGAACTTCCACACAGTGGAGAATAATTGCACAGCATGATGCAGATGTCGGAGTCCGATGTCACAGACGCTAGCATACCCAAAGCTCTTTTGCATAACTCGGCCTACCTACAGTGGTCAGTCGTTGTTCTTGTTCTGTAACATTACTGTGACCCCCCTCCCCTCCCTTCTCTCTTTTTCACCCACCTCTCCGCTACTGCCACTTGTCTCCCCCTCCCTTCGATTGCGAACATAACATGCCGTAAGTCACCTTTGTTTTGCTTAGTCGCCAGGAAAAGCCATTATGCACTTAACAAAGGTCTCCAGCTTTCACTTCAGTTCCAGTTCTACACTTTAGTTCATTAGATTGCTGCTTTGAGTCCCTCTGCTCCCAGAAGGGAGAGCACAGCTGGTCTGTTGATGCTACCTTACGTTGGATATAATCGGTGGTTGTATTCTTCCTCTGCCGCCATTACCCCATTATTGATCTCTTGGTACATGTCTTCTTGTGTGTTCCTGCACACATTTGCACCGCAGCAAGGCTGGCAGAATAACAATTCAATAACGCCATCTACTGGATTCAAGACAAAGCTACAAGTTCATAATGGATAACTTTGTTCAAACGAGAGAAAATTAATCAAATGTCACTTGTTCATAGGTCTGTTACAATAACAAATTTTGCTGGAACTGGAAGATATTTTAAATATCCAAAGTAAAACACAACAACCAAAAACAATAAATAAAATGGAAATCAAAACCACACACAACAGAAACCATAAATAAAATGGATTATAAAGCCTCTACAAACAAAACTGCCCTTCACAAAATATTAATCATCAGAATGGAAATTGAGCATTTTTAACTTTATCATGCGATTAAATGACTTATTGCGTATTGCGACAGGCATTGTACATCTTTTGTTGCATAACTGCAACTAATTTATGTTTGGTAAGGTGATGATGCTCCATGGATTGGGTGTGAACTTGCAAAACAACTCTGAAACCAGTTTAAACGGTCTTTACACAAGTGTAAGTACAAAAAATCTTCCAATTAACCATCAAAGTCAGACTCCCAAACAACTTCAGTTGATTCTCTCGCTCCATCCAAGTATGTTCTTAAATAAAACAAAAAAACACTAGAATTCCTATGCATGATGCAAAGCGTTATTGGAAAGCACTATTTCAACGCAAGGCAACATTCAGGAAAACTAATTAAACTTAAACTCAGTTGCAATTGGTCTTTGGTTTATGAATGTGTAATAAAATGTAATAATTATTTGTTTAATAATAAGCATGTATTCTTATTGTTTCTTCCTTCAGTGACATTAAGAAAGAACAACAGCCGCCTTCTCCAGATGATGTGATTGTGTTATCAGACAACGAGCCGTCCAGTCCCGTCATGAACGGCCACTGCTTCACGAAGACGGACACAGATAAACTCATGGTAGGAGAACAGAACTTTAAAATGCAATAGTAGTTTTGCAGTATTTACTGTCTATAAAGGCATTTGCAGCCACTAAAAAGATAGTTAGGCAATCGTCTGGTATGCTATTTATTATCTTGAACTGATTTAAAAGCTGGCTTTCACTACACCCAGAAAATAACATGGTATGAACGTATGTCTTTTTTTTTTTTGGTCATATGTGCAGAAGAGCTCACCTGAGGAAAGGGAACGTATTATAAAACAGCTCAAGGAGGAACTGAGGCTCCAAGAAGCCAAACTGGTTCTCCTCAAGAAACTACGACAAAGCCAGATCCAGAAGGAAAGCACTGTACAGAAGGTAAGCAGCAAAGGGAGCAAAGTTTGCAACATTAAGAGGCTTTCACTGTGTTGTGCCATTCTGAATAAGGGTTTTAGCTCTCCACAGAACACATAGTTCTTGTTCTAATCCTTTATTGACTCTTAATGGAATGAAAAATAGAGATTTCCTGATCAGGATTTTTTTAATCCCCAGTACAGGTCCAAATTATTTGAGACAGGACATTTTGTGATTTGACTTTGCAGCAACAGTCAAATCACATTAGTATTGTGATTGTGTTCAGTTGATGAAACTCATTTTTGTTTGGCCATTTCGACACTTTGGTGGTTTGGCAGCAAAGGATAATTTTGTTCTAATAGAAGTCTCTGAAAAACATATTTTTGTTTCTCTAGATGTATCTGAGTCAGCACAATTGTAGTCTTTGGTAAAATTCAGTTTTACTTCCTTTGAATTTTTTTATGCAAAGCACTTCCCTGAAGTTGTTCATGCTAGCATGTTTCCTCTTTGTTATATATTTATTTTTCATGTGCAGTCAAAATTTACAGAAACAGTTTTCATCTGATTCTCAGATGTACTGCTTTATTTGTAACGTCATACAAGCAAAGCACTACATCTGGACTCAACCCCTCTTTCTCTGTGGACGTTATGAAGGGTGAAAAATAAAAGGTTTGTTAAAATGGAAATAAGCAATTTTCCCAAAGAGCCTCATAATGATCTGTAATCAACCCAGTCTCCCTACTATTGGCCTAACACTGTATATATTTTATAATAAAAGATACATTTCTGTTTGTTTTGCAAATTAATTTATAATTTCTAAGAAGAGTTTAAAACTTTTTCTGCAAGCAGAATGCTGTAGTGTTATAGTTCAAGCTCATTTACTCACTTAAGGCTATGTCCTGTTTGAAAACTCTACTTTCTGTGTGAATCTTTCTTGGTTATTGTCATTATTCTTCAGCGTTGAGGCATATCTCTATTATCAGTGCAGATGCTTCCTATAAACGTACCAGGCAGGCAGGTATTTCCCGGGACTGTATTTCCCGCACAGACTGTTTATAGGAAGCATCTGCACTTCCTATAAACACTTCCTATATTTACTGTGCGGGAAATAAGCTTATTGTGCAGGGTGTGCTTATTTTCAAAATCAGGAAATTTAAGATTTTATTTACAAAATAAAATGCTTCCCTCACCCCCAACCCAACAACAGTGTAATTGATTTGCTTGCGGATTTCACATTTCTGTGTTTGATGAGCTAGTGGGCCACAAAATGGCTGTCTTGATTAGATTAATTAAATATTGTCTTTATTTTTAATTCAAATTAGCTGCACAAATTACGGTCGCATGTCTTTGTGGACTGTGGCAGACAAGATCACGCACAACACCATGATAACAGGTATCAGGAGTTGAGTCTCTTCAGAAATACGGATCATTTAAATAAAAGCCCAGATTAGGATTCCTAATCTATACTCAGGATCTCAGGATATTTTTGATGTGAATATTAGACATAAGTCTTATAGCAATTTAAATTAGTCAATTTGAACCCACTTTTTAAGTCATGACATTTTTTATATTATAAAGCTGCTACCTTATAGAAACCAAGTTATGGTGTTTATTTTGCCAGGGTTGGTTAACTTCTTAAACCACACTTTGTCTGTGTTCAGGCGAGTGGCTCAGTGGCAACTCCTCCTCCTCTAGTGCGAGGCAGCATGACATCCAGTAAAGGACCCCTTCAGGTATCGCCTCACCTCGAGTACTCATTCTAAAACTTGTGTATTTTTTCCTTTTACCTGAGAGGTTTCATCTCTATTATTTATAAATATCATCATTATTGTGTTTGCAGGTGACAGGTCGCAGCTCAGGCACGGTGATCCCCCCACCCTTAGTGCGGGGTGGACAGCACATCCCGTCCAAACACAACTCTCAGATCGTGATGCCACCCTTGGTCAGAGGAGCCCAGGTTGTTGTCCACCTCTTTAAACTTTATGCTGTGAATGTCTTTAATGTGTTTATTTTTCTTGTTTATATTGTTGAGGACTGTTCTCTATAATTGCTATATCTGTGCACCCCCCCAGCCTATTGCGGTGACCCCTCAGCAGATCGCTAGCCTGCGGCAGCACCAGCAGCACAGCGGTTCAGGTCCGCCCCCACTGTTACTGGCGCCCAGGGCTTCTGTCCCCAACGTCCAGATCCAGGGCCAGAGGATCATTCAGCAGGGACTCATTCGAGTGGCTAACGTGGCCAACAACGTCATGGTCAGCATCCCTCGGGTTAAAACCGCACCTGTGGTGATTTCTAAACCTCCTCTCCGTTTGTGTGAAATTTAGATTTTGTCTTTGTGTTTTTAGGGCTCTTCTGGTCTTAAAGGCTCGTCTCCCAGCTCCAGTGTCAATGATTCTCCGGCTAGCAGGCAGGCGGCCGCTAAGCTAGCTCTAAGGAAGCAGTTGGAGAAGACTCTGCTGGAGATTCCTCCTCCCAAACCTCCTGCTCCCGAGTTCAACTTCCTGCCATCTGCGGCTAATAATGAGTTCATCTACTTGTTGGGGTTAGAGGAGGTGGTTCAAAAGCTACTCGAGATGCACGGCCGGGGTGGGTAATTGTCTCTGTGGTTACGATGGCAACAACAGATTGTAAAGATGTTAAATAATCAATATTGTCTCAATATTATTCCATATCTAGGTAATCTGGGTCCTGCTGCTTCCATGGCCAGCTCCAATTCCAAAGACCCATACACCTGCGCCCAGTGCAAGACGGACTTCACCTCCCGCTGGAGGAAGGAGAAGGCCGGCACCATCCTCTGCGACCAATGCATGTCGTCCAATCAGAAGAAGGCCCTAAAGGCCGAGCACACAAACCGTCTGAAGGCAGCCTTTGTGAAGGCGCTCCAGCAGGAGCAGGAGATCGAACAGCGTATCCTCCAGCAGACGGCCTCTTCATCCTCCTCCAAAACCACCTCGTCCTCCTCTCCCTCGCTGTCCAAGAGCGAGGTGCTGATATCCCCGCAGTACAAGCAGATCAGGTCTGACTTGCAGCACCGATCAATGTCTGCACACCACTCCATTAAGCAGGTCGGCCCTCCATTTACTTATGTAGCAGTCTCTTATTTGCTCCTGCATTATGTTTGTTGATGTCCACCTTGCTCAGGATTTCACCCGCGTTGTGTCTCTGTACAGAGTCATTTGGCGCACAGCATCCAGTCTCGTGGCGTGGCGCACTCCTTTACCTCCTCCCAGCTGCAGAACGCGGTGACGGCGGCTGCGCTGGGCAGCAGAGCAGGGAAACACGCTGCCGCTCTCTCACTGCAGCAGGGAGCAAAGGTCAGCGCCAGCAGCAGCGGTAACCAGGGCAACATGGGAGCCTGGAGGAAGCAGGGCAGTGGGAATGCAGGTACACAAATGTGACAAAGTTATGCAGAAAATGCACGCCACATTTTCTTACTTTGTAAGAACACTACTTTGTACACTGTGTAGTATGATACATTTTATTACAATGTTTCTAGAAACTTCAATGTATTGAGATTTTGTGCAATATGCAATAGTTAATGACTGTGAAAAGGAAGGGAAATGATTTATGGTTTTCAAAATGTGGATATCAAAAAGAGTTTGGCAAGCCTATTTAGGTGTCTATACCAGATTTGCACATCTGAAGTCCTTTTGAGTTTTTTTTTTCTTTCCTATTCTTAGTTTCGAAACGACTCCAGCTCAGCTACGTTAGACTGCATCTGGAAACATTATGTTCAAGTCTCACCAATTATTTTTTTATAGGAAGTGTAGGTTTTGACTAGGTCTTTAACATAAAATCCCAATAAAAAAAGATTAAAGTTGTGGTTGCATGCATGTGCAAGGCACAGAGTTCTAATGCTCCTTCTGCTCATAGACTTTAAAAGAATGAATAAACATTTTTTTTCTCTTAGACTCTATAATCTTTGATTCATAGCCATATTCAATGAATAAGAATATGCATTCCAATGAGACCTTTATGCCAGATTAAAGGAAGATTAAAAAAACCTTTTCACAGTCCACATTTCTGTCTTTACAGTGTGTTTTTATTGGTAACAGAAAAGAAAGGCTGTTTTAACCAATCTATATAATGTTTCTCTTAGCGAATTAATTAAAAGAACAAATTTTAATAATGTACTCATTTATCACACATGACTATGCGTTTACGTTTTTTTGTGTGTCCTTCCAGGGGTGACGATGGCCTACGTCAATCCCAGCTTGTCTGCTCATAAGACCTCCTCTGCAGTGGAACGTCAGCGGGAATATCTGCTGGACATGATTCCTTCCCGCTCCATCTCCCAAGCAGCAAACACATGGAAATAATGCAATCTCTCCCCTCCTCCTGATGCCACAGCGTTTAGCCCTCCTAATATCAATAACAGCCATGCTCATTATCATTCTATTGTTTTCTATAGACTCTGGCTCGGACGGCCAGGATAAGAACTCTTTTTCTCGTTGATCAGAGGTCTATTTAAACCTTTTCTCGACGCCTTCTTATGCTACCTTGTTCCTTTTCCGAATCACTTCCTTAATGGAGTTGTTCTCCAGCAGCTTCAGGGATGCAAGGAACATGTCATAAACATCTTCGGGGTACCTTTTGCAAGACTTGGGGACTCGGTGGGCGGCACTTCGGCTCTTCCAACTGTTTACTGAAGAAAGTGGCAAAAAAAATAAAAATAAAAAATAAAAACAACGCTGAGCGTTCCTCCTTATGGACCACGCAGGGATTAGCAATGATCATCATTATACACACGATTTGTCCTGCATCCTGCCCCTCTGCCACCCCCTACCCCCTCCAGCCTGAGCCACTCAGGCCCGCGCGCTGGCCTGACCGAACTCTCCTACGGACCTCATGACGGGGATCGTTGAGCTTCGAGGACCATTCGTAAAATATTAACTGCTTTAGCTTTGCAACAATGAATAAGACAAACATAAAAAAAACCTAGACTGACAAGGAAAGAAAAAAAAAAAAAGGATCTATCTGCACACAGACTGCCTCTTCTCACCAACCTTCGGCGTGTAAATTAGAGAAGTTGTCTGTTGGACTATTTTGTATGGCTGAATGTTAGGATTTTGTCTTCTCTTCTGTAAGTCCTATGCTGTGTTTGGAATATCGTGCTCCCTGACACTTTGGAAGTGGCCTCTTGTTGAGGTCTGAATATAAAAAAAAAAGGCTAATGTTACTGTTGAGGTGGTTTTACATCTGCTGGTTTCCATTATTGTGGCCTAGTTTTAAATACTTTTTTTTGTCTTTTTGGTAAGATGATGAGGAAGAATAAAGATTAAGGGTTTCATTGACTCATGTTAAAAAAAAAAAAAAAAAAGCTTAAAAAAAGAAAACGGAGCATATTTGGAGGACTATTCTTATTGAATATTGTAAAATAAACCTTCCAAAGAACTAGTGGAGCCCAAATGGAATCCCTTCTGCTAGAAGGTTTCTAGTTTATTTGAACCCTCTCTGGATATGAACATGAATTCATGCTAAACTGAGTGGGTGTAAGGAATGTCAAGATTTTGACATTTTAATTTTGCTTTTTAGTCATAGGTTGTGGTGCATAACTTTTTTTTTTTTTGTTCCTTCTACAGACAAAACTGTCTGAATTTATTTATAGGGTTAGTAAAGACTTGCATATACCCTACGTTTTGAATGGATATTGGTTTAAAATGTGTTTTTTTCTCCCTCTGTGTCAAGCGGCTCTCACAGAACCTTCGACCGGTTTGAGCGAAGCTGGACAGCTTTCAGAATGTAGTCATGCAAAAACAAAAACTAAACCCTTCTGCAACAGATGACGAACTTCTTAGTCTTTAAGGTGTGTATGATTTCTGTAAAGTCGATTCTTGCATTTTACATGCGCTACAGTGTGTTTTAATCAGATTGCAGCAGCACAGGCAGACGTAAAATGTCATGATATAAAACAATAACAGGATGTTATGGTCACAAGAGAAAATGAGCTGCTTTTCTTTTATCAGCCAGCAGGGCGGCCCAGCTTATGTACCACTTATGAGATGGTGTTCTCTTTGTCTTACTGGAAAATTTACAGTAATAAAAAAAAGGAGAGAGAGGCAGAAATGCACGATCGGGCTGTAACGGGTTGACACACATTTTTTATGTTTTTTTCCAGTCTCACCTGCTGATTCAGATTTTATGTTTGTTTTTCTAATTCAAAAGGACTATAATGCATGAGATAAATGTGTGTTGCGGGTCTGTGATGGAGGCAGTAGTTTTGAGTCGAAATAAACTCTCAGATCTTCTAAGAGTATCCGTCTATGCATCAAAGCATGTCCTTAACCTATGACTTTTAGAAAACTCCACATGCTGTTGATTTAATGAAAATGGGAGCAATCACAATTTTCATGCATTTAATGACTGAGGGGAATAATAACTCACTAGAAATGACTTTATGTCCAGCATCTATTTCAGGCAGAGCACATATAGTCATGTTGGTAAAACCCCCCAACAATTTCTCAGTAATTAAAAATTAAAAAAAACGGAAGCTCTGTTCTGATCTGTTCAGTTGATTGCTGCATCTCCCAAAAGAGTCAGTTAGATTCAATTTAGTCAAATTGAATTAAAAGTTACTGCCTGACCCGATTGTTGTGTTCAGTCTCACATTTTCTAACTCTTTGTTGCACTCAAAGATTATGTCCTTATAAGCTCCACGTCTTGAAGCCTAATGTCCTCACTTCAGATAACATGTTTTTTGTTTTATGTAATCCAACGGTTGGACAATTACTTTATATGTCAGCGCCTCAAGTTGAAAAGTATCCCTTGATTTTTGGGCTTTCATAAAAAAAACAACAACTAAATGTATGTTGACATGTGCAGATGCCTGGTGGTAATGCAAACATTCAGAAATTAAGGTAGATTGCTTGTGAAGTTCATATTTTCTACATTGGCATAGAAGGGGAAATATTCCAGGTTGTGTGTACATTCCTGATGAGCAAAACAAAAAATAGCAACCCATATATTGTGGGAACAAGAACTAGCAACCTGGAATGAGCCCATGCCTCTTTCGTTGCCCTCCTGGTGCAACCCTGTGCTGTCCTGACGACTGCCTGCTGCTGCTGCTGCTGTTTGGCAACATTATCACCATTCCGTTGTTTGTCTGTGTGTTTGGGGTCAGCTGCTGACTGCAGTGAAGCGCAAATGGACAACAATGTATAAGTTTTTTTTTGTTTTTTTGTTGGCTGTTTTGGATTTTTTTTTTCCTGCTCTGTCAAATAATAAAACTAATTTTAACCCCTGTTTCTTGACTTGTTTGTTTACTGGCAGGGTTGCATGAAATTTGAACTCTTGCTTTGCTGGAGGAAAAGATACAAAGTGTTGACAAAGGCTGAAGGAAAGTGTTTTAACTTGACCCAAGGTATAAGCTGGTTAATACATAAGGGGTAAGTTGAGCCATATACCCAAAAACACGCACACACCCTCTGTCCTTGCACCAACTAGACTCCACCCACCCACCTTGACCTTTTTTTAGTAAGAGCCACTTTTCCCCAGCACATTCAATTTTTTTTATACACAATTCATCAAGACTCAACTTACTCCACCTCGCATAAACATCAGATATTGCCTAGTATTTTTTGTCTGATTTCTAGTGCAAATATCTTAGCACACTTAAAATAAGAGAACTAACTTATAAGTAACTTTTCAGCAAGAAATAGGAGCTTGTTTAAAGCAAATTTGCTTCCTTACTATTGAAAAATGACTAGTTCCATTGGCAGATTATTTCACTCAGGGAAATGTTAATTGTTGTAAGTATAGTATTTGTACTAGAAACAAGACCAAAATTACTTGGTAAGATTTTGTGTTGTTGCAGAGCAGTCTCCCTCAGAGGTAATTACACAAAAGGCCAGTTATACAAGTTTCTTTTTAAAATGTTTGAGTTAGACGACCTGATTTGCATTTGCTTGTTGTGGACAATAGATGGTAGCAGAGTCTTTCAGTAAGAAAATCTTTTTTTTTTTCTGAAGGGATGCCATGAAGACGTTTCAGTGAGAGCCACTGTAATGAGGAATGGACAAAACTACACTGATAGATAATGAAAATAGATTGTCATTATAGTCGCTCATATATGACACATTTGGAAATGAGATTTTAAGAACCCACAGGCACAGAACACACAGCTTCCTTCCAGCTGTCTTTTATTTTATTATTTTTTTATATGACCTTTTAATTACAATAATGCTGTTTGGCAATGATCCCAATGTCCGGTTGCTAGTCCATTAGCATTTTGTCAATTTGGTCTGGAACATTCCCACTTTGACCTATAGGACTCTAATTTGTAGTTATTTTATTTCCTGTCCAGTAGTTTTAAAAGCTAACATTGAAGAAGCAAAAATACTATATATATATGTATATATATATACACACGCACACCCACACCCCTACACGTATGTGGGGGTGTGTGTGTGCGTGTGTGTGTGGATCAAAAAGGTGCAGGGGTCAATGTGTCAAATACTGCCCTGGAGTCTTTCTGCATAAAGTATGAATGTTCTCGCTTCCTCCTACAGTCTAAAAACATAACTGATAGGTAATTTCCCCTTAAGTCTAGCCATTTGCAGGGTTGTGTGTCTTTGTGTGATGGACTGGTGACCTGACCAGGCTGTACTCCGCCTCTCACCCAATGACCGCTGGAGATGGATAAGTGTGTGTACTTAGAATCCCATTTGCTGATTTGTCATATATTAGTGACCATAGTGCAGTATTGCTCATGTCATCTTTTGTTATAAGAAACAAATGCCCTTATGTCATGTCAAGAGAAAAAAAAATGCAAGTGAAGATATTCCTCTTAGTTTAGCATTTATCATCCATGACCTGTTCAGGGCTGAGGAGAATGTGTTTAATGTGTGGACCTGTCTGGTCAAATTTTAGTGATGTGATGACCAGTGGAGATGCTGATGACTAAACAGCCACGACTGGGAGCCAATCAGCCGTCAGAGCACCGGGGCTCCTGCTTCTTAATTGGCTGGATTTCCGTGTGAGAGCCACGGAAAGCGCAGACCTTTTTTTTTTTTTTTCTCAGAGAATGAGCCGAGGGGACCCTGCAGCTGAAAAAACAGACAGAGAGGAGAGGAAGGGTTATTGAGACAAGAAGCTGTGTGTCTGTGTGTGTGTTTGTGTGTACGTGTGTGTTTTGAAGCAGCCAGTAATTACCTTCCAGCATCTGAACCAATCAAGAGCTGCAGAGAGAGAGAGTGTGTGTGTGTGTGAGAGAGAGTCCATTTAGATTTCAGTCTATTCCCAGGAAAAAGACACTCGCGCTCTCACACACGCCCGCACACGCACGCAGTCTCACAGCCCGTCCATTCAACCAGAGTCAGGGAGAAGGGACGGAAGTGTTTTCTTTGGGGGAGCACAGCTTATCCTTTCTCCTGTTTACCGACTCGTGGTGGGTGAAGACAGATGGACAAGATGAACCACAGCTCAGCTGAGGCAGAGCCTGAAACCATAGAACCGCTGCGTTACCTCAGGTAGGCACCATTCTATTCTATTCTATTCTATTCTATTCTATTCTATTCTATTCTATTCTATTCTATTCTATTCTATTCTATTCTATTACCACTTTGATTTTTCACGCTGTCTTGAGCTGTTCCGGTTCCTTCCACGCTGAGCTACAGTTGCTCCTTCTCTTGACTGCTCAGATCAGTGTGGAGAATTGACAGATAGTGGCGGGCAGATGGAGACAGGAGAGACAGAGAGAGACCTCAGCATCTTCTTACATGCTGAGGTCTTCTAGGCAAGACAGAAGATTTTATATTAACTTTCTGACTAAGCTACTGGGATCAGGTAAATAATAATAGGAATAATATTTAGTTAAGAAACACTGGTGAGTAATATGATTGGTCAGTTCTTCTGAGGAACTTCTTCCGCCCTGCGTCTTAACTTTTTATTCCTGTCTCTTCTTCTCTGCCCTGAAGGCACAAATTGAATTACCAATTTGATCTATGATTAAATTAGGATGTCCACGGGTTATCTGACCTCATCACTTCACACATTACCAACCAAGCCAAGCATCTTGTGATTCTCTGGTACTTGGGAATGAGATGGGAGGGCTGTGGAGACTTACAGAAGCGAGGTCGCTTTCCTGGTTGCCTGTTGCTCTCGCACACAAATGTGTGCATCAAGTGTCCTAAATTGTTTAGCAGTAGTTTTGCTGCTTCACATAGAACCAGTCGAACATGACGAAAGCTGTTGACAAAGATTTATTTTTCCACGGGCTGCCGGGTTAAGAGGATACGCAAATATGTGTATTAAGTGGCAAAGCTGCACTGATTAAGCTTTTAATGGTTGAAATTGTTTTCTTCGAAGTCAGATTCTGGTTTTGCTCCCCTGAGGACCAGAACACAAGAAACACTGTGAGGTCTCTGACAGAGGTCGTCGTTTTGAGTCCAACAGAAAATGAACGAATTACAAAATTATGTCTATGTACTGTAAATATACATAGACATAATTTTATACATTTTATATGTAATGCAGCTCTTTGTTTCACAAAGTATCCCTTAAGCTGGTTTATTTTTTATCATTTCTTTAGTATCTGAAATTGTTCATGAAATTCTGGTGTGACAACATGACTATATGTGCTCTGCCTGAAATAGATGCTGGACATAAAGTCATTTCTAGTGAGTTATTAACAAGCTTATAGTACAGTTTGAATGCATAAATCAAAGGGACTCATGGGTTTGTCAGCTTGATTCCCACCTAAGATTCTATGATCTGTGAGCTGTCTGAAACAGACATGCACACACAGACAACCCCCCCGCCTCCCCCCCACACACAGAGAGCATGTTGTTGAAAATTATTTTAGAACTAATCTGCCCACAGCCAAAGACTTCAAATAATAATAAAAAAAGCCCACTAGAAAATCAAAGGAAACAGTCACAGGCTAGAGAGCAGAGCGAGTCTGGCTCATTAATTGGTTCGTTTCACTGATTAACATGAAGGTTTTCAACAGCTTTCTGTGGGCAGGTGGTTAAATTCAGAAAAGATTATTTTTTCATAAGCTATTTCACTTACGTAGTTTGTTATAGATGAACTGGGTTATGATGCAGATGTTTGTGAAGAATATTTTCTCTTGCTCATTAAATCAGAAGTCCAATAACTGTGTGTGTTTTTTCTTGCAAAAAGTTCAGACAGATATTTAAAAAAGTTGTGCATGGCAGTGGCTCCTAATGCCTCAGCCTTGTTTGGTGTGACTGATTACTGCACAACCCAAAAGTTTTCAAGAGGCAACAACATTTCAAATAATGATACATGAAGCTGCCTGCAAAACTATTTACTTGAACCATTTTATATTTTGTCAATTTTTTTTCACAAATTTCTGTTTTTTTTTTTTAATTATTGGATTGGACTGGGTTAGATCAACACAGCAGGGCACGATTGTAAAGTGAAAGGAAAATCCTGCATGGTTTTTGATATTTTCTGCAAATAAAAATCTGCAAAGTCACAAGATGAAAGCAAAATGTACATCTTTGACTGACATGCATGCGAACTGGACGTTTGTCAAACTACACCAACCCCTTGTTAGAACATGGTGGTGGCAGAATAATGCCTCTGGATGCTGTTCTTCAGCAGAAGCTGGTCGGAGTTGATGGGAGGTGTGGATGTAGCTTAAGACTGGGCAAAAATTATTACAAACAAAACAAATGCTAAAGTGGTGGCGTTAATCAATTTCAAAATTCATGAAATTTTACTATTATGTTGTGATCATACTTTTGTCTTCTTAGTTGCAACCCCTTTGTTTCTTCTTTGAATATATATATATATATATATATATATATATATATATATATATATATATATATATATATATATATATAAAGATGGCTGGATAAAAATGGATTACCCTGTGCTGCTGTGGCATATTTCACAAACGTCATTTAGAGACGGGATCAAATTTGCTCCCGTGAAACTGACAAAACACTCTTGAGTCACAGAGATTGATTCAACTTAGGAGGAAACTCCCTGGTTTTTATCATTAGATTTATTATTAGAGCACTCTCGTGGAGCTTAATTTACACTCCTCGTAAACATATGTAATTGCAGCCTTCACAGCGCCTGCGCTTGAATTACTCACAATATGTCAGCATTAGAGAAAATGAGGCTGTGAAAACGGAGCCTCGCTCATGGGTCTCTGCTGGCACTCTGTTAATGGATATTATTGTGGAGGGAATGCTCATTAGAAGCTGCAACTGTCCTGCTCAGATTCCATGCATGTCTACATGTGTGAAGTCTAAGTGAGGATTTAGGATGAGATGATAATTAGACGGTGATAATTCCTCTCTGCCACCTCTGGCTGCGAGAACGTGGTGATGATGAAGCCGTTCGCCGGCCTGGTGAGATCATATAGAACTTGCATCTAGCATATGTTGCCAGAGGCAAAGAGAAACCCCTTTATGTTAATGCATGGAATGCAGAGCGATATCAAAATTAAGCAAAAATAAATCCACACACAAAAGGGCTGCCGCGTACATCTGTGTATTCAAATAATCAGATGGAAATGTGGAATAAAATGCTCGCCCCACAATCTTTCATGAGGAGCGGAGTCCTTGCTCTGGCACTTCAGCTGATGTGACGCCGCAGGCAGCGAGACCTGAAAATGTTGTTCGCAGTTGGCAATGACTCGGCCTCGTATCTGGATCCGGAGCTTGTTGCTGCAGGTAGCTACGGAAAGTTCAAATGAGTAAATCGCAAAGGGCACGCACACACAAAAGGCTTCTGCGAGAGCGTTTTATTGAAGGAAAGAAAGCCGATGACTAAATATCTCAGCTCCAAAGCCTGCTCTGTTTCTCTACATTTCTTTTTCTTTCTTCTTTTTCTTCTTCTTTCTGCTGCAACTGCAACATATTTTCATTGTGGAAAAGTTTTTTCTCTGTTTATTTGCTGTGTATTTTTAAATGACATGCTACAAAACAAATTAATATAAAATATAAAAGGGCTTTGAAATGGCTGTCCATCTTTATTAGCCACTGCCCGGCTTTAACTTCATGCCCTTCCAACCTTTGCAAAGATTAATTTCGGCCTCATTGTTATTCCTTCTGCTCATCTGCCTCCTCTCAGCTTCCTGCCACCAGTTCTCAGGTTGGCAGCTCCATTTGCTTGTGTGGCAGCCTCTGTATTTATTTATAGTCCGAATGTAATGACTGGGGCATGGAGGTGGAGAACCGAGGACAGTTATGATTTGCAACCAGTACGATGTTTGCCCATCATTTTTCCCCTCTTTGATTAAAATCAGGTTAGCTGTAGAGAACTACATTTATCTCAATTTGTCATGTTAAAACAACAAACAGGATGGGAAAATGCAGAGGGCAAGGTGAGCTTCAGTGTTTTTTTTATATGAAAAATTTGATGTCGATAAGCAACAGCTATTTTTTGTGCTTTAGATTATATACCTATATATATATTAAATAACAGAAATATCTCTGAATGATGTTAGGATTTAGTTAGAAACTAAAATGGTTGGAACAAGAAACGTATACAATTACTATCTGACCTCAACTCATCACAGATAGCCAATTTTTTTAGAGTTTTTTTCTTATAGTCCTTCACACTATTGCACATCTGCCTTGTGTTTTTAATAGTGTGTGAAGATACATGGCTTTAATTCAATGCTACTCTAGCATAGTTTTCATGTCCATCTGATACTGTGGTGTATATGATTTCATCTTGCATCTCAGAGATGTTAAATATACTGTGCACATGCTAAATGTACTTGAATAACATGCAGTTGTCGCAGCACTAACCCAGGAATAACATTAGTTTTCTCGGCATGGTGAATTCTTGAAGCTGCTTCCCCTGATTGCGCTGTGACCCATTTTGAGAAACTTTCTGCTTAATTTCACTCAGGACTGAACTTTAAACACACACAACCTCCCTTACACAGCAGCAGACTGTGCATGTCGCTCACATTCATGAGATTTGCACAATCTCATGAATAGGCTTGCATCATAAGTGACACACGTCATGTTTCGCGAAACATGTTTTATTTCTTCAAGTTTAAAACAAGTTTTTTGATAGGCAAATATGAGCGCAAACGTAGGACACAGTGTGATAACAGCGTTAGCGTTTATTCATCAAATACGCCAAGATGTTGTAGAGCGTGTCAGATCCTGAACTGTCTGTTAACCCAAATATTCAGTTTTTAATAGCCGGAATATAGTAACCGCTCATCATCACAAAGCATTGTGTGATAGGAGCAGATTTCAAAATGAGGACAGAACCAGAGAACTAGGCCGCACGATTGGTAAGGTCGCCTTACTAACCCGGTAAACAAGAGCAGCAATAAAAAAAAGTTGCCCTTGAATTTAAATTAAAAATGAAACCCAGATATTGCTTTTCAATAATTAAACAAAATCATTTTGATTCATTTCCTTTCCATTCCAACTGAATTAAAGTATTCAAGAGGTTGTGGTCCTTTTACAAATTTCTAAGGTACTATATTACACTATAAAGACAAACACTGTTTGGGAAAAATACGTACACAAAATCCCAATAACAACTAAATGGATTTTGCTCCAGCCAATTTAATATAGATATATATGATTCTGTCACATTTTAATGCTCCATCTGAAAAAACAAATCTTATGGGACTATTTCCATGTGATATAATTGTAACAGATGGGCTGGGAACATGAAAACTACAGAAGCTTTATGGCTGCTCCTGAGTGCCTAACGTCAATATTCTTCTGCTTCTCTACAGCATGCATTAGTCAGACAGCTTAGAAATACACGCTTATGTTCAGCTCACAGTGTTGTGTATGTATGTAATTCACGAAAAGTGTCAAAAACGTCTCCTTTACACAGACTAAAACTGATTTAGTTCACTTTCATGTTGTATGATTTGAAAGCTCTGACATAATTCTGTTATTTATTTATTTTTAAATTGCGTAACATTTGTGGATAAAAGGTAATAGATGTAGGCCGATACCATTCTCTGTAACATATTTCATCAATGCGTCATCTCACTAGCGGCACATTTTGCTTGTTTGGAGCTCTTCTATGAAATGTAAGAAAAAATGGTCCAGTTATTTGAAACAAGGCCTAAACACATCATTCAAAATTAGTCTCAATATTAAGCAGAGAATGCCTCTCCAACATTTGATTTGTTGCTATTATTGGACCTAAAAGAGAGCTTACCTCAATAATTCATAGTTAGCGTTATAGTAGAAATCAAACATATGTAAGCACAGTAATTAGTTAATAAATGTTAGCAAACATGCTAACATTCTAGTTTATTGCACTAATTGATGCATATTGGTGATAACAGCATGTCACCTAACTTAAGGTCAGTGAATAATATTTTTCCTCTCGTGGAGGGGGATTTCCCTTCTTCCTGCCTGTTAGATAATTTTTTTATGCAATTAACTTTCAAATAAAACAACACATTTAACAAAAAAAAAAAAATGTGTCAATTGCCCCATGTCAAGTGGTAATTTGAACACTACAACAGTTTGTTTTTTAAATTCACTGTTGTCTTGCAACAACAACAACAAAAAAAACCCCATTCTGGTTTTGAACCTCGGTTGAGCCAATTGTACATGCAGTTTGCAGGTTCCCCCTGTGCATACATTGATTTTCTCCAGGCATCCCGGCTTCCTAATTGCTCTTAGGATAGTTGAATAGCTGTTTGCGCAGTATGTCTCCTTGACAGACTGGTGCCCTGTTCAGAATGCTCCCACCTCTCGTCCATTAACTGCTGTAAATAATAAAGCCACATGCTCCACTGCAATCCTGCAGGAGTCAAGCAGATATCATTTTCTTTTCTACCTGCATCATGGCAGAAATTGAATAGAGTATTGAGGACTGTCTATATGCAAATGAAAAACTACAGGCAAAGAAATTTTGCTAGATTGTTGTTTAAATCTGATAAATTTATGGTTGTGTGTGATTTAACAAGAACTAACTACGTAATTTTAAAAATGCTTAATCTACTAGGAAAGTGCTCCTACTTGCACAAGTGGGCCCTTACTTGCAAACCACAGCCGTTTGACAGAGTCCTTTCAAAATTATGCAAAGAACAACTTACTTAAGTATAGCAGGTGCCATAAAGAAGATGTTTTCTAAAAGTTGGACTTGGCAGCTAGTTGACTCAAACGCATCCATTTGGCAAGAGAGAGCAAACCAATTCCAAGCTGCCAGCAAATAAGGACAGAAAAGAAAATGCAAAGAGGCAGCAGCAGCTTTTTCATGTTAATTAATTTACACAATGCACCTCTCTTGAGGTTGAGGTCTGTTTTAGTGGAGGTTTGTTAGAATTTGTGTTCATTTGCCAGAACATCACAAAGGCCCAAAACAGCTCAAATCCAGGTTTGAATTGGTCTCCAGGCAGCAGCCTTTGTTAACAAGGCACACAGGGGAACCATTCGAAAGAGGCTGAGTGGGACTCAGTCCACCTCTCTTTGCCCACACTGTGAATCATTTAGGGGGATTTCAGTGGGTATTGGGCGGACAGTACAGAATGCAATATGTTCTCAAATGAAACGTCATTTCTTCTATAAAATACACACACACAGTGAAAGATTTATAAAATACAGAAAAAAAGCTATCATCCCTTATCAGTTTCTGCTCGTAGGAGGAAGAAAAACAGAGGAAAGGTCAGACATAGCAGGCAGAAATGATGGAATGACTTGTTTACATTCAGTTCAGGTTTGCTCTGACAAACCCAATATAATAAATTGTCCTTTGGCTGCAGTCGACTATGGTTTGCGGAGACTGCTAATATTTCCATCTTTGCGCCAGGAATAGTAAATTTATATAGCCTGGATGTTTCCTGTTTCCACAGAGTGTTGTTCAGAAGTTCAGGTGCAATAATGTGGTATTACATACATGCTAATTTAATTAATTTTAACAAGAATAATTTAGTGCAGATGCTTGAATTTATTGTGATTTTTCTCTTATCAGTGCATGGTTAAAACTAAATATGCTTGCTCATGTATACATACATATGTGCCTATTAAGGCTGGGTTAAATTCCCCTTAAAACATTGCAGAGAAACCACGTGCTGTTTCAAGTCTTCAATAAGGTTAATGTATAACCTAGCTGGATTTAAAAAAACACTGTTTGAGTTTACTTAAATAAATTGGTTCCCTGTCCACTTGAGGTCAAGACTTTTTGCTTACTCCTACCAGTTTTAATGTGAGTTTGGGGTATTTGTTCTACTAAAACCCCAGTTGTGTCCAAGTCTTAAAATCTGACTCAAACTGTCACACTATGACTCAAGAAGAATTGCTTGGACACAAGCGGATGAGTCGGTGTTTACAATGAAGTGAGTTTCACATTACCATGGGCTGGGAGAGTGTTAGCAAAAAATAAGCCACTGCTCCAAAACCTAAACAATTAAGAAAAACAGAAATTTCCAGCTTCTCGCATGTATGAGCAAAATGTCTTTTCTAGTGGCGAAACATTTTATTGTTAGACAAATACAAGATTTTGCTTTTGGGTTAATGGCAAGAAAAATCATGGAAAAAATCAAGATAAGGCTTTAAAACTGCACCAATATAGTGCAGTTTTCAGTGTTACTGTTCAGTACGTTGAAAGGAATTAGCGCATCCAATAGCAAAATGATTCCATAGACACATCTAAGCTGGTTTTGGAAAAGATAAAAGATTTTGAAAAACCTCAGCCTCAACTATATCAAAAATATTATGGACTATGCTTCAAAGCTGAGCCCATGCCAGGAAACCCACCAGTTTGAATTAACTCTATCAGTTCTGAAATAAAGATCAGACAAATATTCAGTATGAATAATATCAGAACATTAAATTTGAACATGTGCACATTACTTTGACACTGTTAAAGAAACCCTTCAACAAAATTAAACTTATGATCCAAATTCTTAAGTTAATCGAAAATGTATTTTTCCATTATTCCATCGAAAACCTCCCCAGATAAATATGCCATTCATCCTCATGTTGAGCGTATGTAAACATTTTACTAGCACTGTACATAATTTAACCTCTTTTGCTCAGTCGTTTTCGTTTCTATATCTGATTTAGTTTGTCTACCTGTCCATCTGTTCCCTGTGTCTGTCTAGAATAGCAGATACAGTGGACTCGCTAATGAGTTTCTTTCCTCCTACTAGTAATAGTACTGACCCAGATAGTTAGACAGATTGGAGCTGTGAGTGAGTGTGGACGCTTCAGCAAAATTTTAATGTAGCTTCGCTCACTCTCCTTCCTAAATAAGAGACAGCTCTGTGCCTCTCTGCTCTCCTCGTCTCTTGCTGTCAAACTCTGGACTCTGGGGCAAACTCAGAGAAAAGTGAACGGAGGACGTGGCTTTTTGTTTTATTTATTCCACCGATGCTGCCACGATTGAGCATTAAACCTTAATTGAGAAATGAAAGGTGGCCCACTTGAGTCACATAAAGCCACAGTGAGGAGTTGTGGATACTTATGAACATGTTTCTCGTAAGTTCGTGAGTAAGTGTTTATGCTTGTGAGATTGATTTGATGGATTTTAGAGTCTCTCTTGTGGCAGATAAGAGCAATTGTAGCGTCTGCCAGGAAACTCTCAGCTCGGTCCCCCACCTCCGACACCTCACTGCTAAATTCTTGTCAAATATTTGCACCTACAGTACGCATAGAAGTGCTGAAAGAAAATCCCACTGATAGATTTCTGGAAAGCAAGTTAAATACCTCCACATATTAAAAGCGAGGTAAGTCTTACTACATTTTCAGTTAGCTTTTGCATTTGCCAAGGATATATTAAGACATAATCACTGGGAAGATTATGTCACAGGTCTGCTATGGAAGTGACAGACATGATAGAGTGAAAACAAAAGCTTATGAAGGGTAGACTACATTTTCTGGAAGAGAAATAGATGGTGCTCTGCTGTGATACTGTTCTGTTTCAACAAGAGTTGTCACAAAACTCCCGGGCTCGCTCTGTGCTGTCTAAACACTTTGCAGGCAGTCTAATCAACACATCCTCTTTAGTACATCTTCGTATTCCAGGTAATGTGATCATCTAGGAAATCATCAGAGATTTGCGTTGTATAATTGAGTTTACCTACTGCTGCCTGTGTCCATGCATTGGGATCATTTCTAAAAAAAAAACTACAATACCAGGAAAAGCACTGAAACGTACCATCCTTTTATCTTTATGATTGAGAACCCAACATGAAAATATTTACCCCCCTGTTGGTGGACTAATATTAGAAATCATTGCTGATGAAGCGGATGGACATAGCAATTTCATGCATTAACATGAACGTTGTTCAGATGAGAAAACAACAATAAACTTAAAATCTCTAGTAAATCTAAAGTCTGTTAGTACTTGCAAATACAGTGTGTATGTAAGCCATCCTGAATGTCTAAGTGGACCTCCATGGAATCGCTGTAATTCTGCCACCGTTTCCAGCAATATGACATCTTTAAGCTGCTGGTAAGACAACTATTAGTAAGAATGTCACAGAGCCAACCTCACAGATCCATATCATAGAACTGTTTGGCTTTAATTAGCCAAACAGGCTAATTGTGTAACTATAATTCCAGAAATAACGCATCTAGAATACACCACTACTTTTACCTACTGTTAGAAAACTGATGATTATATTGCCAGGAATAATTTATGCTGTTTTGAACATAGAGTTCAGTTTGAGATTGCTTTAATTAGCCAAACAGTTCTATTACAAAATACAAGAAGGCTTATAATACACAAAAGTAAATTTGTAATCTTACTCAGTCTTATGATTCTTGCCAGAGATTCTGTGTGGGACCCCTTACTACAGGTTTGCCACGTGGAAAGCAAGCATGTACATGGCTAACAGCGGTTCTTCAAGGTGATGCTGTCTGAGCGTCACCACAGCCCCGTTTGGTTCCTTCTCATTTCTTCTTCACCTGATTCCCCCATCCTAATTGGTCCTCTTCGGTTCCATGACCACATGCATGTTTCCCTAGCAACACAATACCCTCCCTATGGTAACCGTGCATTGTACATTTTCCCTGGCAACGCTTCCTTGCTGCCTGTTTGTTTTTCTCACCTGAAGAAGGCAGATCCTTCCAGTTCCAATCAGATTGAAAAGCCACAATGCCCAACTCATCATTATTACTCCATGTTTGTTATGTAATGCGTATTTCCTTTCTATTCTTCAATAAATACCTTATATTATCTGTCCATGACTGCAAGACAAGCTGTGGGAAGCTGTCATAGATATGTTGCTAGAAATGATGCTGGGGATGTAACCAGGGTTAATAGGGTAAACTCTGGGTCAGTTACCACAGTAACAGATGAACCCACAGTACTCTCATGGCGGAAGGTTAAAAAAAGATGTACTCCTTATATCCTGTCTCCTGAAGAGCCTGAGGGAGCTGACACACACGAGAGGTCCTTGTTTTAATTACACAGAAGGTTCATTTTGAGGTCAAATTAGTTTATGATGATTTCCTTTTCCCTTTTCTTAGTTTTAAGGAACTACAGTACTTTATAAAAGTATATACTCCCATTGAACGTTTTCACATTTTGCTACATTACAACCACAAACTGAAAGTAAATTTTGTATTTTATCTCATAGAAAAATGCACAAAGATACAGTAAAAATAAAAATTATGCATGTTTTGATTTAAACAAATGGTACATTATTGGATTCTTGCAGGACCTGTTGTCACCATATGGAGAGAATTCAAATATAATGTGAGGGCTGCTTAATCAGGGACAAAATCAGCTGGATACTGGATCCCAGAGGACCAGAATTGACCATCTTTGGTTTAAATCATCAATTCACACCTGATGTATTCAAAGCAACCTACTTGCATGGACATCAAGTGAGCCACTTAACTCTGGCCCTCCTCCTTCTCTGCAGCTTCTGCCTTTTGAAACTGGGAGTACTTAACCCCCTTGAAGCACATTATCACCTTGTGAAAGAGCATACAGTTCAGTACTCTGTGAGCTTATACAACCCCACAGTGGACCAAACTGTAATGCACAACGAGAAATACTAGACTTGCAATTTTATGAAATACGGAAGTCAAGATCATAAAGGATGTTATTTAAGCCATATGATACAAGTTACGATTGTGTAACTACAATTCCAGAAATAATGCACCTAGAATACACCACTACTAACACCCTACTGTTAGAAAACTGATGCTTGTATTGCCAGGAATAATTTAGGCTGTTTTGAACATAGAGTACAGTTTGAGATTGCCAGTACAGAAAGTATACTTTTCCGTCAGTTTTGTGTGTGTACACACAAAATTAAAGAATTTGTCAGTCTTTAATGTCAACATACAGTATGTAAGAGTCCTGGAAATATGTTTAGAACGTGATAATGTTAAATTAATAGGTATAATTATCTTATTGGGCAAGCATTCATTTGATTTAGTATTTAGTTAGAACAATTCATTTGGTTTATGACTAAATACATATGTGCTCAAACTACTTTATTATTTTTTTATTTCATAGATTTCTGTCATGATAATACCCCTTTAAGAAGGACACAATGCATGATGGGAGTTAAAAGTTTATGACCTGTGGATATATATGAGAAGAGAGAAAACTACACAAGCTGTATGCTCGAACCGTGGATTTTGTTTAATAAAGTTGCACAAAAGCGAAGACCTTTGAGTTTTTTTAGTTCTTTTTAAGGGTGCAACACATACTCTCTCTCTACATATACTGATGAATATAAACTCAACTCTAAATTGTTGAACGAGCTCCAACGGAAGGACAAGCCAACCCTTATTTTGAATACATTTAGCTACAGACTACTTGAACTTTTATAGGCATTGATATGGGTCGATTAATTCTCTGCCTAACATGATCAGGTGGCTGTTAAAATAAGTAACTTGATTATTGTTGTTTTGAGCCAGTTAAGCCGTTTGCTTATATCGTAGTACAACTTCCTCTCAAATAGCAGGTTTTCCTAATTTAGTGTAATTTTTATGTAAGTCCACCCTTTATAATAATTTGTCCTCTGAACTCTTCTGAAAGTTTGCTTACAGCGGTCAGAGCTGCTCAGGACACCGCAGAAAGAGAAATGTTCTCATGGTGACAGAATGGGAGCGATGCCTACTAGTAACTCATCATATGTTGCCTTTGTTGGGGAAAAACAAAACTGCAGAGACAGAAAGAAAGATTTAAATAAAGAGGATATAAGAAGTAAGGAGTGGGTAAATCTCCATGTAGAGGATAGAAGTAAAGAATGAACAAGACGCAGAAAGCTGGTAATAGACTCTGGAGGGAAGTTGATTTGTGTATGTTTTTACCAACTTCACTTTCATGCATCACTCAAATATTTGTTTTCCCCCCTTTGTCTGTTGTAATCGAAGCCACAGCTACACCTTGAAGCAAGATGCTTGCATTAATATGAGCTGTGATGATATGTTTGTCGGAGATATTTGGTGACATGCAGCTTATGGACAAATCTTTGGATTTTGTGCCCCAACACTTTTTTTTCTAATGAGCGAAACACATTTAGCAGAAAAGAGCAGAACAAATGGCTGACAATAATTCTTTTTTGCAGATGGATTTCTTCTTCCACACATCTCTTTTTGCCCTCATGAGTTTATTAAAAGATCATTATCATGCATTTGTTTGTGTGTTCAGGCTCATTTTGCTTTAATCCAAATGTTTGTGAGCATTGCAGGGCCCACGCCACTGCTCCCAGCTGAAGGCTTTCCCAATTCCCAGTAATTAGATTCCACTGCTTTGCTCTGCTAAGTCCTGATTGTGACTCTGTTTTGTTTCTCATCCGAGGAATGCTGTGACAGGATTCTGGTTATGTAAATGACTTGTCTTATGGATTGCCCTCTGCTTTTGTTTACTAAATGATCCATGTGCATTCATGGAAATTAAAGTTATTTTAGTCAAGAGAACACAATGCTGGAATGTAAGAATGAAACAAACTTAATTAGCATCGCTGTTGCCTGTGTGTTGATTAGGGTGCATAAGTAGCTGTGAAAAGCATTACATGCACATTCTTCCCGTTCATTCTCTGAGAAATTATTAACATTTTTCTATTGTCAGGAGGCATCTATAATCATCCCTAGCGATGTGGAGGCTCTGCCTTCTTCTTTGCCTAGCAACACGTGCGCATCCTCTCGATAGCAATCAAGCCAGAGGTGCAGAGCCGTTCCCTCCACATGCCTGTTTTGATGGACAACTGAGAGACAGTACGTTAACATTGTAGTGTTGAGAATAAGCAGACAGCCAGGCAGAAGGACAAGCAAGCATTCAGGTAAATGTTCACACAGAAATGGGAGACTGAAACCCAAGAGAGGTGAGAGAAAATGAGAAAAACAAAAAAGGATATAACCGAGCAGCTGGTTTTGCTCCCTCGCTGCTTGTTTTATCATTCCCGCTGTCTGTTGGGTTTTTATGAGCTCCAACGCATCTGAATCCAATTTTTCTGCAATCAGATTTCTGCAATTGCACTATATGAGTTTTATGATAATTGCTGGGGTGACAAAGAGCTGGACATAAGGGAAGGGACTCAAGCTTTTCTATCTTTTGCATCTGTCACCTCGCTGTAGCTGACGCATATAAAAACCCTGGAGTCTACCAAGATTATGAGATGAAATGGGATTTCAGCATCACAGCAGTTTCACATTGACCATCCTTACATTTGAATGTAGCAATATCTCAAGACGCCAGCCAAGAAGCCAAAGCTTTAAAAAATGTTTCTTCCAAGTGGACTGTGACCCGAAGCATAATGGCAAGATTGGTTAAAAGTTGGTTTATGACGGTAAAGTGGCTATCAAAAATCCCTGATCTAAGCTGAAACTGTATGCATATATGCGAACAAGGCAACATATGAACACAAATGTCATGTTTTGTTTACAGTAGGACCAAAATGCAGAGATGGACTAGGGATCAGCAAAAGTGAAGGTTTAGTGGTAAAACAAAATAAAAACATAGAGGTGAGCATGAGGAGAAACAGGACATGGAGCACGAGCAATGCAAAGGAAGGAACCAGCAATGAGTAACGAAACCCAGGGAGATTATATATACAGTATATACTGGAGCAAGAGTGGAGAACTACATTAGATCTAGGGAGCATAATTAGAAGAAAGTGAAAGAGCTGAGAGAAGAGAGCTGAGCAGGGGAATTGTGGGAAAGGAAAGTAATTGACCTCGTGAACACAGAGGGATCTCACTTAAAACACAAGGGAATCACAAGACTAGCACTAACGGTGAAAAACGTAAATGCACAAACAGAACCCCATGATCTAAACACAAAGCAATGACGTAGAATGATATAAACAAAAATAACAAACACAGAAATGAACTGAGATGTAAAAAAGTCTGTATCAAATCATGACACTGACTCTTTAAACTGTATTTTATAACCGCTAATTAGCAGTCATGTTACATCCATAAAATCCTATTAAATTCAGGTTGGCAAAATATAAATGAGGTCATAATGGAGTTAGTTCACCTCAATGAATTGCAGTTTTTGTTAAAACCCATTATCCAACAAAATTTTCAGTCATGTAAATTTAAAAACATCGCGGTTATTTCTTAAAATCTTTTGTAAAAGCTGAAGCTGCTCTGCGTATCTTTTCTATAGCAAAAAATAAATAAATGAATACATAAAAAAATAAATCGGCAGCAATAAACCCTTCAGTGTCACCTCTTGAAAAATAACATCACTCATTTCAAAGCTCTCAGTAATGTGAACTCTACTCATGAATGAGTCTTATGTTTAATATCCAACTCTTGTCGGAAAAACTAACATAAGGAGTATTGTCCCTACATAATATCTTACACATTTTTTCTTTTTTGTTCATTTTGGTCAAACACATTAACCTGGACTCTGTTTAATTCTTACCATTCGTCATAACTCCAACAACAAAGTATCTTCTTTCTCTTATCACCTTCTTCTCCTCATCTTTTTTGCTAAGTCATCTTTGGATATTCGGAGAAATAAAAATAGTTTTTTTTAAGTCAAAATAACACAGCAATTATGTTGATAGGTCCACATTAAGCCTGCCAACGTCGCATATCCCATTATACATACTGTGTGCCATTGTCACCCTGACAGCTCCTTATCAGAAAAAAGTTTGTCTCACTTCAAGAAATAAAGTCCAAGCACTGTTTGTCATATGTCAGTAGACTAATAAGCAGTGGGGTGGACAGACTCGACACATCCTGTCACCAGGGAAAAGATTTGTTGATTGTGCAACATCAGGAAGCTAAAGGACTAAACCTTAATTCTGCCTCCCAAAATAATAGTATTTCTAAAAAGTTATCAGGAACAATGCTGTCATGAGACCAACATGAGGGAATATACTCGAAACTTTGCGACCTACAATGCTAATATGTCATTGTGTATATAGTTATTATTTAGGTAGATACTTAGCAAAGTATATTTACTGTATTTGCTGTAATTATTAATCTTCTCAGTGATCTGGTCAGGGTTCGTTTGCCTGAAATATCACTGAGTGACATTACTGTGTGAGATAATCATTAGCAGCTCTATGTTAGAAACAATTTTGAATAGTTTTTTTAAGCAATGTTTTCCAAAATATATAAAAAGACAAGGAATTAACAATTAAAGATAGGTCAAATTAGTAAATGTAAGACTGTAGGTAAGGATGGCAATGAGAGGTGCTAGTAGAGAGAAAAGAGGTCATTTAGCAGCGCTACCAGCAGAGTACTGTCAAGTGATTTCCCCCATTACTCAGTTTCAAGGTAATGAGATTAGTCAGCCTTGAGGAGATTGAATAATGTTCTTGTAATTGGTTACACACATGACTGCAAGAAGTATTGCTTTTAAGGCCGAAGCTGAGACATTGGGTAATTGTCTTGACCGGCAGTAGCTGCCGGAAGGGAGATAAGGACTCTGTTGACGCTGCGTATTGCTGCTCCTTTTAATTAAGACATTAAATGGAGGCGATACATCTTCCCTGACTAACGTTGCTGACAGCTTTATCGAACAATTCAATGTAAAAGTCAGACTTGTAGGTTTGCACAAACACGAACGTTAACCTTTGAATAGAGACGGCCGCCAACAGGCTGCACTGTTACAAATCAGAGGAAGAAAAACTGGGCTGACGATGTTTGTGTAGGCAGCAGTGACAGACGCTGGCTTTGCTTGATGGCTCCTCCTTCACACCTCCACATCTTCTCAGCTTGCAACTCAAGTGTGGAGCTGTATTTTATTTCCTTATAGCAGAGAATATAGCAGAGCAACTCCATGTGTAAGATGTCCAGAATAATGGTTGCCCAGGCTGCTTCTAGAAATGGGCCACCACCCTGCTGGGCTCCTCAGGCTGCACAGCTTGTGTGGCATTCTATTGCTAATGTATGGGGAAAATGCAGCATGTGCGTACATTATGCAGACAGGAATGTCAGTGCAAAAGCGCTAGTTGCCGGAGGTTACAGCTGCATGTGTCAACATACAACTAGTGCATTGACTTCGGAAACTGAATTTACTGGTACTTAGTGTATTGTTCTGGTTAAAAGCTTGCATACACTTATCTGAAATTATTAACTTGGAGCTCCTTAATGTTGCTGTCGAGGCATTATTTTTATGGGCTGAAAATATTATATCCTGGAAAGCCTTAAGAGATTCTTAAAATATGTGAACAAGCATATTAAAAAGCACAAAGGAGCAAACATACATATCTAGTAGTTGGATAAAAATCCATAAGGAAGTTGCGCTTCACACATTTTGAAGGGAACAGCTAGCTTCTGGCATAATCCTGACTGAATATTTAATGACTCCTCATAGAAAAAAGGGTGGGAGTTTGTATAAACGTACTGATTTACTTTCACAGATCCCGTTTTTAAGCACAGTCCATACATTTCCAACATGTGGCTTTTGGTGGCCATTCCATTTTGTTTATCTGAAGAACTTTAAGTGATATTTATCCAAATATTATGTAAGTGTGTGTGCGTATTTTTGACCATGTGAGAATTGGAGAAAATTCACAATAAATTCAAAGAATGCGTCCACATTTTTGTTTTTAACACTCACAGAGATTGTATTGTATGTTGCATTATCAGCCCCAATTGATTAACAATTCAGTTAATCAATAAAACCTCAAACTAATATGACTTAATGTCACTAAGGAGCATGTGTAAACTTATTCTTAGACATTAACGTAATGAAATAATAATAATAAAAAAAATCCTCACAACAGACAATGCTGTTGTGTTTCACATTTGCACAACTGACTCCCAAATCTCCAACTTTTTTCCAGCCTCTTTATCTGAGGTGAAGTTGACACATGCTCTTATTGGATGCAACCCTCATCATCACCATTCCTGTTCTTCATCAAAGCTCCACAGAAGAATCCTCTCATAATCGTCTCTGCCATCGGCTCCTGTTCTTCGCACACATTTCCCTCCGCCACCTGCCGCCGAGGCATTGTAAACACACACACCCACCCTCACACTCGCGTCTACGCGCACGCTCACAAAGACACGCCGGGTGAAGCTGTGAAAGGTCGGCCGAACGCCAGTTGAAATGCGATGGCTCTTTGGTCCCTCTCATGCTTCTCCCTGCTGCTGGGCTCATTAATTATGAACAGCCTTCACTTTGTGTGTGGGCATGCGTGTGTGTGTGTAGCACACTTGTGTGAAGAAGCAGCTACGTCTGAAACAAAACATTGCTTCGAGTGCGTTTGAGGATTTCTTATCTTTCTCACGTTCTCTAATACCCAGCAGCTGATTCACTGGTCTTTTCCCCGTGAAACAGTCTCCATAGTTTGCACCGTAATAGCGAATGACTGGCGAATTCATACACGCATGGTACTCGAACGTTCATTCTGGACGATCAGGTGGGAAGAAAAGCAAGAATTTATGTGAGGAGAGTTCAAAGGAAGCGCGGGAGAGTTTTCAGTGGGAGAAAACTCCTGCTCTTTTATGTCTTCCCCGTGATTTGCCTGGGGATTTTCTCTTCTTGGCGTTTGCCGGCAAGAGCTGCAAACTGGAACTGTAAAACGCGCAGGCAGGAGGGAGATTATTCTTTTGTATTCCGACCAAAAGCTGAACTTAGCCGAGGCCTGGAATTTTTCTGCTGGGCTTTCAAAGTATGCAAATGGGGACAGTTATTTAAAATAAAATAAAACAAAAAGCAGAGAATTAAAAATAGCTGCCTAGTTTATGTCCTCTCTGTCGCCCTCAGAAACACTAAGCCATTCACTCCTCCTCTGTACCTGCATTTTCAGATGTGTTTGTGTTTATGTGGATAAAGTGGACCTCTGCATATTCATAATTCTGCATTCGTGGACTCTGACTTGCTGATTTTTCTGTGGAACTTGATTCCAAATTATTCGCAGAAAAGAACATTTTCTTAGAGCATACCTGAAATATTCCAAAGAAGATGCAACTTTGAAAGCTGAAATACACAAAGGTATGGTTTGAGGTTCGCAAAGCAGCCAATTCAGGAGTGGTATCAAGTTTCCTTGGTGCTGATTGGCTGTTCCTCGATGAGTGCAGATAATAAAGACTAGATATTAACTGCTGTGATCATGCCACTGTGTAAAACGAACTATTAAACTATTAAAATATGCAGCTGTAAGAATTTTATACGGGCTCTCAAGTATATAGCGGCTCTGGTCCCTAACGCCCACGAATACTTGGGCTGAACATGTTATTACAGTTAATGTGACAAACCGATAGGCCAGATCTCCAGGTTTCAGGGTTGTTACATCAAAACAATACTAAGGCAGAAGAAAGCTAACAAGATGGCATCTTCCAACAAACTGCTTCCAGTGCTAAACTGAGTAAAACTATAGTTTGATGTGTTTGCAAGGAGACTCTGGCATCTATGTTTGGTGCCATTTTAGCACAAACACTTTGATCAGAGAAATGTTTTGATAGGTAGCTTAAGGTGGAAACTGATAACCAATGAAAATGTTAAAAGCACCATGTTTAAATCATACGGCATGTAAAATGTTGCCTCATAAACGATATAAAATTGGTGAAGGCTTTAAAAGAGTTGACTCTTTTAAAACAACTTGGTTAGCCAATAACCAATTATTGTCTCATTTCATTGCCTCCAGGATATATGGGAGCCTGCTCAGGACTAATAAAAATAGTTAATACTGTCTTTATCAGACTAAATCATGTTGACAGCAAATAAAACCAGGAATTTCATTATACAGAGATAAATAATTCTGTTTGTGTAGCTAAAAGTGTCTCCCAGAACCGTGATCATCCAGAAACTCAGAGTAAACCAGATGACAGGAGGAGACATTTTAATGATGTAATAACATGGAACCGTGCTGGTTATCTGGGTGTGGCAAAATCAAAATACTTCTTACATGAAAAAATAAAACAGTAGAGGATGGACTTGCTAATAACTGAAGTTCAGTAAGTGAAATAAATAAATGAGCCCGACCCCAGCATATTTTCATGTGAGTAAATTCTAATAAAATGCTGGCATGCCTCTGTTTACTGTCTGACACAGAGACAAGTGGCCTTTAATGTGTGTGTAATTTGATGGCATAATCTGCTCTTCTCCCCTGCCGAGGGAGAAACTAGCTGCGAGATAAGACACTAAGAGTGAGACGCAACAGTTACAGTAATCACGGCCTGTTTTCACCCCCCAGATTTCTAATTTTGCACTAGATGTCAACTTAAATGGAGATTGTAGACTTCAACACAGATGTCTAATCTAAAAGAAAAAAAAAAGAGACGTAATAAATACGTATCTGTTCAAAGTTAATGTCTACCAGTCACACTGAGGTCTCCCCAGTCAACTGGATCATTTCCTCTCTGCTGCTGATTCCGATCTTCAGGTTATATTTGAAATACAGATAAAGAATGCTCTCATGTGGTTTACTTCAGAACTTTCCAAGTGAATTTTAAAATCTTAGTACAAGAGAAAAAAGTAGTCATGCTATTTGAAAACTTTCAAAAGGCTTTTTGAAGATTATTAGACTCTATGCTTCATTTTCTTTTGGTTGAGAACAAACATTTTTCATTGTGTTTGTCTACAAAAAACTTATCAGTTTGCTTCTGATTTAGTAGATTGCAAAAACTTGATGTTTGGTATTATACAGCGTACACACTAAAATTAATTGTGTCAACTGATTTCAATCACACACACACTGTATTTAGTATAAATTTGGACATACTTTCCTGAAAGCAAAGGTTTAGAAATGTTTGACCTTGACACAAAAATATTTTTTTAATTGAAAAAACTATATATCTTTTTGTATGTTGAAAATTATTTAGAACTTTAAATATATATATATATATTTTGCCACAATACAACCACAAACTGCTATTTATTTTTGGGGATATTTTATGTGACAGACCAGCATAAGTGGAATAACAATCCTCCATGATTTTCAAATTTTTTACAAAGTTTTGCCTGGATTTCTGTTTGTAATCATCTTTATTTTGATGTCCCTAAATGAAATCCAGCAGTTGTCTTCCGCATTCACCAAATTAATGAACATAATTCACATTTTTGAAATGTAATCTTCTCACGAGTGCAGCCAAAAGGTAAGCGGTAACAGCAGATAAACTCAACAGCTCAGGTGGGAAAATTTGTTGACTGGACAATTATTATTTCTAATATACACAAATAAAGCCTTTACGGCTGAGTGACAAGGCGATTGCTTTTGTTAAAAGAAAGTCATAAAAGTCCCGTTGGAAGTTTGACACAATCAACTTGTGGAAGAAGATGTTCCAGTTAGATGAAACCAAAAGTGAACCTTTTAAAGTGCATAAACCCCCCCCACTTATTTCAGAAAACGTACACAGCACTTGCTCCCCGTAGTGAACCACTATGGTGGCAGCATCATGCTGTGGGGAAGCTTATCTTCAGCAGAGACATAACATTTTTCAAAGCCTATGAGAAGATGAATACCTGTTAGAGGATCCAAAAGACTTGGACTAGGGAAAGAGGTTCTCCCCCCACTCTATATTTTTTATGTATCAGAGTGGCCTAGTCAAAGTTCAGTCCTTAGTCCAGTTGAGAATCTCTGGCAGGGCTATCTAATCATATAAAGCACTTTGGCTAGCCTTGTTTCTGAAAACGTGCTACACAAATGAAATTTCTTTGCCTTAAAAACCGATGTCTTCAGACGCTTTCCATTCCAGCTGATTAAGTTTGAGCTAATCAATGAGCTGAAATATTAGCATCTGCAAAGTAGGTAGAGAAATAGTCCAAAGGATTTGCATCTATAATGCGAACAATATGTGAGTTTACATAATATTGTAAGGCTCTACATACAATGTGTGCCATTTATTTATTGATAAAAAAAATAGAAAGGTACCAATTATTTTTCTTTCTGCATTTGTCTGTCACGTAAACACCCCGATGCAGTTTGTGGTGGTGCTTGTGACACAATGAGAAAAAGCTCAAGGGGTCGGATTATATTTGCAAGGAACTGCATTTCCGGGAAGACCTGAGGCCGCAGGAGGACTCATTTAGTACATTAACAGAAAGCTTTGATCGAAAGAAAATTCAACTGAAAGGAAGATTATCTTTGTAAACTGAGTCCCATTGTGACGCTAGAACTGATCACAATTAGTAAAGCACATGTATGCAGTAATAATAAGGTGGAGTGTTTCCATCTCTTGTAGATAAGGAGAATGAAATCCTTAAAAAAAAACTGATCCAGAAGGCAAACCTTTTGCCTAATCATCAGAATATTGAATGTTAAAAGTAAATCACATGATTCTTTGCTTACAGCAATTCTATAAACACAGGATTATGTATTTTTGCAATCAGCAGATTCCTCAGAAAATCTTCTAAGGATTGACAAACAGCAGAATGTAATCTTATTGTCTGTTGCATACACACATGTTGAATAAAATATTCAAATGCACTCTCTAAATCCCTTCCTTCTGTTTTCGTCTTCCTGTTTCTTCCGCCGAAAGAGTTCATCTGTTTGCTGCTAGTGTCGTCCCGTTGCTAACCAACTGTGACATCTGCAGCCAAATAAGTGTGCAGACAGAGGCCTGATGGGGTAAAAGGCTGGCCTGAAATACAGCAAACAGTGGATGCTCCCTTTTTAGTTGGTGTCACTTGTTCCATCCTTTCCCACAGTCTTAATTTGCAGCCTTGGGAGAAAAGGGTTTATTTGGCCGTATACAACAGGGAGAGATGTCGTTAGATTGTCGTCTTTGTGGCAGGGTTTTATTAGGTTGACTTGCTTCTTTGTGTCCCGCTGCTGCCAGCAGCAACTGCTCTAATTACGCTGTGGCTATTTCTCCTCCTCTGTTATTTCCTGCTTTTTCAACTTGTTTGTTTATTTCATTTTCCTGATCTCTCTATGTAAAAATCAAATTTTAATTCACTTTCAGTCTCTCATACTTTACTGCGCCCTACGGTGTCTCTTGATTAATAGAATGGGTTTTTAGTTGCTCGTTGTTTCATTGCATTTGTGGAATGGTGCTTTGTTATTTCCTTCAGTAACCTTTGTCCTGTTGGTTGGCCAAATGCAGATCCATTTATTCAGCCCACAAACCACATGAGGACAGTATTCAACTTCTACAATCTGTCTGGGGCTGAAAACTGCCTAGACTGCCGCTACTGCAAGTGGCATTATCAGAAGAAAAATAACTGAATACTATTGCGGTGTTCTTGTTGTAACATGATGGGCACAACCACCAACCCTTTTCAAGGGGATGAAACATGAACTTAAAGATAAACACTAGGTTTTTTTTATTGGAAAGAGAAAAAGAACAGAAGTTACGTCACTAGTTTTTGGTGAGAGCAACAAGTCAGTGGTTTGTTCCTGATGTCAGGAATGGGTCCAAGTAATTTTGCCCGTTTTTGATTTTCTCTTTTGTTTTTAAAGTTTTGGTCTTTCCATAACAAAAACCACCATATTCCTCCAATACTTAATGGAGGGACAATATAGTCTGTCTGGGCTGGGAACGCCTCCGAATCCTTCAGCTCGTGTGGCTGAGCTCATTCCATCCTGCATGTTGTTACCCTCGCAACTCAACCTCAAATAAGAGGAAGATAATGGATGGACACAGTGGTGAAAACTGGTTCTGATTTATGCAAAAATAAAGGAATATTGGTTTACTTGGATCCTGTCAGAAGCAGTACGTATTGGCGACAATATCTACTTTGTTTTTCTTCTTTTAAAGATTTCTTAGAGAATGTTTTTTTCCTAAAACACCCAACAATGTTTACTTTTTTGTCCTATATGAGTTTATGTAAATGTATTTCAATATATGATTATAATATCTTTGCATAAACCCTGGTCTGTTTTCCCACAGGACAGAAAGATCCTTCCTCTATTCATTGTTCAGGATTCCATTGTCTGTTTTTTTTGGTTTGTTTTTTTTGTGCAGCTTTTAAGTCTAGTTAAGCACAAACATAACAAATGCAAATGTATTCCCACAGGTATGCAACAACCTTTTCCTTTCATTAGTGTGCCTTTTATATGTTGCATGTGATTCTGGTAGCTCTGTTGCTATGATACCAGGACTTTGTTAAGCAGAGAGAAAGTTTACTGCTTTTTGGGGGGCTAAATTGACATATGATGCAGACAAGATAGCATGATATGAACTCATTTATGGATACCTTGAGAATATGTACAATAGTGTGGCTCAATCGCCACAAAAAAAGAACATTACCACTGATATTTTATTGTCTGAAAGGTCATCAGTCTGTCATATCTTTACTATAAACCTGATATAACATCTTAGTCACGGTTCTCTATTTGCACTACCTGGAAGATACAAAAACAACTTTCCCCTATCTGAAGCAAATGGAATGTGGCAATAGATAAAGCTTACGTTGTTGATGGCCCCCAGCCTCAAACCGAGGTAAGCTGGGTTTAGAGCTGAAGCAACGGTTTTCAATGGATACATTATGCTTAAACAAAGGAGAGGATTCATGTCCGTTGAGGTAATACAGCATGATGTGACCTGTGGGCATGTGGTTGGGCCGTAGTTTATATATGTCCCTTGTGCTTATTGTCAAGTTGTGCTTCACTTCATCTGCTCAAAAATGTGTGTGTGCGTGGGTGTGTGTGTGTGTGCGTGCATGAGAGAGGCTCTTTGTGCATCGAGATAACAGCCCTTATTCTTCTGCAGTCACATAGCATCTAAAAATGAGGAATAAGTACCTCACTCTGACGGACGTTTTTAGCTCATGAGACCACTCCAGCCGACTCTGAGAGCTGAACACAGATATGAAGCCTGCTAACACCTATTTGTTAAATAAACACAATTCCTTGCAAATAAATGATTTTTGCATGACAGACCAACAAAAAGTATACCATGAATATACATTTGAATAAAAAAAGTGATTTATATATTTTTTTATTAGAAAGAAAAACTCCAGAAAGTGCTTGCTGCTCTGTGAAAGTTACAGAGGTTCATTAGAGTCTATTAGCAAACGAACAGCAACAGGACGACTACGGAAGACTATGTCAGGAATACAATTGTGGAGAAATTCAACCCTGGCTTTTGTTGCTGACTTCGTATCGCTCATAATCAAATTTTAAATATATGAAACAAATTTAAAAACACCAATTATGGTCTAAACACGATTGTTATAAAACTCATGATAGACTAAATTCACTTTTAAGAGTGAAAATGGTTTCTTTTTAATAAAAGGATTAATGACTTTATCAGTGTGGTTCTTCCCTTTGCAGACTTCAAAAAATAATGGCTACCTCCTAACTATTTGGTCACATTATGAATGTTTCTTTCCATTTTCTATCAACAGGGGGTCACTCAACTCATCATGTGGCTCAACTTTCCCCAAAAATGGAGCAAAATGTGGTTGAACAAAGAATTCAGAAAGAGATTTGGGAATTAATACTAGCATAAAATATAACTTAAGTACCATTTTCTGTTGGTCTGTCACATAAAAGCCGATAAAAATGCGTCTGTGGTTTTGGGGTGACAAGATCCAAAGGGTATGAATACTTCGACCAGACACTGTCAACGTAATGAGAGTGTGCATGACTGCTAACAGGAACTGCAGGATGATCAGATGAGTTGTGAGATCGAAATGGAGGAGCCACTGATAGGAACTATCAGAAGAATGTCTGTCTCCTTGTAGCGGATATGAGGAACTGTACGCAGGCGGATAAACTGATTAAGCCTGATTTAGAAGGATGATGGCGTTGGAGACAGTTGTATGCATTTCCCACACATACACACGCGACACGAAGCCAAGTCCTAAATGATTGCCCCTAGAAGACCGGGACCAAACTAAATCACGGCATCCTGATTTGATAAGAACTGAGCAGCATGACGGTGTGCTCATGCTGGGCGGTTAGAACGAGACCATATGGAGGCACCGGGTAAGCTCCATATCTGCCAGCTGAGGCTGTTTATGAGCCATCCCCATGGCTTCGGCACCTGATCCTCTCAGCCGTCCAATTAAGTGGAGGGGAAACGTTTTATGTGTCTGTATGCTTCCAGCATAAAGGAGCGTAATCAAAGTGCACATATTATAAGTCGTGCGCGCTCTTGGTTTTTTGGCTCGCTCCGATGTGATTAACATTCACAGAGTGTGACGTCGGATGGAAATACACAACAACCTATCAAAAAAAACAAAAAACAAAACACAGACAAACTATATAACTCTCTGTAAGGTGATGTCTTTTAATTTCAGATAATGATAATTAATCGTTATTTAATGACACAATTTGCTGCTGATATTTCATTCCTCATTTCTCACAAGCAGCTTCACTCTGATTTGCTTCTCGGTCTGGAGAACCATCCTGCTTCATTTTTAATATTTTTTGTGTAATTTGATTCTGAGTCACGCTGCCTTTCTGTTGCTCTCCCTCCTTCACCTCGTTTACATCATCTCCTGGCTGGATCCTGCAGGTCTTCCTGGAGACACTCTCCAGGGGATGGGAGAGAAGATGAAAGATCTCCTGATCCGACAGATGCTGCATTAGATGCAAACTTACTGACATGCTTCCTGGGAAAGCCCAGGTTTTAATTAGAGAATAATTGCAGCAAAGAGACCACATGCGTTTCAGCACTGGACAAGCTTTTCTTAAACCGGACACAAGAATTAGGACCTAAAACTTTCTACTGATAAATCGATATTTATCAGTAGAAATTATACAAATTTAAAACAAGAGTCTAAAACAAAACAGTTACAAGCTCCATGTTTAATCTGATATAAAGTCAACTCTTGATACTCATTCTACTCTTTTCTGTCGCTCCGGTGATGTGCAAATCTTTCTTGTGGTGAGTGTGAGGGAGGGCTACTCTGGTGAGGGAGATAATCCAAGGAAAGAAAATGGAAAAGTGTAAACTGGGGAAGCTGATAAGGCAGAATTGGAGATCAAAGGAAGGAGCTGTGAAGGGAAGGTGGGCAAAGACATAAAAAACGAAGGAATAAAAAAAAAGGTCGTTTGGTGCGAACACAGTGTTCACTTTCTTAATACACGTACATGTCTTTTTTTTTTTATCGCCCCACAAGGGTTCTTTTTGTGGGCTCTAGTGTCCCTTTTTTCAAAGTAGGCTGACAGGAATGGAGGAAGGAGAGGAGGGAAGACATGCGGTAAATGTCGTTGGGTCGAACCCGCGACAGCCGCGTCGAGGCCACGTTTTGCCTGAATGTGGGTCGCGCTAACCCCTCCGCCACCACGGCACGCCCCTTAATACACGTACATAACTGAGATATGTCTATAAAGGAAAGAAGAATCTCAAAAGTCCACCAAAGTCTAGTTCACCTCTTTTTCTTTGTGATTGAAAATCAGAAAAGCAATATATTACAGTTTAGAATGACCATGGATGCATGCGTAAGCAGTGATGTGACTGCTTTATTGTTTTTAATTTTATTATACAATTCAAAATCTGAAAACACTTAAAAGGATAGGACTGTAGAAAAGCTTAAAGTTGAGTTAGTTCACAACGCATTAAGCACAGCACACATTCTGATAATGCCACCCTCACCGGGAAACGTGGTGGGGGGCAGCATCATGCTCTGGGCATGCTTGTCCTAAACAGGGAAGCTTGTTAGAGTTGATGTAAAGATGGATGCTGGCCAGAGGAACAGAAGTCAGACACAACCAAAAAAGATTTGCAGCTGTTCTGAAAGGTATTAGCAAGGCTTCGTACGATGCCATTCCAAACTGTAAGAATCATGTTAAATTTGAAATGCCGTGTCTTCGTTTTCTCCCACTTGCAAATTATGTACTACTTTGTGTCGGCCTGATACATAAAACATAATTTTTTACTATCTCAGTTTTCACACTGCATAGTGCAGATGAGGCATTTTAGCAAAAGAAGCCCATTGATACCAACTACATAAAAAAAGCATAAATAAAATGAAATGAATCAATTTAATGAACTCTGTGTGCTGAATGATGACCATGTTTTATGCATTGGTAGAAAGAGAAATATAAAAAAGTATAGACTTGTAAAAGAGTAAAACGAGGACATGAATGAAGATAAAAGATGTGCTTCTTTTTCACCAACATGCTCCTCCATGATGAGCTTCATTTATTTTTAAGGACTGCGGTATCTTTAGGGTGTGTGGAGTAATAGGCGGGCCAGGAGGTGGACAGGATAATTAGTGAGAAAACATGTAGGAGCTTTGGAACGGATGAACTGTGTCTTTTTATTCCTCCTGTCCTCTCTGACTAATTATTACCTGCCCTTTCATACACCACAGTAGTTCCAGTCACACTCATGGCTTTACCCATCTGGGCACACTTCAGTTAATTACGAGCAGTAAATTTAGGAGCACCAAAAGCTCTATGCTAACTTTTATAAAGCATGCTGATGAGCTGAAAAGATCTTAGGATCTCACTCCCCTTTCAACATTTGAAGCAAAACGTGAAATGAATAACCCGGAAGCCATTCATTCCGTTGTTTCTTGATTTTGTAGCTACAGAACCAGATATTTATATACACTGTGTGTAAAAAAAACAACAAAAAAACATGCATAGTTTTTCCTCAATGGCTGATTTTAAATTAAATGACTCTTCTTTTTAGCTCAGCAATAATATTGAAACTATTTATATTTTTTCTAAAAGGTGAAAATGTTTTATAATGTATTCTAATTCAGACATTTACACCAGAGAAGATTGCTGTACTTTGAAAGTGTTTCTCAAAAATCCTGCACTTGAAGAAGTCTGTTTCAACAAAAATGTCTGATCTGAGTTTAACTTTTAAAAAGGCAATTTTACCAAATACTGAGGACAGGTATGTGAACATATGATTTTGAAGAAAGTGAAAATATTTTGATTACTCTGCCATCAATTAAAAAAAATGTTGGTCATCATAACTGCAGTAAAACAGGAACAATTTAGTGTGATTTAAAATCAGTCAGAAAAAACCTGACTGTTTTGTATCTTTCAGTAAAGTGCATGAAAATATCTGCTTTAATGGATTAAATGGACAATAATACCACACAAAACACATCCACTGCTGTTTTACTCAGCCTTTTTAACCCATTTTCAATTTGATGCCAGAAGCAAGTTTACAATAAGTTGTGTCAGGTGTGTGCTTTCCACTGTGTTGCATCATCTCCAGTTTCAGCAAAGCTGTGCTCGAGAACAAGCAGAAGGGGGAGAGCAGACTGTGTATCTGTTTTCACCCATGTTTAGGATTTAGGGAGCTCAACAGCTGTGTGTTCACGGTTATTGCTCGGCTGGGCGGCGAACCCTCAAGTCTTTTGCAGCCTTCAACCATTTTCTCTTCCAGTATTGTCCTGTACTTAGCGCCACCCATCTTCCCATCAACTCTGACTACTTTCCTTATTCCTGCTAAAGAAAATAATCCCAACAGCTTATTGCTGCTACCACCACGTTTCATAAGGGGGATGACATTTTTTAAGGGCGACATGCAAGTTTCTGCTTCAACTGTGGAGATGTCTGTGGTGAAAGCAGGAACTCAAGCTTTGCTGTTGCTTCATCACACATGATCTTTCACATATATCAAACTTGCCGTAGCAGTTTGGGTGGTCTGGTCTGGTCTGGTCTGTTCATGCGCTGGTTCCGGCCTGTTGCTGCTGCCGCTTTCTGCTTGTTTCTCAGGCCTCTCTTCGGGCTCTGAGATCTGAGCTTCTCTCGTCTTGACATGCAGAGGAGACGTTCTCAGAGGGCAGATGAGCTTATTTCTTTATGGCCATGCCATTTCTTAAAACAGCCGCTGGAGCTGGCTGGAGTGAAATAGTGCTTTGCATGCAGACCCCAGGAAGTTACGTGTTTGTTTCATCTCACCAGTGTATGTTTGTCACACAACCAGTGACCAATTTCACACGAACTGCTTGTTTCAACATCTTCCGTTTTGCTGCTCTTCAATAAATGCCGGGTTTATTGATTCTAAATTACATGGTTAATTATTATCTTGCCAACAGTTTCTCCTACCCGAGCTGTGGACCTCTGCAGCTCCACCAAAGTGATCATGGACTGCTTTTTTGATTAATTTCCTACTTGCTTGGCCTTCAGATTAGGTCAAAGGTCATCTCAAAGCAGGTTTAGAGTGGTTGATTCATCTCTTTGTTCAGTGGGATGTTCACAGCTTGGCAGTCAATTTTGTTTAAACTTCTGCTGAGCTTTATGTCCTTCACAGAACAGCTGTATTTATATTGACTATAAATTACTGCATATTTTAATTATGAATGGCAACAGCAGGGACTAATTTCCAGTAATTAATTTCAAGCCTACAAAGCACTAGATTGAGAAAAAAAAAGTTTTTAGATAAAAACTAACATTTTTATCTATTATTTTTGTGGCTAAGAACAAGTTGTTGTTGCCATGTTTTGGTTACGATGGCGTATTTGGGCCATGATAAGAAAATAAAAAATACAATTAAGAGAATAGTTATAATATTACGAGAATAAAGTCATACGAGATTAAGATCAAAATAATGTGGGAATAAAGTCGTAGTATCACGACGAGTCATAACATTACGACTATTCTTGTAATATTATGACTTTATTTTTTTTAATGTGGCCCTAATATGCCACCGTGTTCATTAGCGTCTTGTAAAATGACATAACAATTAGTTGCTAAGCTCTTGCAGCTGAAATCATCAGAATGTATCAGCATGAGCTTGCTGTTCTCATAGTCAAACACAGTGTTCGCTTTCTTAATACCATGGATGTCAGTTTTTGTCATTCGGCTGAAAACAATCTGCCAGTGTGATAAATAACATAGCTCTGCCAGGAAAGAGAGAGAGACAGAGAGAGAGAGAGAGAGAGAAAAAGTGTGCTTGTTGAAAATTTCTGTCTCTGGAAAAGTGGAAATCAGTCAGAGTGAGAGTGGGGGTGGATTGAGGCTATTTCGGTCTTCCAGTAATAAGGCCTAGAAAAATGGAAGCCCCATCTGACATTCAGAGGTGGATTCATCTCTCATCAGATGCGGATGCTTCACAGGTGGAGGCCATGTACAGTGTTAAAAGCTGTTTCTGTCTCTTTTTTGTTTTTTGATGTGAGCAGTGGTTGTTTGAATCTACTGTACTGCAAGAGTGATATAATGATTTACTATGTTGATTGTTGTTCTGCAGTGGGATCATTTCAAACATGTGTTGCTGTCATTTGTGAGTGCTTCTCCTCCTTTTTTTCTTTTGTGATCACATTTTTATTCATCTTTGCAGCATACACAGCCGGTTGTTGCTACACTTGCCTAAATTCCCCAGTGTGGTCATTAAAGTTTCATTTTACCTCATTTCATGTGTAAGGTAAACAGACTCATTAGGCAGGTGGGATCATAGTTGAGTGGATTGACCGAAGGTGACACATAACAGGAGCACTTCACGCGCAGCATGGGGAAATTAACTTTCCCTCCAGAGAGAGGCGACTGGCTGAGGCTGCAGGTGCAACAGAAGGAAATACTCATGAGGGAATGATATATATTTATTTCTTTAGCTACAGTTTGCTTATTTGCACATGATGATGCTGCGGCTCATTTTGAACAACCATTTGGAAGCAAATCTTAAAGAGATGTGTTCAGCTTTCTAATAAAGCTACTGTAAAATGAATTGTTTCCAGTTAGGATTAGCAGAATGTGAACTGTTAATTGAAAAGACATGCAGTTCATGGCATAAAGCAGCCATCTGTCTTGAACAACATGTGCTGTTTCCCTGTTAAAACTGGCAGCTCCTGAGCTGCAAACCTACAACAGTTTGTTCTGTCAATAATGTATGCGATCAATAGTTTGCGGGTCGACCAGCAGGACTTGTTCTATGATCCAGCAGCACCAAACCGAGATGTTCGCCCATCCCACAGCAAGCCGAGCTGCTTACTAGACTCTTTCTGAATGTACAGCCTGATAAGGACCAAAATAACTCACCGTGATGCAGAACTGCGCAGCCTAATAAAATCAGCAGGGCCCGCTGGCGCCAGTGCGTACGGCAAAACGGAGCAAACCCTGTGGACTGAGGTGAACTTTCCAAAGATCAGCTTGTCACAGTGGCTCAGGAAACATCCCTGAAGTGAGCCGTGGGTGACAGCTGCTGCCGCTCCACTGGCACAGGTAAATGCCAGGAGCCCCACTTGGATACATGGCGTGCTGACACACAAAGCGCACAGACCTTCACACACACTGCTGCCTCAGACAAACCCAGAAGGAGCCAAAAGAGGGTTACGGTTTTCCCACTGTCAGCCTACAGTATAGAGATAAAGAGAAAAAAAGGTGTATGTACAAAAAGCCTAGCAAAAATATTCCTGAACTTACTTTACTGTAGAAAAGCCTTGTTGTTATTTTTTTTAAAAACAAGTTAAAAACTGTGGCATGCATATGTAATTATTCCCTTTCACTATGATAACCAGGAATACAACTCAGTGCAATAAATTATCTTGAGACGTTATCTCCAGTGGCTCTGTGAAGGTCTCACATAATTATTAGACTTTAGTGAACAAACAACATCATTGATAACAGTACACAGGTTAAGGATGAAGTTGAAGATATATTTAAATTAAATGGCCTTTACTTGTACAGCACTTGATCTAGTGCAGAGGACCCCAAGGCGTTTCACACTACATTCAGTCATTCACATGACAAGAAGCCCTTAGCAACTCTGGAAAAGAAGAATCAGTTGACAGATTTTTCCTACAGCTTTTAGTCATGCAACTGTTGAATCTGAAGACTTGCAAAAATAAGGTTATTGATGAACGAAAGGAGAAGTAACTTTTAGAGTTCTGTTCTTAATTTATTTAAAAATGTAACACCATGTCCATAGTGACCCATGGTGGTGGCATGATCATGTAGAAATCTATTGGATTTACGTTTGTGACTTCAAAAATGTTTTTAATGATTAGGGCTAGTTTAAGACAAGGCAGTGTGAAATAAGAGCTAAGAGAAAAGACATAAATTTAGTTTTTCACTTTAACTCTTCAGCAAAAGCAAAACAATTGACCTGCTTCATCATTGTGTCCTAGATTGTCTACAAACTAGTGGAGCTGATTGAAAATTCTGAGAGCATCAGCACCGATTTTAAGACTACAAAATGTTTCCTTATGGCTACTTTTGAGCAATTAGAGTTTTAAAGGGACGAGGGAATCCCACTTAAATTCTGTGATTCCCTTTAAATAAATATCGATGTCTTACATTTGCATTGCTGGGATATTTTCTTAATTTGATTTCATGTTGAAATGCCTGGTAATTTGAACCCATTTTATCTACTGCATGTATTAACGTCACATAAACCTCTGATGTGCTGTTATTGCTCTTGTGTTCTTTCTTTGATGAAAACATGATGTAACAAAACTGAACATAACTGATGTAACACAAAGAAATATGACACGCTTACAGCACATCCAGAGGTACTCGCACAAAGAGCGCTTGATCTCCTTTCAGCTTCCACTGAGAGGTAAAGGTTTGAAGCCTAGTGTGGCGGCTTGCTGAGTAAGTGCTGATTAGATACACGTTATTGATTTCCTGCATTGATTCTAATCTCGACTGTCCATATTAGTTTGGAGCATCCATGGCAAAATGAACGGCTTCAGTAATGTCACTTTAATCCCCCATGCGGCGGCCCCTGTTAAATTCCCCTGAGGAGGATCTGATATCCCCCAAAATTTTAAAATATTAAGCCGTGGTATCGCTGTCTTCTGAAAGTGACCGCTTCATTAGGGGTTTGTTTTTGAGATGGCAGTACTAAGAAGGGCCACCAGGTGTCTGTAGAGTAGAAGGGATATGCATTCTGTTCACAGATGCTCAAAATTAGAGGGTAGGGTCTTTGTCATTCCTGTTCTGCACACTGAGGATTAGATGGCAGTGCTGTGCTGCTGCTGCGTTGCCTGATCTGCTTTATCTAGCAGGAAATCCTACATGCCAACAGGCTTTATCAAGAACAGGAAACCCTTAATACCAGCTTGAGGATGTAAAACAAATGTGTAGTCAGAGAGATGTTCTCAGTGAATCCCAAATGCATAAAGATTAAAGATGCTTTTATATGTGTGCATAAAGCAAGAACCGTTTGTGAAAGATCAAGCAGAGGGCTCAGTCTTGAATTTCCTGACCACATCGAACTGAAGATGTCGAGTTTTCTCACAGGAACGTCTTCACACTCAGAACTGATTGAGTAAATCTCGAGAAGCTTCTGGAAGCTCTCATCTTGTAACACATAGAATATGCATGCACATGTGTTTGAACAGCATATGCATATGCAACTCATGTTATTAAGTCTGCTCTCTCTACTCCATCATCTACTTCAGCTTGACATCATTCCAGGGAAGGAACTCAGGGTGTTCGGGTTCACCTGGGTCAGGCCTCTATACATTCACTGACTTGACTCTCCAACACAGACAGATAAAACAGATAAAACCCCAACTAAGAGTCACCAGGTATCTAAAAGCGCTCCTAAATCAACAATCTGGAGAAAACCTCCATGGCCACGGAAATAACATTAATATTGGCTGTGCAGACACAAATTACAAGTATTGTAGAAATGTATTTATGAGCGGGGTTATAAACTTCATGCCTTATCTTCTTTTTTCTTTCAGCAAAGGGGATGCAGCAGCTATCGAGACAGAACTACTGAGAGACTACAAGTTTGGACAACAGCAGCTCATAGAGCTTTGGGGACAAGCATGTGCTCTCGCCATCACTAAGGTATGGATAGAAAAAGTTTTGTTATTAATTCATAAATCTGCTTTTCTTCTTTTGTTTACTTTCATTCTTTTACAGGAAGCATGTGAATGACAGTATGAGAATAACTGAACACCCATTAAAGCTGCAGTATGTAAAGCAATAGGATCCATCAAACAGTATTAAAAAAAAAAAATTCCCTTCTCACCCACCGCGGGTGGTTCTTATCCTCTGAGCTCGGGTCCTCTACCAGAGGCCTGGGAGCTTGAGGGTTCTGCGCAGTATCTTGGCTGTGCCAAGGACTGCACATTTCTGGACTGAGATGTCTGATGTTGTTCCTGGGATCTGTTGTAGCCATTGGTCCAGTTTGGGGGTGACTGCCCCGAGGGCCCCGATGACCACAGGCACCACTGTGGTCTTCACCTTCCAGGCCCTCTCCAGTTCCTCCCTGAGGCCCTGGTATTTCTCTAGTTTCTCGTGCTCCTTTTTCCTGATGTTGCAGTCGCTTGGTATTGCTACATCTATCACAACGGCTTTCCTCTGTTGTTTATCCACTACGACAATGTCTGGTTGGTTCGCCATTACCATTTTGTCTGTCTGGATCTGGAAGTCCCACAGGATCTTAGCTCTGGCGTTCTCCGCCACCTTTGGGGGTGTTTCCCACTTTGATCCCGGGGTTTCCAGTCCATATTCTGCACAGATGTTTCTGTACACTATGCCTGCAACTTGGTTATGTCGTTCCATGTACGCTTTCCCTGCCAGTATCTTGCACCCTGCTGTTATGTGCTGGACTGTCTCAGGGGCCTCCTTGCACAACCTACACCTTGGGTCTTGTCTGGTGTGGTATATCTGGGCCTCTATTGCTCTGGTGTTTAGGGCCTGTTCCTGGGCGGCCAGGATGAGGGCCTCTGTGCTGTCCTTGAGTCCAGCTTTTTCCAGCTGGTAGGATTTACTGATATCAGCCACTTGGGTTATTTGCTGGTGGTACATCCCATGTAGGGGCTTGTCCTGCCATGATGGTATCTCTGGCACCTCAACCTCCGTTCCCTGTTGTCTGAGATATTCACTGAGCACATTGTCTGTTGAGGCTTTGTCCCTGATGTATTTATGGATCTTAGTTGTTTCGTCCTGGACTGTGGTTCTCACACTCACTAGTCCTCTGCCTCCTTCCTTGCGGCTCGTGTACAGTCTCAGGGTGCTGGATTTGGGATGGAATCCTCCATGCATTGTTAGTAGTTTTCTAGTCTTAATATCAATATCTTAATACCCTCTTTGTGATCTAGTCCGAATGACATCCCAATGTCCGTGCTGTAGATCCTGATTCTTGTAATCAATCCAAGCCATGCACAGGTTGGTGTGTCGGGTTTTGCAGTCTCGGGCAACTGTGCGGTCTACGAGGAGTTGGTGTTTGGCTCCTCTGCTATTTACACCGATACCTTTCTGTGCCGTGCTCATGTGTTTATCCATGTGTTTGCTTATCTTGGCCGCTATGATGCCTGACATGAGCTTCCATGTTGTGGAGAGGCAGGTTATTGGTCGGTAGTTGGGTGGGACTGGACCCTTTGATGGATCCTTCTGGATTAGGATTGTCCGCCCTTCAGTTAACCATTCAGGGTGAGTCCCACTTTGTAGCAGCTGGTTCATTTGGTCTGCCAGTCGCTCATGGAGGGCATGGAGGAGGGTTTCTTTAGCCAGTAGGCATGGATCATGTCAGGCCCTGGTGCTGTCCAGTTTTTCAGCTTGCTCAGGGAGGTTATTAGGTCTACAACCCGCCTCTTTGCCCTGAGGTCTACTCTGTTGTTATTACCCTGCCATTGAGAGTACACCTTAGCTGGTTGAGTGGAGAAGAGCCGGTTAATCCTTCTGGATTCATTCTCCCTTGTGTATCTCTTTAGGCGGCTGGCCAAGGCTTGGAGCCTCTGTTTGGCAGTTTCGAGTGCTTTCTGGGTACTGGTCTTTTCATTGTACCCTTGTGGAGCTCTGACAGTTGGTCAGATACCTTGATAGCTCATGGCTCTTATAGCCAAGTGTCTCAAGGATCACTGGTAGGGATTGTCACATTCTCAATGACGTGTATCCCCTGACTGGGTGGGGACTTGTAGTTAAGTCCCCACAGTTCTGACATCCAGGTTCCTCCTTTTTGCCGTAGCATTTGTGTTGTATTTCGTCAATCTCAAGTTGTGATAGCAGTTGCCGTTTGCGGATGTTGGAACACTGAGCTACTAGTTGTTTAGCGCTTAGTGTTGACTGGGGATGTCGAAGTAACCATTCCTTCACCAGTCTTTGCATGTAACCTCTCTGATTAGGGTTACTTGAGTAGTAGCATTCCAACAGATCCACATTTTCATCTCTCGCCCATTTCCGTCTTGTTCCAGTAGCCCATTTGTCATCAAGGTGTTCTGGTTCCCAACACCTGACGCAGACCTTGTTTGGCCGGGCGACGTCTGAGCCGGCATGTTATGTTTTTTTGTGTCTCTCATGGTATGAGGTAGGCAGTAGCTTGAAGGGTCTTGCCTAAGGACCCAGACTGGATTCGAACCCTGCCCTCTCGGGTGATATACCGATGCCTTATCTATTGAGCTATCCAGCCAGCTATATATATATATATATATATATATATATATATATATATATATATATATATATATATATATATATATATACACATTGTTAAAATTATGTTTAGTGACAGAATAATATAAGACAGATAGTCTGTGAAAAATATTGAGCTCCTCTGCCTTCTCCCACTGCTCCCAGAACTACCTGCAGAAGCACACCACTCAGTAAGAAACAACCAATCAGAGGCAGGGGGAGGGTCTTAGCACTGTCAATCAGTCTCGCGCTCACCCCATCCTCCTTGTTCTATGCTACAGCTGGTTCACCACGAATGCTAAGGCTAAGAAGCATAGCCTTCAATGATGGCGGATAAACGGTTTTCCTGGAATGGTAAATTATTTCTCTGCCGTTAGCACATTGAGCAGCATTGATTGAGAGCGCTACAACCCGCCTCTTTGCCCTGATTGGTTGTTTTTGACAGGGAGCGGTGCATTTCTTCAGATAGCAATAGTAGCTAAGGAAAGAGGTGGAGGAGCTGGACCTTTTCCCATGTTATCTGTCTCTTGTTATACTGACATGACAGGGTGACAGTTTTAACAAATACGTAAAAAAAACCTATTTTTTAAAAAGGTGGGGCAAATCATCTGTACCCACCAACAGATGATCTTATTTGCATAATAGTACTACATTAAAATACACACACGTTTTGGTTTTGTGTCCCACCTCAACGTTGTTCGAGCCCCCCCTCCCCCAACAACCTGGAATGGTAGCAAAGTAAACTTGGGTCCTTTTGTTCTGCCTTTTTTTTAATCACAGTTCTACTTGTTCATATGTTTGAATGATTTGCTTTGCCTATAGATTGGAGTTGAGCATAAGCAGACAGCTGTTAGGAGACATTTTAGCCATATTTTAGCTATTTTAAAAGAAATGTGCCTCTGAGTCATGTCGCATTTATAGCTCAACGGATGGAGCAGCAATAAGTTACTAATTCAAAATTCTTTGAATTTGATCACCTATAAGCTATGAATGCTTCTGTTGCAATTATTTTACAATAACTGTCAATGTGTGGCATGATTGTCGCACAAATTTCTTAGTTGAAACACTAGATTATTTTTTCTCCAATTATATAAATGTGTTTAAAGTAACAGTTGGATTTTTATTAGTATTTTTCTAGCAAGAACTTATGCTTCCTCAATGAAAGTCTTATAAATCTTACAGTTTCCCTTTTTCAGTCTGCTATACTTCTTTAAGACTTTTTCAGTCATGTTCCTTCTCCTGTAATAAGAAACATAAATCCAGTCCTATTTGTCTGCACAGACAAAGACAGACTTGGGGGGAAAAAAAAGTAACATTTATTTTCAGCAACAAAAAAAAAACAAAACACAAAAAAAAACTGAAGATGGATTTAAAAGTTCAAACTATCCAGAGAATGCAGGGTTGTTTAATGCAGTTTTATGCAAATCTATTAAAAAAGCTCCACTCTGCATCTTAGCAGACCACTTCTAAAGGTCAGCAGTTTCTGATAGGCTCTTCTCAGCCTACCAGTTTAAGCCTCCATAATCAACACAAATCTCAGTGAGTCCCCTGTGTGTCCATTTGATTGTACAACAGGGTAAGAAGTCACAGCTGCTGCTACTTACATTCCCCTAATTTGCATCCACTTCCACACAAATGTCTGATTGTAATGTAGAGCGAGTGTTCTGAAATTTCGGTGACATTTACATCCAAACATTTGTGCGGTTCACCTCAGGGCAGAACACCTGAGCTAATTCTTTGGCAGCGCCTCTTTACGACAAAACCACACGGCCACTGAAACGGCGCTCCTCTTCTCTGGTGTGGCGGCGCTTTCATTGCGTTGCGATCTGGACTTTTTCAGGATGAGGTGTGTGTGTCAGCGAGAGCTGGAAGGAACACATGTGGTTGCCTTTGACTGGACCACGGAGTTGGTCGATTGCCACGCCGGATTCCATTGTGGGCTTTCTCAGTGGGGTGTGATGAATGAGAGTCCGGGCTACAAGACACATGAAACTCTGCTTCACTGGGTAGAGAGAGAAAAAACGCACAGAAACACATTTATAGTTTAAGGGCAACTTAAGTCAAAAGGGTCGGTAACGGCAGCTTCCTCATGCATCTTCCACTATACTGGGTTGATGGTGGAGACGGTGGTAGGATACCTACCGATTCAATTCCCGCTCTGTCTTTGGGCAAGACACTTCACCCACCCTGCCTGCTGGTGGGGGTCAGAGGGCCCGGTGGCGCCATTGCATATCAGCCTGGCTTCTGTCAAACTGCCCCAGGGCAGCTGTGGCTACTGTCCAGTAGCTTGCCACCATGTGAGCATGAATGACTGAATGCAGTGTAAGCGCTTTGGGGTCCCATGGACTTGATAGAGCGCTATACAAGTACAAGTCATTTACCATTTAAACAGGGCTGTGTGGCGGTGGCATCAGTCAGAAGCAGAGCCTTTATGTTATCCCCTCATAGTGTGTGATTTAACCAACCACATCCACTTCCCCTCTATTATCATCAGCCGCCGTTGGCCTCATGCCTGGCCCTCCACCAGCAGACCCTTCAGCTTAGTGTTACTAGACAAATACGGCCTGGATGCGGCAGATCACGGCTACCCACTGCCGCCAGCAGCGCTTGCTGCTGAACATGACATCACTGCTATTTAGGGAAAATTACAGTAGAAAGAGCAGCAGACAGTCTGATTTCACAGATTTCATTGCTGGCTTGCTCCCGCTGCTCCTGCTGCTGCTGGACACCACATAAACAAGCGTTTGCACACACACCTACACTCCTGATTGCCAGATAGATTATAGGTTCTCTGAAAGAAATCCCTTTAGTGTTCTAACAGCAGTGGCCACAACCACCAGCTCCAGACTGAATGTTTCTGTATCAGTCTGAGGGTTTTCAACACCTGAATGGAGACAGGAGACATTTGTGTTGCTATGCGCCAATAAATTATTCTTTAGCTTGCAGGAGCCCCAGGACCACTGTTTGGTCTTAGTGCAAATCTAAAAAAAAGTTCTGTTTTCTTGTGATTTAATTTGTGCTTTTAGGCCTGCTTAGGTATGGTGTGTGTTTCAGGACAGTTTGGAAGGATGACTTGAGAGCTTTTTTTAAAAAATTTTTATTTTACTTGTGTTCCCCTTGAGACACTATTACAATCAGGAAAACATATTTTGAACAGTCTTAATGTTGCTGCTCTTGCCCTTTTAGACATCTGTAGACTCTTTCTGGAGTCCAGCAGACCATGACTATATTTATGATTTTATAATTAACCATTTATTTTAATGAACTGCTTCCTACTAAACAAGTACGGCATAAAAATCTTGCTTTTTTCAGCTTGAGCAATTTGGGTCACACTTTATTTGAAGAGGTGTGCATAAGACTGACATAACACCTGTCATAAACATGTTTACGACTGTTGTCATGAAGTGTCATTCGGTAAATAAAGACACTTTAAATGCACAGTTGACACTTTTCATTGTCTTTTAATGCAACTTTTAGTGCAACTTTGCCCTAAAAGTGTCATTATTTACCAAATTACATCTTCATGATGTAATTTGACAACAGTCCTCGTACATCTTCATGACAACAGTCATGAAGATGTACGAGGACTCCTTCATGTTCATGTTTATGACGGTGTTTTGTCAGTCACATGCAGAACCCTTCAAATAATGTGTTACCGTAATTTGCATAGGCAACCACAGCTGCCGGTATTCTACCGTAAATTAGAGACATTTTCAATTTCTTTACAGTGTGTAGGCCACAGGTGTCAAACTCCAGTCCTCGAGGGCCGCTGTCCTACAGCTTTTAGATGTGCCACAGGTACAAAACACTGGAATGAAATGGCTTAATTACCTCCTCCTTGTGTAGATCAGTTCTCCAGAGCCTTAATGACCTAATTATTCTATTCAGGTGTGGTGCAGCAGAGGCACATCTAAAAGTTGGAGGACACCGGGCCTTGAGGACTGGAGTTTGACACCCCTGGTGTAGGTCCTCTGTGACTTCAAGTATATTCAAATCAATTCAAGTACTGTATGTGGAAGAAGGTGCTCTGGTCAGAGAAGCCAAGTGTGTAACTCTTTGCCCTAGATGTAAAACGCTGTGTGGCAGAAACAAACTGCACATCGACACACCATTCCCACGGTGGCCCATGTTAGGGCAGCACCATGTTGTGATGATGCTTTTCCTCAGCACAGGCATGGAAGCTGGAGCTCAAAGATGATCTGAGCTAAAACTAGGACAATTCTGGAGAAAAAGTGAAAGTTTAACTTTCAGTAGGACACCAAGACTTTTTTTTTCTCCCCAACTGGGACAGGAAAGCTGGGGAGATTTGTGGAGCTATATTCAGGACTATCTTAGAAGAAAAGCTGTTAGAAGCTGCAACAATCATGAGTATGGCCCCAATAGATGCGCAGACCTAGATGCTGTTGAAAATAGATCTATAGCCACAGTTCCTCTACGTCCAATACAATCAAGTATAAACTGCTTTGTGAGAAAGAACGGATGCAAATTTTAGTCTATAGGTTTACAAAACTTGTAGTGAGACAACCACATGAACATTGCAGCTGTAATTGCATTTATAGGTTTTCCTAGAGAGCATTGATTCGAGATGCTGAATACAAAAACACACAGGTTTCTTTCCAGAAGATCTTAGAAAAATAACCATGCATCCGTTTCCTTCAACTTCAAAACTTTTCATTACATTGTTTTGGTTTATGACACGAAATATTAATAAAGTAAAATTAAGTTGGTGGTTGTTGCATTAAGTGTTAAGTTATGCACTTCATCCTAAAAAGTAAAAAAGTTAAATAAAAAATACTGTAGACTAAGTACATTTTATTTATATAGCACCTTTCTCAGGCAGTATTCACAAAGTGCTTCACAGTAAAAACAACTAAAAAAAACTGTAGAAGCAATAAAAACATAGAAAAAGACATTTAAGAAGTTCATCATACCAACAAAAAATTGTTGCTTGTTTAAAAAAGAATGTCTTAAGTTGCTTTCTAAAAGCTTCAATAGAGTTAAAACGATCGCACTGACATAATGAAACAATAAAACCTCCTAAACATCCAGAAACTAAAGGCATGAAAGAAACATGATGAAAATGTCTGTAGAAATTCTTGCTGAGGTGGTTTGAGTTGCTTGAAGGTACTTTGGAATAAAGCTCTCCAACATATTTCCCAATACAGGAAGCAGGCTTTTATTACCGCTGAATATGCAAAATACATTAAAGAACAGAAAAACTGGGTCGGACTTGCAAGCTGTACCTCACATGATGATCAAAAAAAAAAAAAGGAGCTGGAGAATTCAATATTTATGTGAAGATCACTCTGGCAGTCCCTCTTTTCTCATTAAAAGAAACATTAAAAAAAGCACATAAACAAAGCAATTGGGCTCTAAGGCTGTGTTAAACATGCCATTTATGTCCTCTTCTGGTATTTTTTCTCAGTTATTTGGTGGTTTGAGAGCCCTAAATCAAAATTAGTGATTCATTTCGATAGATTTATATCAGAATTATCAAGCTTTCCTTATCAGATGAAATTACACAGATGCTTGATAATGCATTACACCTTTGCCTGAAGTGAGCTGCGGTTTCATGCAGCGCTTTACCCTTGTGGGTTCTGCAGCAGCAGAAAGGACTCCAGCAGTGATCGTCGTGATCCCTCTTAACATTCACAAAAACAACTCTTAAGCTTGCCTTTATTAACAGGAAATGTGGTGAGTCCATATGTAAATAACATTCTTGCTTAAATCATCCAGTTTGAAGAAGAGACAGGCAATTTTGTTCCTCATAGATTAGTGCAATTGTTATTATTGCTGAAATTCCTCCTTCCCACAGAGCCAGCAGATACAGAGCGTCATTATGAACAAATGTATAAACGCAGCGAATCATCTTCTATGTTATTGCTATATAACCTTTAATCATTATGTCTCTTTTTAGACATGGCTGAAGGGGTGCGCTGCTTTATTTTCTGCACTGACTTATCACATATTACTCAGCCATTTTTTGTAAATTTATACTTCCAAGAAAAAAAAGGTTTTTCCTCACAATTGTGCTCATTTGCCAATTGTTGGACAATTTGCCTCTGAGCAATTTAGTGGATTTGTCGGAAGGAATATAGCTGCCTAATGGCAGCAATAGTCAAAAACACGCTTTGTTAACAAGAGTATACACTGTTTTGCAAGGGAATGAATTCCTCTGAAATTTTCCCCTATTTTTACACCACAAATACAAACTTGGGATTTTATAAATCTACTTCTACCTTCTACTTCTTGTGAAGCAGAAGGAACATTTGAAAAAATGAAGGTGTCCCTGAACCTAAAATACCAATCTGTTTGAAAAACAAACACTATGCATAACCCTGAACACACAATCTCAATTTCTAAACACGGTGGTGGCAGCATCATGTTGTGGGTGATTCTTTTTTTGGGTCAACATTTCTTTCAACAGGGATGGTGATATTGATAAGAATGATGAGACAGATCAAAAACACTGGTCGATTCTAGAAGAAACCCTGTTAGAAGCTTCAAAAGACTGGAAACTGGGGCAGATGTTTAAATAGCCAGAGGTCCAGTTCAGCTCAAAGCATATGCATGTGTGAAAATGACCCAGTACAAGTTTCAACACAAATCCTACTATGAATATAAGGTAAGGCTTGAAAATTGATACCCACAGTCTCTTAAATCTGCCTCAGTTTGAACTTTTTTGCAAAGACTAATTGGCAAAAATATCACACTCTAGATGAACACAGCTGTCAGAGGTATTCCCCCAAAGACTTGCAGCTTTAATTGTAGCAAAAGGTGATGCTAAAAAGTATTGAGAACTAAAAATAGGCCACACTATTCATTAAATTGACTATTTTCTTTATCAATATCTTATTTGAGCAAAACCAATTCTTTTGGCCAAGTTTAATTATCATCGACGCGGGCCTTCATAATTAACTTACTGACAAACAGAGAAGCAAACAATCACACTCCTTTGTTTCTACAAAGTACAAAGAATACTTTCTGGTTTTTATTGCTTGTTGATCTCAGTCATCACCCAGACGCCCAATTTAACGATCGATCCCACATGGCCCACGGCAGCCAAAACAATCTCCCTCAGAACTCATTGAGTTACTGTGATTATTTCTCCGCTGAGCTGTTATGATGGAGATAACAGCCGGTTTCCCATATTCCAGATTCATCGCTCTAGTTAATGCGCTCGGAGTCTTGTTATCCATCCAATTATCCGACGTGGACGACGGCCTGTTTCCCCCGCATGAACATGCTGCGGTGCTGAAAAACTGTGTTGAAAATGGAGGTAGATGAGTTTGATACACAGTGGAGGAATTTTAGTCTACGTTTTATTGCTTTTGATGGATGAGCGCTGCTAACTGGGCCGCATACACTTCTTGCTCAGCAACACATTTCTATTGCTGAAAGAGTCCATCGACTTTAAAACAAGTAACACTTTTAAAGTATAGATGTAACAACTTTGAAGTATAGATTTAACAATTATATTGAAGTGAATACATTCATGACTATTTTTGATCCGATATTGAGAACTGCTACGTCAGAGCGTGCATTGTCAGCCACAGTCACCCAGTTATAATAGGAGCTAAACTAGGATAATCGGTCCCGTTCTGACAGGCATTTGTTGATCTCTTTACAGATGAGATTTCTGTAAAAACTTGGTCCATAATTAATTCCTTGATCTTATTTTAGTTCATATATCTGTGAGTTAGAACAGTCACTGTGTTTTTCTGTCCATAGTCAACATTTTCAACATATATCCACACTATCAAGTTTTGTAACTTGTCATTCATTTTTGTTTTTGCTGATTATGTTTTATGATAGAACAAAGTAGAGCGTAATTGGGAAGCAGGAGAAAAGTAATATTTAGATTTCACTTTTATTTATCCTGCACCTTTCCTACTCCTTCAACCTGACACCCCTAAATAAAATCCCATGCCTCTTACTGTCTTCAGAAATTATAGAATTAGTAAATAGGAGGGGCCTGTGCTGTAATCATAAAATAAATCCAAATGTTTTGTAAACTCTTCAGAAGTTTGCTGGATCATGTTTGTGAACAAACAGCAACATCAGGATCAACATCTGTCAAAAGAGGCACTATTAAGATTTTAGGGAAGACTAGCAAGAAGAAAGCTGTATTTGAAAGAAACCCACAGGATGTGAAGTAAAATGTAAAACAGAAAGTTATTACGTTTTTGATATTATAATAAATTAATATTTTGCTTTTCAATTTTTAGTACTTTGAAGAATCTGTGGAAAGTCAGAGTGAAATGAATGGGGACCATTTTATTGTAAGTGAGTGTGTACATACGCTCAAAGACACAATCGCTAACATGGCAATTTAGTTTATTTGAGAGAGACGGAAGATTGGTCTCTCAGGAAGACTGCCCTGCAGGCGAATACCTGCTTTAAGAAGGTGCAGGCTGATTTACAAGGGCGACTGAAGCCACTAAACAAGACAGATGCCAGCAGCTCACAGCAGTTGGGATGGAGACAGAAGGTGTGTTATTTACAGAGGCATCCCGTGAAGAGTGAACTGGAATTTTTTCCACTGTTGCCAGGGTTATTTTAATGATAATAGACTGTCTCTCATAGACACGGTGCAGCTTGTGCCATTTTCAGCCTCCACTGGGAGCAGCAGCAGCATTCTGTGGCCTAGTATTTAAAGAATGATGAAGAGCCTGAGGTAAAGATCGGATAACCCGTACTGAATGAGAACCACAAGTCTGAGTGCCAGAACCGAGCTGATGCTACAATTTTGAACTATTTTAGCATTTAGCACCAATATTCTTGAGAAGATGACGGCTGCATAGCTAACTGCTGCTTTGGAAAAATGTAACATTCTTAGTACATCTGAATCAGGACTATTGGCAGTCAATTAAAAGAAAAGGTTCTGCTCAGAGTCTGAAATAATGTTCAGCTGTAAAGTGGAACAGGGAATCGAACTGTTCTGCTTACCTAAAGCTTTCATACAAAAGACCACCAGATCTGAAATCACTGATTCCATGTGGCTGCTTCAAATCATAGGTCTTCTTCAAACTGATTTCTCCGTGGTGATCCTCACGGTTCTGTTTGGGGGCCTTTGTTATTTCTTGTTTACATGTTTCTTCTTTAGCTCAACTGCACCAACGTGGAACCCTCGATTCTACTCAATTCAACTGATTCAATTAAAAAGTACTTTTTAGTTAACACAATTGCTGTTGTAACTCATGCTAACCAAGTTTCTTCAGAGTTGAGATGGTGATGACTGAGCTATGTAAGAGAAATGGCACTCCCTTGCTTTACTTACAGTATCTTTCACATTTATGTCTCCCGTTCAGGCCTATCCACTGAGTGCTTTATCAAAGAAGCAACCAACAGTGCTGGTGATCTGCGGTCCAGATCAAAATGGCTCCATTGGCCTAGTGTGTGCCCGACATCTCCGCATATTCGTAAGTAAATACAAAGCAAACATATTAAAGTGAATAATACGGGTCTGAGAAATGATTCATTACAACGGTCTTAAAAACAGCCTGGTGAGTCATTCAGACAAATGAAAAACAATCTCCAAACTTTAACGTGTGTCACGACTAACAGGGGATTCTGTATACAGGCCCTAAGTGCTTTACAGAATTTCATTTCAGCTCCTGTAAACGGCTTGAAGCAGTTATCCCATTACACTCTCTGCAAGGGCACTCAGACAGTCATGATGATATCATGCCATTGTTACTCCCATTAAAAGCTTCTTGAAGCTTTGCCTCACCCCCTCGGTGCGATGTTGGAGTTATTTCTGGAGCTCGGGACGCACACTGACTGACATGTCAAGACAATATATTTTAAGAGCAGTGATCCATCACTTCCATATATCACTGACCATTTTAGCGTCTCTCGTATCAAATGTGCAATGTTATCCTGTTTTAGTCCTTGACTTTATTAGTGGAGAAATGTCAGAGATGTAGTTTGAAGATCTTTGGCTTAGTATGGAATCCATTTATTCACTTTAACGCAAGTCTCGGATATGGTAGATTTACTGTGCGTGGAGAGTTTCGAATTACAAACATGTTTGGGGGATTTTGATTTAAGCAGGCAAATTTGTCTTTATGGAGTCTTCTCTTCTAAATCCTCTCATATGATTTCCTCAGAAGACTATGAACAGGGTAATGAATTAATAAACGAAGATTTTCATACCATTATTTTTGAAAACTCTCAATTTTGGCTGAAGCAGTTAATTGGATTAATCGTGTCCAATTGAATATTAAAACTTTGAAATAATCATCAACTAATTTAGTAACTGAATAACTGTTAACTGGAGTATACAGACTTTAAAAAAACAACACCCTCAGAGCAATAATTAAGCCAAAGGTATACAACAAATATGTACATTTTGCATTAAAGACATAAATCTATGTAAATATGTTCATCCCAGAACTCCTTAAGCAGAATAGTTTTAGTTTCATCTGTATGATGTATCAGACTCCCGTGTAAATCATGAGGTTTCTCATTGATATGAAAGAAAACACAATTCAGCACAACAAAGTACAGATATGTTTTTATTAAAGCTAATACTTTAATATTTAATAATACTTTAATTGTTTTAAGAAAAAAAAACCAACCAAACAATTAATTCTACAGCCAATGCAGTTCACTATTCAGTGAATTATATTTCTTCATTGAAATTTCATAATATTAGTCACATAATAAATTATTTAAATCCCTATTTTATACATTAATTACATTTTAATGCTGGGTTATGGAAATGACAGAAGGTTGCACACACTATTTAAAGAAAAAAACATTATTACATGTGGAAAATTTTATTGTTTTTACAGAAAAATGACTAACTGTTACTTTTAATGTTGTGTGTCATTTTAGTTTGTCATTTTTTACAGGAAAATGACAAACAGTTACTGTTAATGTCATGTGTTTAAAAACTAAACTCTACAAAGCACCATCATCCCTCACGGGCTGGAAGCTTGGCGCTGGTGAATGTGAACGTTTACGGGAAAATAGCTTTTCTGCACCATTTTTCCTGGCTATTGTCTTAATGACTCTGCAAACAGTCATTAAGAGTTCTTCTTCAGTTTCTCTGAATTTGCAGCTGCGACTTCTGTTCAGGTCAAACAAATGCCAGGTCCAGTGACCGACCTTGACAAAATCTATTCTTTTCTACTTTTTCTCCTCACCGGTAATTCCCAGCAAGGGGAAAGGGAAAGTTAAACACGAACCGACATAATTTAACTCACAAAATAAATTCTTTTGAATTCATTTTCAGTAGAAAATGAATTCATATGGAAAATTTCAATACATTGGGTAAAACGAAAAAAAAGAGTTTTGGTGAAAATATGCATTGGGAGCTGTGAGTGCACATGAACCAAGCTATATTTGCCACAAATCAAAATAACAAATCAACACTCACTGCCAATTCTGGTTTTAGCTCAAATAGGAACCACAGACACATATTAAGTGTACTTGCTGTGAGCATACTGGCAGATATATCGAATCTGTTATCCTCAGAACAAACATTAAGAGGGAATGGATTAAGGGACCATTAACACAGAGCCACGTTAACAGGAAAAACCGTGTTGCGGTTATTCTGTGCTCTTTTGCCTCGTTTCCACTGTGCAGCACGGACCAGTGTGACTCAGCATGCTGTTTTATGGTCTGGTGTACTGACAAAGAGCATTTCCACCACCAGCTGGACTCTCGATGGCCAGATGGGGTTAAACCCAAACATAACGTGTATTTAGCTGACAATTAGTTTTCAAATTATACATCTCTGCAGCACCCACATATCCTGGACAAAACTGCACCTGTAGGTTGTATAAAGAGCTATTTGCAAAAACCAACCACCACAGAAACAGTTTCTTGTCCTAAGCTTCCTCTCTGATGGACACAATGAACACCTTATTGGGAGAGTAGTCTGATCCTCTACCTGTAAACAAAAATATGCAAGTTTGTGCTATTTAGCCAGCCATTTAAAAATAAGTATGTTTTTATGTTTTTTGTCTACTGTAGAGTTTACATATTTCTATGTCTACATGCTGTGCATGTGTCCAATTCCTTTATAAAGCTGACTCTGATACTCAAAATGCTCTTGAAGTCTTATAGTATTCTGTAGAATAATGGAATTAACATTTGACAAAAATATAAGCTGTCACGTATTTAAATGAAAGAAAAGAGTCCATATGATGCTTTTCACAATCCACATATTTTTAGACCTAAATTGATGTACTTTAGAATTGCTTTTGTCATTCACCTGAAAGGCCTCAGTGGATGCATATCATAGGATCCTTGTGTTAAAAGTTCACCCATGTTCACTTCTCAGTGAAAGTAAGATGTCGACAAAGTCACCCTTAATGTAAAAACAGCAAGGGGAAAGGGAAATTTAAACACGAACCGACATCGTTTAACTCACACTCATTCTGCTGACTCCTAAAGATTTATCTTTGTGACTGTGAAAAATTCATGGTCACAGGTGCTTCCTGCTGAGCATCACACACCTCTTAGACAGAAGGTGTCTGGATTTCTACTCTTCTCAGCTTCCAGCTATAACGGGAATTTTCATACAGGAAGCAGACTGTTGAAACCACAACTTCTGATCAGGGTGCAACAGTATTTTCTCCCCGCAGTGAACTGCTGGTCAGATGTGCACCGAGACATTTTCCACACTAAATCCTGTTAGCATTTGCTGAAAGCATTGGCAAGGACCTCAAATAAAACCTTTGTCTCTCTTGAGACGACATTTTCTCCATCTTCATGTTTTTCTGTTTCTGATGCAGGATTATGAGCCCACCATCTATCACCCGAAACGTTCCTCTCACAGCCTGCACCAGGATTTCACAATTCAGTGTGAGAAGATGGACATCCCTTTCCTTTCCTATCTCCCTACAGAGGTCAGTAACCGTTTAACAGAGTACATTTTACAAGATCTTCAACCTTGTCCTACCAAATTGTTTTCTGTTTGTGGAGACCATTGGTTTAGTTTGAAACTTATTTCAAAACCTGTGCATGTATGGATGTTACTGATGCTGCCATTGTCCAAAACTACAACTATTATTACTACCACTACTATTACTGTGACTACTACGAATACTACAAACACTACAACTGCCACAGCTCATCACTTCTCACTGTTCTTCCTTCTTATATTTTTAAATTAAAACTTTAAGCAAGTTAAAGTATTTTTTTTAAAAATCTGTGCTAAAACATTTAAATCAAATTTAATTATATTCTCATTCTCAAAAAAACTAAACAAAAACAATAAGTATTTTTTATCTAACCCCCCTTTAAATCAGCCATCTTACTGTGTGAAAAATAACATAAAAGTTAAGGGCCATACAAAACAACTGGCAACATGCCCACATCTGGCCATCCTGAGAGCAGATCAGAAGATGCTAAATACTCTCTTAAAATCCCCAAAATGTCATCATGAAACTAACTGAAGGTTCTTGCTGCTGTTGATATGATATAAGTGCATAAAAAATTAAAGCTGAAGAAGAAATGGACATGACATTACATGACAATTATCAAAAAAACAATTAAAATTACAAATGGGACCACTAGTACCTGGATGAGAATTAAGAAATGGAAAGTCCTGGAGTGATATGTGAAACTCTTAAAACATCTCACAGCTGAAAGCGAGAACTGGAGTGAACATTCCTCGAACTCTTGAAGATGGTTATAAAAACTGTCTCACTGAAGTTATTTCAGCCAAAGGGGATTACAATAGCCAACGGATAATTAAACATGCTAAAAAAAACAAAAAAACATGCATTTTTAGTTGTATTTCTAATTTAATCTTTGAAGCAGGACTAATGGTTTACCTGCAATTAAATTATTCTCATACCAAAACATAGATAAAAAAGACATATAAACACAACATAAAAATATCTTAGGAATGAATGGAAAATATTTACTTTTATCCCGCCAGAGTGTATGTGTGTGTTTGTGTGTGTTGGATTCCAATAAGCAACCTTACCATTAGAGGATGGAGTTGTAAAAAAAATTGTTTGACTTTGGCTAAATGTTCTGTTTGAACTGTATGCACAAGAAATATATATTATTCACTCTGACTTGTGCTTTGTTCAGGTGCAGCTTATCAATGATGCCTACAACCTAGTGATCGATGCCATGCTAGGCCTGGAGGCAGACTCATCCAATATTAAGGAGCCATATTCTGGTATCCTGGTCACCCTAAAGCAAATCAAGATTCCCATTGTCAGTGTGGATGTGCCCTCAGGTAAGGTTTTAATAATGTGCTTCTGACTTAAGGCCAACAACAACAAAGCAGGATAAATGAGCCACAAGGTACCCAGCTGGGAGCCCTGGCTTCCAAAAAGGAGTTTTCCAGGTCTGGTTTCAGACGTGAAGAATAAATCTTGCCTTGCTGTTAGCTTAGTCTGTGTTCATCAAAGTTCAACTTCAGCACCGCTTGAAAAACTTTCATGCAAATACTGACATTTTGTCTTTCCCAGGTTGGGATGCAGAGGAACCAAGTCAGGATGGGATAAACCCAGAAGTTCTCATCTCACTCATGGCACCAAAGAAGTGTGCATTAAACTTCTCTGGAAAGCATTTCTTGGCTGGACGCTTCCTGCCCTATGACATTCAGAAAAAATATGAGCTTAATCTCCCAGACTACGCTGGCACGGACTGTCTCCTGGAACTGTAACACGGAAACACAGGAGCTGGTATAACCACTCTACCCTTGGTCGCGTTTTATAGGTTGTTACTGTAATTTTACGTCAAAGTCTCGGCTGTTTAGATCCAAAATGCACATTAGCCCAATGTGTTGTTGAGCTGCTGTAAAAGGTTGAAGCTTAGAGCAATGGCTTCGAGTCGTGACTGTTTAGGAAATGGCATGAGGAGTTTGTTGTCAGTCGACGTGTCAGAGCTGTAGCATTCCACTGTTTTCTAGTTTCCAGAATTGGCAAAGAAAAAAAAACAAGTTTTCTATCATTAAAGTCACAGAATTTTTTTTCCTTCTTTTTTTTTCAAAAACCCCCGAAGCTTTTATGTTCTCATGTACTTCTTCTGTGGACTCTATTCCCTCAGTGTGCTGCTAAAATATCGTGGTGTAGGTCGGCGTTTTGGGTATAAATATATAAAGCTATATATATTTGTGTTCTTTTGATTGTTTGGTCATTTTTAAACTTGCCACTACGTTCTTTTAGTTAATGCATTTGCTTTTACAAAACGTTCACATATTTCTTGTTGACCAATAAAAAAAAAAAAGATCTGACCAATTTCAGGTAGCGCTACGTGACTGGTGTTTTTAACTTTTTTCACTAATATAATGATAATAATTCAAAACGTACTTGTTTTTTTTTTTTCAAAGCTACCTCTAAAAACAGGCGTAAGTGATTTTCAATACTAACTTTAAACAACACCGTATTTAGAAGCACTGGCCCAAATTATGTTTAATGTTCATTCAGTACATTTGCTTATATACTACAAGATTTATTTTTGGTTTTCACGAAAGACTTACAAAGTCAACCACACAACTTTGAAGTGGAGGAACACAGTTGTATTTACTCTAATTAAAACATATATTTAGGGGTAGAAGAGTAAAGAGGACTTATATTTTTATACAACTTTGGAAACCATTAATATTGTTTTCTATCACTAAGCATTTACAATAACTTTGTGTAGGTCTATCACAAATTTCCCAATAGCAGATGTCGAAGTTTGTGGTTCTGATGTAACAAAATTTAAAAACATTCAAGCACACAGCACAGTACGTCTTCAATTAGGTTGCTCTCCCATCCCCATGTGGGGAACTGACTAGAGTAACACAAGCACTGAAGTAATCAGATATTGAAGTAATGTGCATTCAGGCATTTGAATAATGGCCACTGATTCATTGAGTTTGAAACAGAAGCATATTGCAACAATTAAAGTCGGGCTTCTTTAAAAGAACTCATATGGTTGCACTGCTTGCCTGCTCCCAACTGGATTTGGTTTGTTAATATAAGCTGTAAACAGGTGAGATCGGCCTACAATCAGCCCAAGTAGACAATCTGTCCGTGTGGAGGTTAGCGCTGCAGCTTTCGGTGGGAATGACTTAAGACGGAGGTTACTGTGCTGTTTACGGCTGAGGTAATGTGTATTTATACAACCTTAGGAGCTTCTTCAGCATACTAATGCACTAATGCCTGGTGAGTATGCACATGTGTGAGTGGGTGTAGGCAGTCAGTGAAAAGGAATGTTTATATGTTGTTCACTCTGCACTGTCCAAAGCAATTGGGAAATGACTGTGGAAATATCTCTGAACTGTCAGTGGCCAAGTCTTTAATGTCCGTCCAAAACTCTCTCAGGCAACAATGGGTCTGTCGTTACAGTGTCAGTGGTGCTCATCACGAGAGCGGGTGAGTAATTAGCACCAGGATCCTTGATTGATATAAATTTATACGGTCAAATGTAACGGCAGCTGTTTTCCAATGTTTAGGAACAGACTGCGCATGGTAGTTTTGGATATAGGACATATGGGTAGATGCCCAGGGTGGCATCAGAAAGTCACTTGGGGGAACCACATGCACTTGTCATTTCACCTCCATACACCTTGAAGACATTTTCTTCTGCTTCTGATACAAGGTGCAGTAAACTGCAACCCCTGCTTGCTGCAGAGAATAGAAAAACTATTTCAAACACTGCAATGGAAAGTTAATCCTGTGGCAGGATTTAGATGATTTTCTGCTTTTTCATTGGCTGTGGGTTGGCTGAAGGAGGAGCTAATTCAAAATCTTATTTGTGTAAGAAATTTAACTGGTCAAAGACCTAGCTTCTGGCCTAAATCTTAATGTATTGTAGCATTTCAAAGTCAAAACAGTCAAAAGTTGATCAGCAAGAAGGGCTTGTTTGCTGTAATGATGAAAGCATTTTGTTTTTGTGATTATTGAGAAAGATATATGGAAAAACACATAAATATTTGTATTTTCAAAATCAAAACATATTTTACATTTTTTGTCATCTTCTGTCCAATTAGAAACAACCATCTTGCTTACTAAAAAGTCTTTAATTCTTGATTAACCAGGAGAATGAATAATTCGTAGCACTTGCCTCTTGACTAAGAGATTTAAACTCAACATAATGAATTGAATAAGCCATAATAAGGTGCATGACAAGGTATACCTTACACAATTTTAATCCAGACATTTTGTACCCCACCTCCAAAAAAAATTTTGTTTGTGGTATTTGGTCCAGTTACAAACATTTATAAACATTTTTTATATATATAAGGATTAATGTTGAGTAAATATATGAAGGGGTCTTTTGGAGGGACGAAAAGGAAAACACTAAAACGTCATGGAAACAGTTTTCAAAGGAATAACATTGCCATAAGGGGAAGTCCAGTCCGTCTGCTGCAACCCTTAGGAAAGCTGCACGCATCCAAGTGCCATTCACTGTCACGGAAAGAATCAAAGCTTCCGGGCAGGGCATTGTTTTTTCATTATTGATCAAGAGTATTCACTTCATTTAATAGTCTGTTAAATTTGGCTACTGTACATAAACATTTATGTGATTTTCGTTGTACTTAACTGTTTGCAGTAGCCACTACAGTGTTTAATAAAAATAAAACATTCAAAGGTGCTAACCAGAATGTATATTTGTTGGACTCAACACCGTATCATGATTACCCTTCTGCTTTTTGGAAAATAGCCGATGGTGCATATTTATTTATTTATTATAACTGTGCTCTACAGCTTTACACAGAACTCAAAATGTTCCCGTTTTTCATTAGAAAATCAAACATGAATTTCCCCTGAAGTAGAAAATCCAAGTGGGCGTGTCAGCTCATTAACAGAGTTCAAAATGTAATATACCTGCCTCATATTTCAAATGTAGTGATAGCTTTTGAAGTAAAGTATTTATTTACACTTTACGTCTAATCCTACTTTATGTTTTTCTATAGATATTTTACACACATAGTTTCGTACATATTCATTAAGGTAATTAAGTATACATGCACAATAGTATGTTCCCTATTTTTCTCAAAGTAAGGAAATTACTCAATAAAGCCAACTTTATCATTGCTGAGTAAAAAATATTGAATTTATTACAGTCTCTATTTATTGCACATAATTCTATGAAATATTGGTATTTATACACCGGTCTGAGAACCGTCTTAGACAATATGCACAATAGCCACAATCAAGTTAGCTGCCCATCTGGGATTCATTTAGCAATAAAGTTTTCATAGGTTAACATCATTGTGCATTTCTATTTTCAACTGTACAGTTTTCTTTAACCTTTATCAAGCTAAAACCAGTGGAAGCATTCCTTCAGCTGTTGCTGCTTAACCCGGTTTTAATGTCAAGCCAAGTGGGATTTATAAAAGAGCTGAGTTAAATTAGTATTTTTAATTTCCACCTCTTTCTCGAACAAATACACATGTTTAAAACGAGCCCAAGTACATTGCACCTCATAAGCACGTCTCACGTCTGTGCTCTCAGGACTTTTTCCTGAATGGCATGCCATATGACGACACTTCCTCTCTCTGGCAGTGCATCACCGCGCAATCAGCAACTGTTAAAAAGTTACAAAACTGAACCAGAAGTTGAACCAGAGGGAGGCAAGAGGGGGGAAGCAGCAGCATCTGGCTGTGGCGAGAGCGAGTGGAGGAGATGGGGGCAGTAAGAGCGAGCCACAGTGACAACTAAAGAAAACGTAGTCTTCACGTATAGTTAAGTAAACCACAGTTAAGTAACCACAGATGGACATTGAAATTTGTACATTTAAATGCAATTAAAAAAAAGCAAGATGAGATCATATTAAGCATAGATTATTTAATTTTTTTTTTGGATGTGCTCATTTTAGAGAATGCTTCACTGTTTGACAAGATGGAGACAGAAACCAGAATAGAAGTTTAAAGAAGGAAACAGACACGTGCACACACCTGTTCGCAGGACAAATATAACAACTCTGTTGCAAAGGAGGCTCGAACCCACAAGCAATAAAAGAGCAAATACCTAAATTAAGCTGCAGTTGAGTCAGAAAGATGAAATATGAGATATGGATTTGAACAAAGAGGAAAGCAACCTCTTAGTTTTTGGCAACTCCAGCCACTCAAACGCCCACTGACTGCGTTCATCTTTCTCCTCTCTCCCCCTAGCAGGCCCTTGTCGTTTCTTTTTTTCTTCTGGACAATGATATGGGGGACCCAGATGTTAAATTCCACTAACCAATGGTAAAGAGAGAGGGGCTGGATTGGTGTGCACTCCTGATGCCCCTTCTTTTAAAAAGCTCCTGTCTCCAACCCACATGAGGAGGAGACACGGCGAGACTCTGCAGGACCGGCAGCATCACCCACACCTGAGGATCTGAAGCCCACTTACCCTGACCAAGTGCTGCAGAACCAGTTGTTCGCTTCGTCTTCATCTTGTATCCATGCCGACTCCGTGATCACACCATCAGCACAATGTTGGAATTAACTAAGCTGCCACTACTGCTCTCTTTTCTGGCCTCAGTGGCTCTAGGTCAAGGTAAGAGAAGACTGATTTAACTTTCATTTTGTATTTATCATCACTGTAAGTTAAAAGATGAAGAAACTTAAAATAAGACAACGCTGGGCTGCAGGAAAAAACAAACAAATTCTGGGTTAAACATTTTTCATCTCCTTGTCATGTCTCATAATAAACAACAACAACCGGTTTACGGCATCACTCACATGTGTGGACCAACTCAAAGCAACTGTGGAGGCTTTTCCGGCTTAACGACATTCCCTTGAGGATGTCAGGGCAGGACTGCTTCAGAAAAAGTGTCTGGAGGACGATGAGATAAACTTTGTGTGTGTGCGCGTGGGCGGGTGTGTGTTCCAGATTGAAATGCTGTGGGGACACACTGTGAACCTGTAAACTAATACATTAAGAATTAAAAGCATCAAACATGTTCATGTAAACAAATCAAGAGCAAAGCTTGTCCAATTAAGAGAGTTTAGATATTTGGATAGGTAATGGCTGTGGAGACCTGCAGGGAAATTTGTGAAAGTTATTTACAGTCTTTCAGAAAGACAGTATTGGACTCTGTGGTTACATTCATTACTCTCCTCATTGGCCCTTAATTGCTCGTGTGAAAACAAAAGCTGGTTTCAACCCCAGTGCGATTAGCAACATGTGGGGATGAATGAGGGGATCAGTAAAACTTTCTCTGAGGTTTAACTCACAGTAAAAAAAAAAAAGCAAACAAAAAAGGCAAGCTTTAGTTTATAACACATTTCAGCAACAAGACAATTCAAAGTACTTTACACCATAAAAATGTAATAGAGTAACCAATTATGAAACAAGCAGTAAACATTGCATTACATGGCCCAAACAAACAGCTGTTGCATCATGCTTTTTTTCTTACCATCCCAAAAATCAAATCTCAGCTCTGTCCCGTTCACTTGTTCATAATAAAGCGTACGATCATGTGGGATATGACATGCAGTCATAAATGTTGAAGAAAAACAATTGTGTGGAAAAATAGACAAAATGTCACCAAACTTTATGTTTTGATACCTACCTGTTTTGCAACTAGGGGTACATTCAGCTCACCAAATGGGACAAAACTCGATGCTGGGTTCACAAAAACAGTAAGAGAGATTAATTTAACAAGATGCGAGGAAGTAATAATGCAATCACTTAGCAATGCTCCTATGCAGATTTGACAAAGCAACTTTTTGTGGTGTTGGTGGTTGTCATATTTGAAAGCCAAAAAGCATTGCAATTTGCATAGAATAATGGTTACATAAATCCTAAACTGTATTTTGAAGAATCTCCATTCAGTGTAGAATCATTCAGTTCAACTTCGATCAGTCGAAATACTTTGGATTTAAACTAGGGTTGATCGGATGTGGTCCGAATTTATTTAAAAAAAACGTCTAAAACCTATAGGAAGCTCTGAAGCAGAGACCAACTTCTTGTTGTAAGATATCAAACGTTGTTCTCACGGTGATTGCAAATTATTTATGTCTTCTCTGTCTTTATGTATCTTTGTCTGTTTCTGCCAAATGTTGGGTCATATCCAATGCCTTTGCTGTCAATCAGCTCACCAAAGTATTTATTAACTGACTCTGTGAAGACAACAGGTCAAACTGAGAATAATTGCCTACTCTCTAACTCCAAATGAAAGTCTGTCAAACGTAAGGATACAGTTTCTCACATTCATTTCCAGGTCTCATAAAAATAGCTTGAGCTTACTTTACCAGGCCAAGTCACATGATGGCAGCAACCCGATAATGTTGCCATCATGATAAGGCTTCACATTGTGGCGTTGTGACCTCGTGCCTAAACACATCTTTACATCACTTCCTGTTGTTGTTCCACTTTTTCCCAATCTTTGGTCCAGCTTGAGCATCTGGCCATTACAATGACCACCTAACACATGAACATCATAAGTGCTCGCCCCTGAATTTCACCTCCTGTTGCTTTGAAAACTCACTGCTCTTCCCAAGTGTCACTTTCTATCCACCTTCCATCTGTTTTCCATTATTATTATTTTTTTAAGTGAAGGCGCTGGCAGTTCATAAAGGCAATCGAGTGTGAATAGACCATAATAGTCTCCACATCTTGTGGGACTTTCAGGCCTCTGAGTCGTAAATGTCTGGCAGAGGGGTTTGTGCCATATACTGATGAGTAAATCACAAGACCAGCCGACAGAGAAAGAAGATTTATAAATGGTTGTTCACATTGATCTTGACTGAGCAGAACACTCTGACCCTAAAATGGATAATAAACTTTTACGTTTTATGCCACGCTTCTTTAGCGGTACATCCCCACATCTTGTGAGAAGGTGGTGCGTCTTGGCCTTATTTCACTCTCGAATGCTGCGCAGCCAGGCCATCCCCAAAGACATAAACCCGGTCACCTTGGAAACAAGGTGCAATGATCACATAGCAAGTGGCCCTTTTTTTTTTTTACACCTGCTGGCTTCGTACTTTCCTAAATGAGAAAATGGAATAAAGGAAAGGAGGGCAGGTAAAATGGCTTTAGCATTCTGTTTTCCAACTTTGCTGAAGCGGCCAACTTGCCGACCATTTTATGCCTCCGTTCTGTGCGCTCAATCTACTGCTGCAGCATTGACTTCGCAGAACGTCTCCATCTGTCTATTCGTCTTCATCTGCTCTCCTCTTGTTGCTAATCTGTCTCTGCTTCAGGTATTTCTCACAAATACTTTCCCCACCTTTTTTCTCTTCTTTTTCCTCACTCCATCAAATTCTGGCCTTCACCTTTCTCTACTTATTCCTCCGTCCTACTCCATCAAACACTATCCTGGCTTTGTTCTCTGTCACTCTCTCCATCCACCCTAAATCCTTGGAGATTTATGGCCCATTTTTTCCATTTAAAGGTGGCAGCTGTTGCTGAATGCCCACCGTATTAGAGGAGTGCTCTGGAACTACCACCCCTTCACATGAATCTTCCAGTCCTCTCTTCTCTCCACATAACTTTAGGCAGACACCAGGGCTACTTCTCCAGATGCTGACCACTGTCTGTTCCAAACACGAAGCCGTCTGGCCAGATGAACTAAATGACTGAGACAAGGACGTCAGTGGATCAAAGAAATATAAATAAATTCACATTAATCCCAAACTGGGTCTGGCCCAAGCACCAGCCTGATGGTGTTTTACAAACAGCCTTCTACTTTTACCATTTGAAATATTAACAAAAATATTAACTGAGACTGACCTGATATGACCTGATATGGGCAGCTGGGGAGTTAGCATGGTGTTGAATAACTATGCCTTCTGATATAATTTCTGTATTTTTATAATCTGTTTTTGTGATTACTTACAGTGAATTTAAAAACTCATCGCTTTGTCTCTAATGGGAAAAACGTTTACGATTGCTCAAAAATGCACATGTGCCGTTTCTCTGGTAGGAATGTTTGATTGTCACTCTTCCATGTCCTTCTGTGGTGTGAACAGGATGTTATTTGGTTTTGGTAACTGTCTAGTTGCGGCGATAAGACTCAGGAAATTGAAACTACTGCTTTTCTAACTTAATGCAAATGCTAGCTGTGCTACAATGCTGGAAATTCAGTTGGTTTCAGCTGTATTTCTATTTCTACCTTCCTCTTTAATTGTGCTATGCCAACTTAATTTATGTTATGTACATATTTATCTCTCTCTCCATATAAAATACCTTATTTGTGCTTTTACTGTTAAATAGCCTTGTTCTTTGTCCTTTCTCTGTCACATGAGAGAGTTGGGGCCCCTGGCATTCCTCTTTTCTCTGTGCAACTGCATAAACAACTCTCATATGAAAACATAAACAGAGCATTGCATGCACAGGCTCACACAGACAAATCACTCTCAAGTCGAACATAAAACACTTTTGTACAAACAGATTCACCAAGTAGGATTTTTTTTCAGTTCGAGAGTAGTTATTTTTTTAATCTTCTCCATCATGTAGGGATTTTTTAGTATTACAAACAGAATCCAGACCACCTATTTAGGCCTTGTCTGTCTGCCAACATACATCTGGCAAAGACATACCTTCCCAATATGAGTGAAAACATTCTGGGTGCAATTTTAAAAAGTCTTTCATTTTCTCTCTTTGGGAGTCTTTTTTTTTCTTTCTTCTTTTTTCTTTCAACATAATACAAACACTGGAAACTCCCTTTCACAAAATGAATGAAAGCAAATCTTCAGAAAGTCACAGGTGATTACTAATAGAAGATGTGCCTATGTCCAGCCAAGCTGTAAACCCCAATGATGTATAGTTAGTTAAAAACAACAATAGGCTCTGTGGCTCAAGATGAATCCGCACTTAGAAGAAATCCAGTTACTAAAACTGATGTTTGGTGTTTTGTAGCCAGCCTTCTGTCACCAACGGAACCTGAAGCAAGCTTACAGTATTGGTGTATCTTGTTACCTAGTTGATGTTTGCTTAGGGTCATTCCTAAGTTTAGGCCACTTGAAGTACTTTAAGTGAACATACCAAATGTCACTGTAAAATAACCACGATTGTTTGTTGGTCATCTTTCATTTCCATAATCAATATTTGTCCCTAATCCAAAAAAAAGTGAAATAAATGCAGCACGGATCTTTTATTACGAAAGACACTTTTTGTAATGTCTTCAAACACCACTACAAAAAGTGGCATTTGAAGACATTTTGAATATGTTCCTAATGTAAAATAAATGTATAATATCCTAAAAACACAAATGAAAAAGGACAAACAAGATATACTTCAGCGGTGAGGCACCTCAAAATGTCATTTTCTAAAGGCTCCGACATACTTCATAGATGTCCATGAGTACGTTTACGAGAGCGTACCATAGCAAAAAGCTTGACTGGAAACAATGTTTTCATCAAACTGTTGCGTGTGCAACACCGAGCTGATAAAGTTGAGAATCTGTGCCATCTTGTGGATGAAATAGAGTCCAATTCTGAAGGGTGTCTGACTGAAGAAATTAGAACAAAAATTTGCAAGATATATCAATCAGAGAACAAAAGGACTTTCAGAGAAGGAAGAATACTTAGTATTTTTACTTAATAACTCAGACACTGAGTAAGGAAGGGTCACTGTGTTGAGCTAAGTCGAATTGTGGAAAATGAAGGAATTTGTCACGAGAAATATAGGAAACCAGTAGGCTTGACCGTGAAATCTTAACCATCTGTGGACAGTGCACGCGGGTTCCATGTAGAATCTGCACGGCTCACAAAATATGCACAGGACACCCGAGTATGTGTGAACCTGAAGCAGCAAATAGGAAATCATAAATTGTAACATTTCTCCTTGGGGGTTTGAAAAACATGTGTTACTTGCTTCTTGGTGAGGTTAATTCACTCACATACCAGCCACATGAAGCAGTAGCCCTGCAAAAGCCCATGGCCTTTAAAAAGTGTTAATATGTCAGTCAAAAGCACAAAGATCCCAGTGCACTGGGCCAGATTATATACCTGCCATAAGTGAGGCCAGCACTCCAACATTTGCCTTTCTGCTGCACCTAATCTGTGTTCCCTCTCTTAACTTCCCTAAAACTATCAGACACCTTGTAAAACCAGAAGACTTGTTTTGGTGTTTGGTTTTCAATGTGAAACATCTTGAAACGATAATCAGGGGCCAAGAACTTGGCCGTAAATTAACTTGGAGTTGGTGTGAGGGGGAGTAGCGCTGTTATGTAACAAGCCAAAATGCTTCTTTAGAATTTCTTGGAAACAAGTCTGCGTGCGGAGTTGAAAGGATCATTAATGGCCGCAGGTCCGGGTCTCCGAGCTAAGAAGCTAAGTGAAAAGTTGTTTATGTATTCTAAGCTACAGTATCGCAGAGGGAAGAAAATGTGTCATGCATTCTGCAAGCACTTGTTAAATCAGTGAAGACCAATACATAGTGTTGATCATCAGCGAGCATGTGTGTAGGAATGCAATAGCGACATACAAATCACTGCAGAAAAAGAATGATGGGGAAAGTATTTGATTCCACCCACTGAACTCAATCTGCAGGCAGCAGACACAGCTGCTGAACACATCAATCTGAAGGCATTTCATTGTGGTTCTCAAGTCAACCCAGTAGTTCAGAGACACAAAGCCATATGGAAAGCGTACACTGGCTTTTTAAAAGCTAAATAAAAAAAAAATTTAAAAAAAGAGCACCAATGTTGGTCAGCTGGCTGCCCATGCCAACCTAAAAGTGTACATTATGCAATTCCTAACGTCGTTTTAGAAATGTAACTTAAAGGTTTTAATGGTTGAACCAAAAGAGCTGGCACGACAATAAAGAGCTGAAGCATGCAATAAAACCAGAAGGGACATCGATCAATACTAGTTAATGTGCTGGGATTCTCTTCTCATAAACTCAGCAGTGCTTGTGCCTAATACACACACACACCCCCACACCTCCCCCTGCACACACACGCACACGTGTACATGGTGAGAGGCAGCATACGTAACTTTTTGTTTCCGTCACGCACCATGATATATATATATATATTTTTTTTTTTTAGCGGCCCAAATGTAACCCAAAAAAGAAATGTCAAGCAAACAATTGACGTCTTTTGCAACATTAAAAATTAGTGGTGGAGAATAAATGAATCATTGCACATTATGGCATGGAAGAAAATGTCACTGAGTCCCATTTAATAAATCAAAGAGCCAGAAACCTCATATTTCATGTGTTGTTCTTATTTATGACACATCTGCAGCAGGGCATAGAAACAAGACGTTATGAAACAGTGACTCTGAGACGTGTAATAATTGCTGCAGGTATAAATGTATAAACGTAAAAATTAAATGTGTTAATGTTTCTTAAGTTAGTTAATTTGCATAGGTTTTCTAATGAGCTAAGCTAATGAATGGCAAAATATATAACTTTTGGCATCAAAAAGTTTGTTAGACAGCAGGAAAATAATCAGATAACAAAATAACATATTTCCACAGATAAAACATTTTCCAACACAGTTTTTGTTTTTTTTTCAGAACAACTTCCAGTTTGATACATATCTGAGTTACAGTTTTCATATAAAAAAAATCACTGCTATGCTTACTTTGATTTACCCCGGGGTATTTCTGGATGTTCTATCTTTGTTCTTTTATAAACATACATCCATCCATTTTCTAACACCCTTGTCCGTAGTGGGGTCGGGAGGTGCTGGTGTCTATCTCCAGCTAACATTCCGGACGAGAGGCGGGGTCACCCTGGACAGGTCGCCGGTCTGTCGCAGTTTATAAACATACAGAAAACAATAAAGAATTTTAACTAATTAGAGTTCATTTATAGCGGTTACATCTGTTGATGTACAAGGGACCAATGGGACTTTATGACATATTGGGGTATGTTGGGGTATTGATATTAATTTTTTAATTTTTTTACTTTGTGTGCAGGCTTAAGGACCAGGAACCCATCAGACAGGAGCAAAAGAGTGGTTTTCAATACATTCACGGACTCACAAACAACAGGTATTATGGCTGTTTATTAAATAATTTTTTTTGTCATAAAAAATATCTCTAACATCTTCTTGTTTGAGATCTGTAAAGATATTTATGGTTTAGCATGCGACATCTGGGAGCAGACCTTCCCATTTCACTAATGTGAAAATTTACATAAAACTATAAAATTACTTGTACTTTTCACAGGCCTTTTGCAAATCCAAACGCTTTTTACATGCTTCACTTGATGTTCACGACTCCATTACAAGCAGAAAAGTCTAAAAGTCAGCTCAGCACATTTTTAATGGTACTAATTTCCTGTAAAATAAGCAGCCAATGGCTTAAAATCTATGCCCAGAGAACACTTAACCAAATATGTCTTATGAGCAACAACAAACCTACAGTGAGCATGAGAAGAAATGAACAATTGCTCTTTTATTAGGATTCCTCCCTGCGTGGGACTGATTGAAGATGACAATAATTGGAAAGAAATCCACTTGCGTCAAACATTAACTTCATGCCTGTATGAAATAACACAAGGCTCTAACAGACATGAAATTTTATCACTATTCATTTCAAATTTAACTAATCCCCAATGTACTGTCATCTTTAAGGACTACAAATTTTTAAACATCTACAAAGAGTTTTCCTTCTTTTCAACATTCCTGTTGTTTTCTTTTGAAAGATCTTTTTAATGGCATAGAATAATTTGTTTAAACTATGTTTATTAGGAAGTGCACTGGTTTTATTCCTTATATTTTCCTTGAACAACCCGTTAGGCTTAACTCTATATTCCACAGCGTAGAAAAACCATTATATACTAAGCCCAAGACAAATTTTGCACAAAAGAAAATAAAATTGTGTTATATTATCAATTTTTTTGTCGTAGTTCTTCTTGTAAATAGTTGTAAATGTTATTGTACTGAATAACCTGATTATGTTTCCTTAAATGTTGTCACACTTATAAAAAAAATGTCTTTGTGGGTTGAGCTGATGAAAAACTTCCCAAATCTAGAGTGAATGGAGTTGCCTGCATGCAGTCTTCATGTCAACCCTACAATCACTTGTGGGATCACCTTAGATATACACGGTTTGTACCAGACTGAACAACACATATACACTGGGTGATTTGAAGCAAACACTGGTGGAAGAACTGGATGCCTTCTCACAGCAGCGGGTGACCAAGCTGTTGACCAGTATGAGAAGAAAGTAGCAAGCTGTTCTGGTTGTTTATTGCTCTATCTTAATCAATCCTTCTTTGAGACATGAATAAATTGTTATACCACAAATGTATCTTCTTTTGTCAAATTCCTACCATTCAATCCACTAAGCAACACAAAACAAGAGTCATTAGCTGAATAACGTGAACAGAATTGGCAGGAAGGATCTGACAAGTTTTACACGGCCCGTACCTCATACTCGACTTTACTGCAACCCTCATATTGATTTTTCTTATGTTTGAAGGGGAACATGCTTTCTAGTGGTTTATGATTTATTCCTAAGAAGGCACTGTTACAATAACAACAACAACAACAACAACAGTAACTGATCAAAAACAAATGCACTTTTGTGTGTGAAGTATTCCTGCTTCTTTAGAGTAGATGGTGCTTTCCTAGCCATTTCTGGCCATTTCAAACAGTTGGTTTCTATCAGTTTTCTCTGCATGCCCCCAGGTGTGACTGAGTGGACATCTTGGTTTAACATCGACCATCCTGGTGGGAATGGAGACTACGAGCGCCTGGAAGCAATTCGTTTCTACTACAGAGAGAGGGTTTGTGCTCGGCCCACGGCCATGGAGGCCCGCACCACAGACTGGGTGGCAGCTGCAGACACTGGTGAAGTGGTCCACTCCAGTTTGGAGAAGGGCTTCTGGTGCATCAACAAAGAACAGCCGTACGGTCGAGTCTGTTCCAACTATCATGTTCGCTTTCAGTGTCCTCCAGGTAGTCCTGATAAGAGCAGCCTGTTGCGGCACAAGCTGTCACTTAAACATGTGATGTTATTGTGCACTAGTTTGTCATATAACTGGCCTTTTCTAGTACAGAAACTGATGAATGATTTGAAATCCTAAGATCTCTTGTGTGTGCAGTGCAGAGCTACTGGACCGACTGGAGTGAGTGGGGTCCCTGCTCCACCACGGTTTGCAATGACGTGGGAATCCAAGTTCGGCAGAGGAAATGTGTGAGCGCTCAGCCTATGCCACTTTTGTTCGTACCAGCATGTATAGGACACCATGCGGAGAGGAGGGAGTGCTCCACTCCACCATGCGCAGGTCGGTCAACTGTGACGAGAATTATCCTTACACCTGGCTAAAATTACTGAGCAATGTTTAGATACCAAAATGGATTTGGGTTTTGGATTTAGTCTGAAATGAGACTGTATGATTCATCTGCAGGTTAAACCTTAACACTGTCAATGCAGCATATTGTTGTTCCCTTTATTTTTAACATTCTGACATCCAAAAGTGCTTTTAAATGCTCTGTTGACTATCCCTTTTGAGTGGTATGCTCCTAAAAAGCTGACAGACTTTACTTCAAGTAAATCATCCATGATATTAATACTTCAACTGTAGCTATAATCAGCTTAATGCTCAAGATACAACAGATTGAAGTGAAGTGTTTTCAGCCAGCAAACACCAATGAATGACTGACAAAAGTACTGAAAAGATTTACTGAAAATAAAGTACCACAAATCCCTCTAATCGCCCTTTTCTTATAGCCAAGTGGAGTCCTTGGAGTCCCTGGGGGAGTTGTTCAGTAACTTGTGGTGGAGGTCGCAGGACAAGGAGAAGAACTTGTGTGAGAACCTCAGAGATGGTGCAGTGTCCAGGACGACCTGCTGAGGTCCAGAAATGTGGAAGAAGTCGATGTCCTAGTAAGCTCAGACTTTTTTAGATATTGTGTAAAATGTCTTTACACAGTTTTATGTTAAAAGTTCACTTTCAAACAGCAAAAAAGCATCAAAATCTCTACAATTTTGTTATGTTTTTAAAGTCAAACAACACAGTTCAACTCTGAAATTGAGATAAAAATTGACTTTTTATAATATCTATCAATCAATCAATCAATCAATCAATCAATCAATCAATCAATCAATCAATCAATCAATCAATCAATCAATCAATCAATCAGTCCTATTTGTTTAGACACAATAGTGGTCCATAAGGGTTAGGGTTAGGGGCTAACCCTAAAGCAAGAAACAGACAAAATAAAGAATAAAGTATTATCATGTCATTCCAAGAGGGAAAAACCTCCGTGAGGCTAATTATGTAATATTCACATTTCAAATAAGTTCATTTCTTATAAAAGTATTTTGGAAACCTTATGTAATTGACAATTTGTTTGACTTACAAAATTATATTTGAGTAATAGGAGCTGGGCATGTTTTTAACAGGAATGAAAAGGATAACAAATGATTTTCTGGGTTTGGTTAAGTTACCCAACTGTTGCTAAAATGCAACAGCTGTTGCCAGGAGTCAAGAAATTGGACGAAACAACAGCAGCAGACTGTCTGATAATAATATATATATATTTACAGTTGTTAATCAGGAGCACACTGACTCTGTTGTTATTAAAGCCATGGAACCTTGTTGTGGTGACTGACATGCCAGCACTTCATTCAGGTCGAGCACAACAATCGACACTGTGTACAAGTCCAGAAAATACTGCAGGCCCTTTCTCCAAAAAGTAGTCAGGAGTTTTTGCTAGTTAGGAGAAATGAAGCTCGTTTGTTGTGGCAACGTTTTGCACAAATAATATTTTTTTCATCCACTTGGCAGATTGCAACTTTTCCTCTGAAATCCTCCCACTTAAAACCAAACCATTTCCAGGCCCACATCTTGCAACAAGCTCCAAACAATATGCTGCTATGATGACTGCAAAGCTGCTTATTTTTAATAAAGTCGTTAAGCTGAGGTGCACCTGACCATGTGAAATATAAACCAAGTTGCTATAAAGTAAAAATAAGAATTTTGATATGACTGACAGTTCATTACTATAAACAAATGTTAATGTGGTATTGACAAATATGCATAACATCATCACATTTTAGATTTTTACTCAAAAGAGGTTGACAATATACAATCATAATTAACTAGTTTGGCTATGTTATTGAATAACCAAAGCATTTCTAATTGTAGTTTTAAATTTCTATCGCCCTTATAAGAGTGATGGATGGTCCTCTATTAGCGTCCATGCCATGACTGTATGTGTTTTTCATAATTAAAAAAAATTTCCATTGAAGCAAACTTGCTTTTTTTTGGAATTAAGGGAAACGTCAAAGAACTTTCTTTCAGCCAGCTGACCGGCACTATGTAGCAACAGCTGCAATAAGGACTCTGCTGCATTCCTCTCTCATTAGAATGACTTTAAGACATAGAAACAATATTATGGAAGATGATATTACTAACCATAAACCATAATATTTTAACACTGTGATTCCAAATGTTTTGCATTTCTATTCTTCAGCATATTTTTCACACTTTACGTACTGTATGTCTTAATGGGTTTATTACAACAGCCACATGCAAGCTGAAGTGCTCCGAAGGCCAACCCAGTGAGGACTGCAGCATTTGTGTGTGTCAAGGCCACATGCTGTTCGGAGACATCCAAACTGTGACCGGAGTCCCTGTGGCAGGGGCCAGCGTGGCTCTGACCAGCCACCCTAAAGTGATCCGGACTCTTACAGACGTGAAAGGGCAGTTCACACTATCAGGAGTCTGCTCCTCCGGCTCCACCTCCATTGCCATCAACAAAGAGAAGTTTGTGCCAGTGGTCGTCTCCACTTCCAGTAACGCTACAGGGATTTCCTGGCTACGGGCTGTCCTCACGTCAGCTGGTGAGTGCCAGTAGATGGAGTAGATAGATTTGATTAGGTGTTGACGGATAGCCATGAGAAAACATTTCCTGATGCTGATTGTTTTTATTGGGCAAATCCTACTTTCAGACAAATAAAATACCACGAAGTCAAGCCCAGACCACCTATATAGTTGGGAAGAAACCCGATAATGTTAGAACTGTGCTGCTTTGAGACTGTAATTCCCTTAACAACAAGTTTTTAAAAGCCCAGAGACCAATGTGAGGACAAAGTGCCTGTCGGGCTGAGTTTTAAGAGCTCTGTAAGCTTCTGTCTCACCATGCACAGAAAACAGGTGTATAAGATTTGTGCTTTTACACCTTCCACAGAAAAGCCATACGTTGTGAAGCACCCAGAAGACAAAGTGCGTTACGAGGGAGGAAGGGCGCTGTTGTGCTGCTCGGCTACAGGATCACCAGCTCCAGACAAATACTACTGGTAAGAAGAACAGCAGTTTTATGCAGTAATACACACAATGGCATGTTAAGGGTGAGAGGAACGGGTCTTTTTTCAAAGTAAAAATACACTGAAAGGGGAATTTTTAAAAAAATGACATGCTTCATAATAGTTAAAGGAGACTAAAAATACAGAATTAAATGTTAAATGGTCTGAATTTATATTACATTCATCATGCTTTTCTGAACATACCAACCATTCAGCGTGTTTTTAACTTGTCATGTTCATCCAATCTCTCTCACACATCAATACAGAGATCAGGTTTAAATTCCTTGCCAATGGGTACATCTACATGTGTTAGGGAGAAGCTGGAACTGAACCTGCAACTTCCAGATTGCAAAAAGTCTACTCTTCCAACTGAGTCACAATCACCACAGTGTAAATGTACATGCAAAGTAATTGTAAAGATTTTAAGAAACAATTCTGAGTTTAAATTATTTCAGTTTAACAGCCGATGTGCCGATAGATTTCTCTTCCTGGTCCAGAAGAAGCATTAACAAATAAAAATGCTAAAATTTAACCAGAGTTGAGCATTACATTTGCAAATGAATGTGCTTGGTTAACATTTTCATTTCATTGGATATGGTCACATACAACAGGACTGAATTTATTTGGATTAAAGTAAAGTTTTAGGCCAGCCAGACTTGTAGTAAGAATCATTAATAAAAACTTACAAAACATGTAGCCTTCACCTCCAATAAGAATTGTATGTGCTGACTTAAGGAGCTTTATTAAGAAATCAAAATCTAAATAAACTAAAGTAATCTGTGTCCTTTGTATCTCTACATTTCTATAAAAATAAACCAGGTACCACAATGGGACGTTGCTGGATAAGAACATGTATAAGTATGGAAACGACCTTGTGCTACGAGACCTAAAGCTAGAGCAGTCCGGGGACTACTACTGCAAAACCAGCAACGCTGCAGGCAGCATCAAGTCGTCTCCAGCTCACCTTACTGTGATTGGTATGTACAGACTTAAGGAGAACATAAAACATAAAACCTCGTATCACAATAAAAACGTCTTTCTTCTAAATGCAAATATAGATTCATGCTGCTTTTTATTCTTTTCAATGTTTCTTTTTAATCAATGAAATCACTGATGTCGAAGCTGACCAACAGTGTTGATTTTCGTAAGCAAGCAACACACAGCATTTTCCGCCAAAAGCAACACTTTGTTTTTGCTTGCAGGTAAAGCAGATTTATCATATATGCAACATTGTTTTTGCAGTAAGAAGCCAATTTCTCGTACATTGCATTTCCTCTTTATCAGCTCCAAAGGAAAACATTTTGACATGATGATGGCGAGATGCTAGGTGGGATTATGACTCAGGATGACTCTTATCCTGGTGCATTTGACAGTGACGTATTGAATTTTCCACAGGCTCAAGTAAAACCACTGACAGAAACCAAACAACCACAAATAATTTGACTGTATAAAAAACAGCCGCTGCTAAAATTGAATACACCCTTTGAGAGGAATGCCAGACCTGGGCTACATTCAAGTCATCCATGAGGCATGTTGATGCATTAAGAAGAATCATACAAAACCACAGTGCTCACAAACCCCAGGAAAGAGAGAGTCACCTCACACCAAGTGGAAAAAGCAAAAGAAAGTAAAAATAGCAGGAAAATCTAACTGAGCTAAGGGATTAAGTTTTATTTTGTTTACATTTGTTTGAAATACAGTCGTCTCATGATGGATTTTTTTTTTTTATCGTTTGAAGTGGCTCTAGGTGCAGAAAACCCCAGACGGCAGTTTTTCCTCCAACATGCAGTGCATAAACTAAACTCTACATGTTCCTCTCTCAATCAAGAAACAAAATGTTGCCACATCAAGGAGGGAGAACTACAGTGCCCTCTTTGCCCCCTTGTATATTATACTATTCTTTTTAATTTTTGTTTCACATTTTATACAGTCAAGCAAGTTTTATACCAGACAGTGGTAACCTAAATAAATCAAAAAGAGTGATTTTAAAAAGATGATTTCATTTAAGAAAGCCAAAAAAATGATGTATATGAAACACAAATTACCCCTTAAACCAATTTATTTTTTGACCTACTAATTCTATGTGCTACTCTTTAAGACGATACCTGCTATCAAACATTTCTAACAACAGGCATTAAGTGTTGCGCTGGTGTGGAGGAATTTTAGCTCACACTTGCCACATTGAAGGGTTTTCAAGTAGCAACCTGTTTACTGTCCTTCCACATCTCAATTAGATAGAAGTCTGGACATTTTACCAAGTCAGTCCAGAACTATAATTTGACTCTTTTTGAGTTATTCAAAGGTGGTTTTCAATTCAACTCATAATATTTATTCCAAAGGGAAATTATATGTTGTTGTAACTCATATCATCCAAGTATCTTCAAATAGTGGTTGGATGGTGACGTTGTGGGCAGAAAAGATCTCCAGTAGCAGTCAGTCTTGCAACAAATCTGAAGAGGCTTTTAACTGAATGGTAAATTGCCTGTACTTGTATAGCAATTTATCAAATCCAGAGGACTCCAAAGCCTCTTCACACACTGATGGTGGCAAGCTACTAGTTTGCAACCACAGCTGTCCTGGAGCAGTTTGACAGAAACAATACTACCACACACTAGCTCCATCAGTGACCACCACTGGCAGGCAAGACAGGCGAAGTGTCTCGCCAAGAATACAACAAAGGAGATGGATGGAACAGCAACTCAAATCAGCAAACCACCGATTATGGGATGAACTTCTAACACCGTCACCACCATTGCACCAGAAGGCTGTTGCTGTATGATAGTTCAGTTTCCAGGCAGTAGATAATATTCCATAGTGAAATGTCCTGGATGATACCATCAGTTGTTGGCAAGCACTACTAATCCACCTCATTTGCTTTTGCCACTTCTCTTTAAATATTTGTCTGGCCGAATGGTTAGAAAGCCGAGTAAAGAGGCGTTGGAGTCGAGGATATGATCCTTTCCCATAATGATTGTTGGAAGAGACGGTTTTAGCTTCCCACTCAAAGCCTCTTTTCTAACTTGTCTGGGATTTGGGTTAGGAGTTCAAGTATTATTTGGGCTTTTGAGATGCTAATCAGCTGCTCTCAGTTGTAAAAACAATATGTTGTAGCCACAGCTATGCATCATAGCAACTGTCTGGAAGTTTAAAAAATGCAAAAAATCTTTCCAGCTGCACAGTATCCAATTGCAAAGGGAATAATTGCCCAGACATTCAATGCTTGAACGAAAGAAATTATGAACAAAGGCCTCTAACAGGACATATCAGTAATGTAATGTAACAGAGTTAATGTAACAGAGCTATTCCAACATGATGCCACCATTAACATAAAATATTCTTCATTTATTTATTGTGTATTTAAAAATCTCCACATTTTCAGGTTTCTATTTAATTAAAATTTTATTTTATCTGTAGGTACTTTATTTGTATGCAGTTGTTTATGTTGTTTTTAGATACATGTTTTACTCAATGGGGTATTTTTTGATACTTTACTGCTGTAATAAGAGAATTTCCTCACTGTGGGATTAATAAAGGACTATTTTATTAGCAAAGCAATCCAAGATCTAAGCTCTAGATTGTGATGTTTGCATTTCTATAACTCAATTCTAGAGCTTTCTAATTTGATTTATATCATTGTTATCGCAACTACATAACAGAGACCCACATGAGCTTTAGTCTGTGACCTGATGACTAGACATTTCCCTTCTGGATTGTCTTCTGCAGAGCAGAACTGATTGTTCTTTTAATAATGGAAGATCACTAAGGTTGTGAAACACAAAAGCAACCCTAAGACATCATTCTACTACCAACATGTCTGACAGTTTCATGTTCTTTGGGTTCTTTTTAGTAAACAATGGTTTCAGGGGGCATGCTGTGGTGGTGCAGGGGGTTAGCACGCCCCACCTTTGGAGGACTTAGTCCTCGACGCGGACGTCGCGGGTTAGACTCCCGGTCCCGGCAACCTTTGCCGCATGTCTTCCCCCCTCTCCTCGCCCTCTTTCCTGTCTGCCTACTGTCGCAAAAAATACGAGCCACTAGAGCCGCAAAAACTCTTCGGAGAAAAACAAACAAACAAACAATGGTTTCAGTATTAGAGCGCTCCAGAATGCAGATTTTTAAGTTTTGTTTTTTAATCAGATCTGTTTCTTATTGTTGAATCAAGAATACTAACCTTAACTAAGGCTGGAAAGGAGTTTTATGGTCTTCAAAGACCTTTGGTGACCTTTTGGATGAGTCGTTGATGAGCTCTTGGAGTAGTTTTGGTGTGCCAACCATTCCTGAGAAGGTTCACCACTGCCCCACATTTTCCCCATTTGTCAGCAATGGTTCTCACAGTGGTTCACTACAGTCCCAAAATCTTAGAAATTACTTTGTAACTTACTTTGGACTTGTAGATATCAACCTCTTTTTTTTCTAATTTGTTCTTGTGTTTGCTTTATCATATATTTTACTTGACTTCATGCTGTCAAACAAGTTCTGTTAAAGTGAATTCTTAAATCTTCACTTTAGAGTAGTTATGCCTTGGTTGGATTTGTGAAATTAAATCAAAGAATGTGGTAAATCATAATTAATTTGTGATTATACAAGAGAACTGATGACTTTCTCATGCAGGGTTTAGTTTTCCCTTGAAAAATGAAAAGAGGAATTTGAAAAACTGCTTTGTATTTACTCCATGACAAGAAACATTCAAGTGTGACAAAAAAAGTTAAAACAGTTCAAATCTAAGAGGGAGCAAATACATTTTTACAGCACTGTAGATAGAGCCTATTCTCCATGGTTCTTGTTAGGTAAGGCACAAGACAGAGCAATTTCCCTCAGGCAACAAATAAATCCCTGCAGCCTAAAGTTCATTGTCACAGGAGACTCCAGCATGCGAGAAGAATAACATCTCCACCTCAGAGGAGAAGTACATGTACTAGTCTTGAGATAAATAATTTGTTTTTGTGTTTACATTTTTAATTTGAACACTAATAAACTATCTTAATCGTAATCGGAGCTGGCTCAAGACATAAGTGAACTAAACTGCTAAAACCTCAAAAAACATTTGAGGCCCACATGAATCCTTGAATTTTAGATTTTAAAAAAATGTTATTTGTTCATTAGGAATGAGAATTCTATTTTATTTGATTTGATTTGCTGGCTTCAAGTTAAATATTTAAATTTTTTTACAATGTATATTAAAATTTAAAGTAACTGATTATTTTCCAAACAGTAATGTTCATTTAGTTTATTGTTATTTTAACATGGTTATAAGTTGTTGCCACAAGTCTTATCTTTCTTGTGTTGCAGCTCAGTTTTTTCACAAATACATTTCATTAAATAATAACTAATTATTTGTGATTGCTTTTAAGCTCAGCTAATTCAGCTTGGCCTCCTCCCCCAAATCCACCAGATCTTTATTGAAACAATGTTGTTGGTGGTGAAGTTCTTAATATGAAAAGGGACCCCGAATTAAATTCAGCATACATAATTAGTTAGACAGGTCTCATATTAGGAAAAGCAGCAGAAATGCAGCACTTACATAATCATATACCAAAGGAAGCTTATCTTGTCTTGTTACATCCACCAATTATTTGGAAATTGAGGGGTACCTAACAAGAGGATGGTTGAATTTCAGGATATCAAGTGCAGTAATTATATTTCAAGTATCTAGCTAAACAATTACTGCTTTAAAAAAAAAAATTCAATTTAAATGATCTGTAAATACATGTTCACTTCATGTGTAATAATAATCTAACCCATGCTTCACTCTCCTAGTTAGACACGTTGATGCCAATTTTTCTGTGTGTGCTCTACAGAATAGGTTATGTGACTTTCTTTGCAGTTTGAATAATCAATATGAATGTAAACATGTCCATTAATTTTATTTTACCATATTAGGTTTAATATATGATTCCAAACAGAACGTCTGTCAGATGCTAGCAAATGAAGAAACTGAAACCACTGTAATTGTAGCATTCTTCTCTATAACATTTGAGTTGTGAGGATTGCATCTCAATATTGTGCCACACATCTTAACGCTGGATATAATCTGATTCACAGCTAACGGATCACCAGCATGCAATGCCACTCCTGAAATGCACCTCATCAGATTACCAATGGACTGCGTTCAACCTGGCACTCACTCCAAGTACTACAATGCTGGTCGATGCTCTCACAACAAATGCCCGGGATCCCTCGACTTCGACATGCGGTGCAGAGACGGAGCTGGATTCTGCTGTGGTGTCCAGGAAATGGAGAGTCGAAACATTGACTGTGGTACCTACAAACTCCCCATACGAGCGGTGAAACAGTGCAGCTGTCAGAGGTGTGTGCAACCTACCGTGCTGGTTCGTGGCCGAGTTGTGGCAGCTGACAATGATGAGCCTCTGCGATTTGGGCATATTTATATTGGTAAAGATAGAGTAGGCACCACAGGATACCAGGGAGGGTTTACATTACAAATTACTCCAGATACACAAAGATTGGTGGTAAATTTTGTTGATCCTACTCAAACGTACATTGACACTCCAAAGGTGTTCATTTTTGACAAGAAAAGTGGCTCCATCTATCATAATGTGAAAGTGATGAGAAAGCAAACACCAGTTGATATAAATCCAGGAGAGACCAATTTTATAGACCTTGGGGAAATTAAAGGGGAAGATCCAATAGGGCAACTGGTCATTCCACCCCACTCCTTCCTTAAAGACAACGGAGAAATCTATGAGGGGACAGTGAAAGCCAGCGTCACATTTATTGATCCAAGAAACATAACGACAGCAGCAGCAGCCCCTGGTGACCTCAACTTTGTGGATGAAGAGGGTGACATGCTGCCATTAAGGACCTACGGCATGTTTTCAGTTGACTTTAGAGATGAGACCAGCAAGGAGGTTCTTGGGACAGGGGCAGTCCAAGTTCTCCTTGACACGCAGCATGTTAAAATGCAAGAGCACATTCCCACAATGAAGCTGTGGTCTTTAAACCCAGATACTGGTGTCTGGGAGGAGGAGAGTGATTTCTCCTACAGCACAACTACTGGTGGTCATGGACGAAGCAAGCGTGAGGAGCGCACCTTTCTAATAGGCAACATGGAGATTAGAGAACGTAGGCTCTTCAATTTAGATGTGCCTGAAAACAGGCGCTGTTATGTTAAAGTGCGTGCCTACATGAGTGAAAAGTTCCTTCCTTCAGAACAATTGGAGGGAGTTGTTATCAGTTTGATAAACTTGGAGCCCAAACCTGGTTATTCATCTAATCCTAGGGCATGGGGTCGGTTTGACAGTGTCTTAACCGGACCCAACGGGGCTTGTTTGCCTGCTTTTTGTGATGCCATGAGACCGGACGCTTACACTGCTTATGTCACAGCCATACTAGGTGGAGAGGAGCTGGAAGCAGCTCCGTCTTCCCCTAAGATGAATCCAAACATCATTGGAGTTTCCCAACCTTATCTAGATAAGTTAGACTACCAGCGTTCTGATCATGAGGATCCAGCTCTGAAGAAAACTGCATTCAGAATTAATTTGGCAAAGCCTAACCAGAACAATTTTGATGAGACAAATGGACCAATATATCCTTATCAGAATTTATTAGCATGTGAAAATGCTCCTGTGGACGCAAACCATTTCAGATTTTTCAGAGTGGAAAAGGACAAGTATGAATACAATGTTGTTCCTTTTGAGGAGAATGACTTGACGACCTGGACGGGAGACTACCTCTCTTGGTGGCCTAACCCCCAGGAGTTTAGAGCATGCTTCATCAAAGTCAAGATTCACGGCCAGAAGGAAGTGATGGTCCGGTCAAGGAATCTGGGAGGAACACATCAAGAGACGAGGGGCAAACTTTATGGTATTAGAGACATTCGCAGTACTCGTGACATGCGAGAGGCAAACACCTCAGCTGCATGTGTTGAGTTCAAATGTAGTGGCATGTTGTTTGATCAAGCGGAGGTGGACAGATCACTCATATCGTTGATTCCACAAGGTAGTTGTCGAAGGATTAGTACCAATGGCCTTCTACAGGAATATCTCATTAAACATCCACCAGTTGCTCAAAACAACGAATCGCATGCATTCACCATGTTAGCCCCCGTTGATCCATTAGGACACAACTATGGCATCTACACAGTCACAGACCAGAATCCCAGAGTTGCCAAAGAGATCGCCATTGGCCGTTGCTTTGATGGCACCTCCGATGGTTTCTCAAGAGAGATGAAGTCAGACTTTGGTGTGGCACTGACCTTTAGCTGTCCAGAGAAAAAAATTAACAGAGAAAGCCTCTTCCAGCGTCTGCAGACCAATCCGGGTCAAACATTGTCTCAGATGGCAAGGGACATGAGGGAAATGGAGGGTCTGCAGGTGCAGAGATCATCAACCCAGGTCGTGGCTTTTCCTTCAGAGCAGCGGGGAAGGACCCAAAGTCGGCGAGCTAGTTCTGCAACCAGAAGGAGAGCATCCATGCGAGCACAACAGCGCCAATAGATGTGTCATGAAGTAGGTTATCTACAGTATGTTTACCATGATGGTAATGTTGAAATGGTCAATGCCTTCTTTTTTTAATTCCTTGCACACTAGTGAAGACTAATTTGAAGGCCCTACGTCTAGACAGTAACGGTTGCCTGTCTAATCAAAAGTATGACTTCCTGACAGAAAAACAACAAAAACAAATTAAAAGACTGAGACATATGGGCAAAATCTAGTGTAGATCATTTGTCTTATAGTAACTTGAATGCTTTGGTTTTGTTAAATTTGTTTCATTTCTCTTATAAAAGGTAATTATCACTTGACTCTTCATGACTTAGTGCCTTGTATTTATTTTTTTTTGCCTATGTTCTAATTTTATGAATGAATATGCAATATTAACAGTGGACCTAAGAGCTTTTTATGGGGTGCATATGTGGGATTTTATTTCACAGACATCTTTCAATGCTTAATCTAAAACCAAACTTTCAAACATAAATACTTCAGTAAACCAAAGTACTTCCTAACTGTAAGCTGCCAATGCACTCATACTTTCAAGATCCAACATAAGGTCTTTGCTGACAGATACTGGGCCTGTTTTCCACAAATTTGTAAACTCTTTCCACCAACAGAAGGTCAGTTCAAATCAGTGTGGTATGGCATGCCAAGATGAGTAAGAAGGATCATTTTAGACATACTCAATAATGTTTCACCAAAAGTAATTCAGCCAAATGTTTGTCCCCACCTACTTCAAATGTGCCAGACCACAGTTGTCACTTAGACAAACATGCATGTCATTAGAGGCAATTCATGAAAGGAACATAAATTATTGCTAAAGTATGAAATAATTTCCTATGCACATTCCAGATAAACATACAAACAAACTAAATATAATCTAAACAATGAATTTGTATTTCTTTCCTCTTGCAGTAAAAGACTTAAACAAGTTTTGCATGGTCTTTGATTTGTTGCTGGGGTTTTTGAGCTATCCTAATGTTTGAAGTGTGATAGTGATAATGAAACATCAAAACTGGAAAAATTCACCATGTTTTAAATTACAGCACACTGTGTTGAGTTAGTAGGTAAATGAAACCACTCCAAGAGTATGATTAAAAGTTAATGAATCCTTAAGAAAACTCATATGAAATAACGACATAAAGAAGGATAGAATAATTAAATAAGACACAATATTTTGTTTATTCAGTTTTTTTTTCAGCTTTGAATCTGAGTATTTTTCTTACAGCTTTCTTCTATCAACAGTTTGAGAACAGTAAAAACTCAATATTAAAGGTTTTTCATTGTAATTAATTGTCTGTTTTCTTAAAAGGAATAACTAAATTACATTGAAAAATGTTGTGAACCAACTGATCGGCAAGCCAAATCAAATTAAAATGTGCTAACGGTAGTATAGCTTTAAAAGACTCTTAGTACTAGGAGCAACATGTGACTTTTCTGGAGATCAGTGCTGTCAAAAATTTAAATATGGTTCTGCAAATAAAGGTTTTTCCAGAGGTTAATAGAAAGGGTTCAAATAAACGTTAACATACTATTCTTTAATAGATAGATGCCCAACTTTTTTCTAAACTGATCCTCCTTTTAGTTGTGTTTTATCCTTTCAGATATGGCTATTCCACTTGCCGGCAGAAATAAATTATTGAACCTGCCAGGGATATGGATACTTTTGGGCTTAACTTTTCATTGTATGAATGTTATTATATTTCAAGATGTAATGAGACTGGAACTTGGTATCAACACATGCATTTTCCTATGTGACTGTGATCAGTATCAGGGACAAAAAAATTGAATATTCATATAAACAAGTGACAAAATAGTTTTATAGTTACAGAGCAATTGTTTGTGGTTCACAGAAAATAGCTCTGAACTGCAGCTCAGTCCTGGAGGCCAGGGATTTCTTCAATTGAGCTTCTTGAAGGATACATTAGCTTTAAAATAACTAGCTTAATAGCAAGTAGTGTGTCTGTACAGCTTGGCAAAACTTGCATTATATGTTTTTCACATAAATTATGATGTTTTAATTTTAGTCTTTTTGAATTTGCCAATATGTTCATACTCAGCTTATGTTGTTTTGTCCACTTGAATCTCTTGCTTTTTTTGCATCAGAGTTTCATTTCATTGGTAAGGCTCACGATTCTCAGTAGACCATTTCTTTGTTTAAGTAGCACATTGCATTGCTGAAACAAAACAAAACAAAAAATTCACATTGGTCATGGTGTAAGTGAATACCGTGAAAAACAAACACTTTTGGAGGCTTTGGGCATGGAAGCTTTTTGACAAATATCTTTTTAACTTGAAGTCATTATTAGTCTTAAAACTACGTGGAAATACAAGCCCAGAACTTGTTTATCATTAGTCTAGCCTTTTGTAAGCCCATGGGATAATCTATTCAAGCTGAACTAATTTGCATCCAAATAGAAATGGGAGCACCATTGCCCTTGGGGAAACAGGAAGAAGTCGACAAGTAAATACAGGCTTAATGTTAATTAGAAACTAGGACTGGCCTGAAGGTCTAGTGACACGGTTGTAGTTTTGCAAACATCAAAACAGGGCAATTTTCTGCAAACTAACTCAAACTCTACTTTATTATCAACAAAACGCTGGGCCCGAGTATTATTATAAATGAGTACACCATGCAAGTGCTAACCAGCACACTAAGCATTTGTTTGTTGTCAGTTTTGGTATCACATTTAAACATGCTCTGCAACAGAGTGATATAAAATGTTTTGAAAATGGGCTATAAAGAGTCTATCTAAATTACAACCATATAAACCTACAGATACATTTGGCAGCACTTTACAGATAGCCCTCGTTTCCAGAACTGCACTCACAGTGACAGTCTGGGGCATCTTCGCCATTATCACCACTCTCACTAACCACAAACCTGTTTGCAGAAACATGTTAAGACTTCCAGATGAAGACAAAAATCTCCCAGCTCCAGATGCTCGGTTCGCCCAGTAACAAAGATGATAATTGAATCCATGTGTCAAAAGAGATAAGTCTTCTAATGCAGTGGTGTGTCAGGTCAGTTGAGGCCACTCAACAGATGTACTGCAAATAAAGGAAATGTCAAACTTTAGACTTCAAAAAAAAAAATAGAAGTGAGATTATCTCCTGATGGATTCAATCATTTCGTTCTTTTATTGAAAAGGGGAATGTGGTCTTTGGTCTCACTGTCTGTCACTTAAAGGATCCTGATTTTGAAAAAGTGGTTGCAGCTGAAGAATGCAGCTGCTTTTTTTTTCTGAAAAAGCTTTGAAAAGAGAATTTGCTTTGTCAAAAGATATTATCCTGGAAAAAGCCAACTGTCTTCTCCAGGTCCCTATTTAAACAAGTTTAAGGGACCTTTTCAATGTTTGTCTTTAATGGCGTGAAAATGTTTCAAATGAATAAAGTGAGCCTGTTCACACTAACTTGGATATTTTGCAAAACGAACTCACACGTGTGTTGCGCTTACATATCTCATCCACAGCTGCAGAATTTTGTCTAAAAATATACATATATTTTTTTAGCAATACACTAGTTTTTGGGATGGACTTGACACCCAACTTTTTGCCATTCTACTACAAAAAAATAAATGTTTTTAAACTTTTAAAAGAAATATATTATTTTGATCGAGTCAGACTGTGCCGCAGCAGTCGACTTTTTTACATTCGTATTCTACAATTACTGGTCAACCAAAAATATTTCATAAGTTGCTATTCAACTCATATTTTGAGCATCTGAAAGAAACCAACTCAAGGTCCTTTCTGACAGACATTGAGCCTGCTTCCCACAAATTGGGAAACTCTTTCCACTGAAGATAAGCTAAAGAAAACTATGGTATTTCATGCCAACATGGGATAATTTTAGACACACCTTATAATGGTTTTTCCAACAGTGATTTAACTGTCCATCTCCACTTACTTAAAATTTTCAAGACCACAGTAGTAACTTAGACAAGCATGGATCTCATTTGTAGCATAAAGCATTTGAAGCAATCAGTCTGGTGGACAATGTAGGGAGGGAGCCAAAGATTAAGATGAAAGTAATCAAAGATGTCAACAAACAATAGGAACAATTATTTTCCTGTTGTTTATTGAGAAGGGTATATATATTTTTAAGTTTTATTTTTAAATGGAATGCATATAAAAATGGACATGTTTTTGTTCATGTTGCTGTCACATTGTCTTTCTACCTTGAGAGATGCATATCTCACTTTCAAATCAAAGATGTGATGATTTGGGAATAACTTAAAAACACATTTTAAAGATTCTAATTATGAAAAATTGGTTCATAAGAGAAAGAGAGATCAATTTCCAAACTTCTAACATAACATTAATTTACAACATAAGAGAAAATTCAAGTGTTTACTCTGCCACTAGTGTATGAAAAAGCTATCAAAGTGAAATGGGTGCATTGTGTTGGTGGAGATATGAGGCGTCATGTATATCTCAGTTAATACCTGAAGATTTGCGTTAGCTATGGCATTTAGACATGTTTGGAATATCATTCAATGCTTTTAGCATTTCCAGGTGCTAATGTTGTGTTTCCTCTGCTAAGCCAAACTGCCATGTTTAGGCAACATATAACTTTTTTTTTTGTCTTTTTCTGTGAAAGTAAACTTCTTACTTTAGTTTATATAGCAAAATATCTTGATTTAGTTTACCCTGCAAAGCCACTTGACCAGTGGGACATATTGTACTGTATTTGCTTCATTAAGTTCACAACTTATGCAGAACAGAAACTGGGCTGCACTTGACAAGGAACTAAGTATGCTTCTAGGAACACGCAAATAATCTATTTTTAAAGAAAATGCTTTCCTTATTTGGGTCTGGTTTCATGAGACCCTCTGGTTCAACCCAGACATAACAAAATAGGGTTTCCAATTAAAAAAAAAAAAACACAGTCTCATGAGAATTATCAGTGAAAAGGAAAACGACCATGTTTCTTCTCTGTTGGTTATGTATTCCTTTAAGTTTTAAAGCAGAAATCCTAAAAGTTTGAATCAAGAATTTCTCAGCAAGTATGAGCAGATTCAACTAATTTCCTCCTTGCATAGCACAGGTGGTCTCAGTGAGATCATAATTTATTTAGAAGATAAATCAGGAGCCCTTTCTTCAGTAAATGAGGCTAAATGTTTGTTGGTCACAGGGCCCTGGGCTTGGCATAGAAGAAAACATAAATAAACCACTGAAATCTTGACAGCACTCTGTATTGTATAATTGATGCATGATAATGCTGACTGCTTTGTTTATTTCTGACCTACATTTTAGTGTGTAAATTGTGTCTTGTATTGAATCTATAATTAAAGTATGAAACTGTAAATAAAGGTGTAAAATGACTAATGTTTGTCTGAAGGAAGCATTCATTACTAGATGTAAATTACACCCTGGTTGGGTCACCAATCTGACACAGAATCAACACCAAATACACTTTCACACCAACTAACTTAACATGCTAGCTTTGGGAAAGTGGTAGAGAGCAGGAGGAACCGGATAAAACCATGAGAACGTCTGAAGTCTAAAACGAAAAGGCCAGAGACAAAATCTGCACCAGATACTGTCTAGGTCTAAATTATGTCCCTCACCTTCCTGCTGTCCTCCTTAATCTTCATAATACTTTTTCTTCATATCTGTTCTCCAGTAAACCTCCAAGGTCTTTACAGAACAGCTGTATTTTTAGTTTTGGTTCAGTTACAAACAGGTTGACTGGTTGCTATCAGTTTATTTAGGAGAATCAGGGCTCCACCTTAATGACTTTTATTTGTAAAACCTTAAAATATTGAACATGTACCTTTAATTTTAAAATAATGTACTGCTTTCTACTGTCCACTTACGTGGCATACTCATTAAACATATTGAAGTTTTTGGCAAAATGTGAAAAGCGGAGAGGTGTGTGAATACTTTTGGAAGACATTGTAAATAAAAGGGATAGTTACTGAAACATTATGCATCTGCATGAAGTCTGTGAAGTGACAAATTCCGCTCCATAAAACAGTAGTTGTAGTATTAGAAATAGATTATTTCTTTCGTGATAAATACAATATAATGTGCAAAGCCCTCATGAATTGGTCAGACACAAATATATTCAAAGATGCAGACAGAGATAAACATGAACATACTTCAGATGCAAAGTGTTTTCTTTTCAAAGGTGCCGAGCGTTTGAAACATACTGAGCTAATACTTGGGATACTGCAGTTTATCTTCAGCAAACCTATAAAACAAATCTGGGCAGACATCAAGTACTTTAGCAAGCATTTCATTCTTGAGAATTGCATACAAAGCACAATAAAACAAAAAGTGCATTTCTCTTCCAGTTTCATATTTTAGTCACACAGAGAACATCTTCAGTCCTCCGCTGGGACTGAGTGACATCATCCAGTTTCTAACACTAGAGGCAAAGTGCCAAGTCTTTGGTTTTCACAGACTCACCTCTGTTTTTTAGTTAAGCTCCATGTCACTTAGAGCTCTGGACCATAAACATTCTTTATTACAATTTAAGTTTGTAATTTTGGTTTATGTAAAGTGTCACTAACCCATTCATACTTTCAAGTTTCAAAATAAAATAATTCAATTCGTTCAATATTACACCTCTCTCACCAGTTTGGGGGTGTTTCTACGCACACCCAGGAAATAGAGCACAGCTCTACACATGTAATTTTCAATATTTATTGTATGTTTATATATAATAACATAAAGAATTCATTAAAATGGAACACATGAAAAAGTACATTGCACTTGTCCAACTCTTTTACCTATGGGGCGTAAGTTCAACATGTGGAGCTGCAGAAACCATTCCTGCAAGTTTACTTTGACTTCCATACCCATACTGAACGGCTACATCCCCGGAGCTCATTGCCCTCCAGGTGATGACTTATGGCACAGGAGGCTGACACCTCTGGTGCACAGAACAGATATTTTTAGCTAGGAGAATAATTCTTGTCATAAAGTTGCACGACAGGGAGCACAGTGGGGAGGAAAACCAGAATGTTGAGACATGCTGTCACTGACACCTTTATGACTGGGCTCTGCATTTGCCAGAAAATTGAGCTGAAAGAAAATACACGGACTGATGGCGGTCACAGCTAAGGAATAAAAAACACACTGGCATTGGTGAGCACAGACATATAAAAATGGTTTCTATGAGCCCACGGTGCATTTCAGGCCATGAACCTCCCTGCTGTGTCTGACCAAACCGCTCTTCTTAAATCATACTGGGTCAATAGAATAAAAGCTTGCCTGTAACAAAGCCAGGAAAAAAAAAAAAAAAAAATATATATATATATATATATATATATATATACTGTATATATATACTGTATATACTAACACCTCACAAATTAAACAGCTACTAGTTGCACCATTTTCATTGCTTCTTTTGTTGGGCCACAAATTGTCAAGTAACAACACTGTTTGGATTGTGAGATGAGCAGAATAAGTGTTTATACGTGCTCTAGTCCAAATAACTCAACAGTGAGTCTAACAGTTTCAGACCACATGTAAAGTTTGTTGATGAAAGGAAGAAAATTTGTGGGTTTAATGAGACCATTGTGGGGATGTTAGACACTTCAGATAATGTTACATAAGTGTTGAAGGAGAAGATTATGCTTAATTCATTACTACTTGATCACACATGAAGCCAGTTTGTTTTTTTTTATAAAGAACATCACAATGTCTTATAAGGATAACATAGTTTAGATCTTAACAAAAGGAAATAGCTAACCATGATGTAACTCCTTGGCTTTTGTTTGTGGTTTGAATAAGCGAACAGTTCTTAAGGAGAAGTTATAAGAACTGACTGATTACCAGCTTGTTTGATATCAGATTGATCTAACCAAGCAGCAGAGATCACACAAACATCTGGGGAAGTTTTCATGAGATAATTGATCAAATAAGAAATAAAAACAAGACGTTTTAGAGTTTTATTTACAAAAACTAATATTGAAAACAAATGCTCTTTTTTTTACACCTCACAATTTGTTCTGTAAGATAAAGTCTTAATTAAATAAATGAAGTTTGTGAGGCTAGACAAACGGGATACGAATACTTTTGCAAAGAAATGTATTTGTTGTATTTTGCTGTTTCTCCATTAAAAACATACAGTAAAATGTTCACAACTCTTCCTCTTAACAGCTTGTGTTAAACTCTGAACTTTGCCTGGTATACCAACAAGAAAAACAACTTCATGATGTCATGTCCTCTTCAAGACGGTCTCCTTAGTCCTGAGTTCTCAGCGAAGTAAAAACAACTCTTAGAACAACAGAGATAAGGCTTTGGAATGTTTTCGGATGACTTGTGGAAAAAGTCTTAAAAATAGGATGAACCAGCTGCGCGGAGATAACTCAGGTTTTCTGATTTGCTGGAAAAGGCCTGAGGGAGAGATGACTTGCGTGCTTCACGTACACGTCGCCATCCACCAGCTTTACTTCATAAACTTGTTGCTGTGAAAGTGAAACCACAAGACAAAAAGTCATAAGTGCTCGAAAATGATAAACAGCAGTGGAAAACAATTATATCTTAATGTGTGCAACTGATGTCATCTGTGAAAAACCAGACAATACTGACAAAAACCCAATGTGCCATCTTATCTAAAGTTTGCTTTATCCACATCGGACCGCAGGGCAAAAACAAATTTTGAAACAATTTATTGAAAACAATTACTTTGCACTGGTGTTGCTGCCATTTTAATTAAATATAGTTACGCAAATGGAAGGATTAAAGATTATGCATTGATTCCTAAATAATTTTTTTGTCTGCTGCTGAAAGCTGGGATTAATAAAATAATAAAACATTTACTGTACCCTATGATATTTTATTATTACACACTGCATGTCAAATTCATATTTTTCATTTCCACAAAATACATTATTTGCTCATATAATCATTTTATATGGGGATTTAAGCACATGGAAAGAATAAGGACACAACTAATAAGGCTTTTATTGCATCACTGACCTCTAATAATGTCCCAGACTTCCCAGTTCTGAGATCATAGCCATAGTCATGCCAGGGGCAGAAGACCTGCAGGACTCCATCAGCCTCCTCAATGTCTCCCTCACACAGAGGACCCCCTGAGGTTAGTGCAGCAAACAGCTAAAGTTACTATTGTGGGGAATTTTTGTTAAAAACACAGGTGGATAACGAAGTGTGGGTTTCCACAAAATACAATACTTTTTGAGAAGCACACTCAGAAAAAATAAGAATAAAAAAACAACGCCTCCACCCCGTCTGCTACTTCTGTTTGGTGAGTTTTAGTTGATGACATCACAAGAGGCACAAGAATCAAGGTGAATAACATTGGAGGAGATTATAGCTTTGGACAAACTTTGAATCATTTGAGCTGCATCCCACCTCATCCTGGTTTCTATTCCTAGAACCACCTTCATGCATTTCATTATTGTCAAAGTTTCCTAAATAATTGTTGTGCTCTGAAACACTGCTCAGGAGTTTTGGTGTAGTAATATGTGCTAATGGCGAAGAAACAACCTAATGCTAATGTTTATCCATCGTCATCAGTGGCCATGCCAGCCTGGATACTCACGGCAGGTGCAGCAGAGAGCAAGGAAAAGAGTGTGAGCAGCACTTACATGAGTGTGATTAACAACGCTAAGAGTTTCCTCTTGGCTGCAAATGGTTGTTTTTCACAGAGGTTGTTTCTGACATATTTCCTCGTATAACATGAGACAGATTATCTGTATGATTATCCTCATATTATACTATCAGGATATAGTGACAGTTTTAACAAAATTGTAAAAAACAAACAACAAAAAACATTTTTTTTAATAAAAAAAAGCTATTTCATAGTTTTAATCTAGTGTGTCTTATCTAAATTATTCTTCTTTCGAGAAAAAGTGAAGGTGACAATTGGTAATTTCTGAAAACCAGACGGCAGGGGGCAGAATGCTTCCCCCCACCCCCATTTGTTTCTATCCTTCTAGTCTTGCATATTCATATGAATTTGCAAAAGAAACAATCGCCACATATGTCAACATGGGCTGCATTCATCATACACTGAGCAAAGCGCTGCTTTCCTTTAAACTAGGCAGAAATTAAGCGTGTTTTTACCGGAGTGAGCACAGCGGGCGTCCATGGCAAAAAACTGTCCCCTGACATAAAAGAGGCAGACATCGCTGTCGCGGCCGAGAGGGGAGTACATTAGACGGCAGGGCTTCTTGGAAAGCTCCGAGGCTGGGCCTATAAGTCTCCATGAAGCGCCCGTCGTGTTCCCTTCATCATCCTCCGAGCCAGAAGCCATAAATAACCGCGGGGTGATATGGTTTTGTAATTTGCGCAGCTACAGCCTTGTTTTTTTCTCACGGGTGCGCACGGTGTGCTTGCTGTTCGCAGCATGTAAATATTCCATATTTAACCACCAGACTATCACAGATCTCATCCAGCAAGGAGCTACTGCAATCTGTGTCTGCCGAGCTGCTGCTGGCTCAACCTCAACCTACCGTCATAGAGCGGGATTACATACTGTATATGTACAGTATGTATCTAACGTTTAAGCTATTTATGCTCCAGCAATCATCATACTCCAGCAATCATATATACTATATATATATATATATATATATATATATATATATATATATATATATATATATATATATATATGAATGGATGGACCCAGACAGACCCCTCCTGTTCTTTGATTAGGGTCAGTCTGTTTCTAACAATACAGCTCCATTGTGTATTGTCTAGTACTTTGTTGGTGGCCTGTTGAGTTAATTAAAGACAGATTCTTACCAGATTCCAAAGTTGTGTGGTAAATGTGGAGCATAGCTTTTCATGTTCTCTATAACTACTTGAAAAGAAATCCTCAATTATTAGACGCAGAGCTTAAAACTGTTCTTTCATGGCAGCTAGGCAGCAGTAGTTGATTACTTTCAATTTCTTTCTCTAAAGTGATGGGAGTTATTGCTAATTATTTCAGTCATTTATTTATTTATGTATTTTTTAAAACCAAATTCCATCTCAACTATTTGATGTATTTTATTGAGACACTATCAAATTAGAGACAATACAATAGGCAAAATGTTTGTCAACTGTTTAATTTATGCTCCTGCAATAATCTTCAGGAATATATGGAGCAACTGACTTTAGCACCAAAATAATCCTGGCCCTGTTCCATAAAAACAGAGACACAGCTGAATTTGTGCAGAAGAAAATCTATTTGAAAAATGAAAATAAACAGCATTAATAGTGATATATAGTGATTAGGCATTAGATCATGACCACTGACAAGTACAGTGAATTACACTGATTATTTCTGCATCATGGCACATTACAACACATTCATCAGAAGTGCTTCGTGGAAGGAGCATGGCTGACCAATACTCATGGATATGAGTAGGATAGCCTGGCCATAATTATTGGTATGTGAGGGAGAAGTGTCAGAATACACAATTTATTGCAACATGTTCTGTATGAGACAGCCAGGGTACTCATGCTTACTGCAGAAAGTGCATACTGCGATTCTTTATTGTTCCATATAATCCAGCTGAATCAGGTAACTAATTTGTGGTCACTAGGATGAAGTTTGGGAAGAAGCAGAGAGAGTGTTATGGTTTGGGCAATGTTCCGCTGTGAAAATTGGGGTTCCAAAGTCCGTGTGAATGACGCAGACCATGCATGCTCTTTCATGAAAACAGCGTTACTGGCTGTGGTTTTCTTCAGCCAGGATAATCCGACAAACCAAAACTGGGACAGTAACAGCTTTTGGAGCGCTGCAGCACATTTGGGAGTTTAAATTAGCTTCCAAATTTCTCAGATCTCAATCGCCGTGGTATGTGCTGGGCAAACAAGTTTGATCCACGGAGCCCGCACCTCACAACTTGCAGGATTTAAAGGATCTGTTGCTAACATCTTGGTGCCAGATACCACAGCACACCTTGAAAGGTCAAGTGAAGTACTTGCCTCAGTGGATCACTTCTGTTTAGAAATCAAAATGGGTCCAATAAACGTTTAGGAAGGCGGTTATAATATTATGCCTCATATGTGTATGTTGTTTTTTTTGTCTCATCTGTTGTTTCTACGGCTTTATTAAATGTGAAATAATGAAACAGGACGTTCCGCCTCTGAGTAATGAAAGGTAGTGTCTAGACTGGGGTGATCTACAACAGAGGCAGCTTGTTCTGATCTGTGACTTTGAAAAACTGAGTCATGTAAGAGCGCAGTCTGAGCACAGAGAACTACAACACTTTGAGAATCCCCTGCAGGCAGGGGGAGAAAAAAAAGAATGTTTCTGTAACTTGTCAGAAGCTGGATCTCTACAAAAGTAAATGAGACGAAAACAGAAGGCCAAAGTAAAGAAATCTAAGCTAGTTGACCAGGTTCTTAATTATGTTTTGTCCTAGACAGACGAAGTTCCACTTGTGAAATTTATGGTGTAGCAGTGAAAGTAGTTTTACTCTGACATTCTGAGTAATGATGTTTTGATATTTCTTTTTGTCCTTGTCACCATCGCAAGCTATGAGAAATTACTACCATTGAACACAAGAAATCGCAATGCATGAAGGTGTAAGTCACTGAGATTCTGAACATTGTTCAACAGCAAATCCTGGTAAAACGTCTGTGGAAATAAAGTAAAACACAGAAAAAAAGAAAAGAAAAAAACAGGAGTGGAAATCAGCTGGGTTTTTTTTCACCTTTTTTATGACAAGTAGGCTTTGCTAATGTCACCTCCTGCTGTTCAGTGGCGTTAGACTGGAGAATAACCAGAGGTGTTTGTTACCAGCTATGCTCCAAGCAGTAAGTGTGTCTTATGTATTAGACTTTAGAGTAAAAGACTCATGAAATATACGATGAAGTGGGATTTGTGCTAGTGGCACTGACATCTCTGCTTTTCTTCGCATTGAGTGTTTGAGTTCACATGAAGATTTTCAATTGTAATGATCTCCTAGAGATTTGGGATTTTCTGGAGTGAAAAAATAAATAAAAAATACCACAGAAATGAAAATAATGCTTTGTGGAAAATCTGAGTCGGCCGTCTGGGGGGAATTAATAAACAAAGCTGCAGACAGTGAAAAGGAACTGGAATGATCATAGGAGTGTTGCAGTGTCCATAAATTTCTTTGACTTCTCATTCTAGCACTCTGGCCACTGGTCAGTGTAACTCTTTGCATGGGACAAAATATGGTGTGAAGAAAACATGGCATAGAAAAGATGTTAGGCTGAAAATAGAGCCAAAACTCATCCATCATTTGCTTCATCTTGTCCACAACCAAGGTGCTCTCAAATGGCTCCTAATACATCTGGAAGAACAGTTCTCTGGTCAGTATGGTTTTTATTACCGAGGCAAATAGTTGGGCCAAGCTCAAAAAAACAGTTCCTACTTGCACTGCCACTTGTTCTATTAAAGCTTGTCATTCACAGACAGGATCACAGTATGATTTACAGGAATTTTAATTAGTTTGGAGTACAGGTTCATCTTGATGAATTGGAATGTCATTTAAAATTTAATTTATTTCAATAGTTCAAATAAAAGCAGACTTTCTCCTATGCTGTATAATATATGAAATCAGTAAAATAAATAAATATTACACATGTTTATTTCTGTTTAGTGTGTGCATTTGTTCGTAATACCTTGTGAGGGACCATTTTCCTGACACATACTAAGTTGTGGGGACCTACTGCTCTGTTTTTGGGTCAGGGTTTAGATTTAGGACTAAGGTGTGAATTGAGTTTTGGATAGGCTTAGGGTTAGGTATGTTATGGCTCGGGTTAGGATAAGGGTAAGGTTTAGGCTGTAGAAATAAATGGAAGTTAATGAAAAATCTCCAGAAAGACAGTCACGCAAACAGGCGTGTGTTTGTGTGTGTGTGGTGGATATGTGTGCTAATTTGTCACCTGGAATTAAAAGGAAGGCATAATATTAAGATGGGCATAAACCTTACAGTGTTCAGCACCTAAGAACACCATGGATACGTCCTGTAGCCCCAGTTAATGGAGTGAAAGGAAAATGTGTGTAAGGATAAAGGTGCACAAGCAACGTAACCCCAACCTAGATGGGATTGTGAAGCAAAGCTAATTCAAGAGTTGGAAGAGATTCATAAGATTTACAAACTTACACTAAATGCAGGTTTCCCTTGTAACATCACAAAGTCTGCATCTGGGAGTGAAAAAAAACAAAAAACAATTTTAAAGATTTTGGAGACTTTATGCCGAAAAAAAGCCATGTTTTTATTGATGAGAACTGTCACCTTGTTATTTTCAGAGAGGAGGAATGATGCCGCTTAATGTATTTTGTCACTTCCAACTCATCTCTCAGGCCATGATCTTTCACACAAAGAGGATTCTGAACCACATGAGCCATAGTTTTCTGAGAGACGCTTCTGGCAACTCAAGAAAGACAAACATGTTTCTAAGAGTTGTCTTATAATTTATTTAAAATTAAATTCAATTTAAGTAAGCAAAGACAATTGATGGACAAAGAGGGACATAACGTAATTACTCATATTAATTTTGTTTCATTAGAAAAAAAGATAAATGAACAAAAAGATTAATGCTGGGTTTATGAATTTAGGTTAATAGAGCTCATAACCTATTCACAGAATTCAATTGCTAAAAAAAATGCTTACTATGGCTTTCATTGCTGCTTTGAGCTCATTTTTCCATTCTATTCAAAATGAACAGCCGCAGTGTCATTATATCAGTACTAATACAAATACAGACTCGGCATTTATGGTTGTTGAACTGGACACTAAAACCACAACAGACTCTTCTGCCAAGTTCCAGCATCTGCCCTCGGAGTCTCACAAAAAAGCCTTTCATTAAATGTCAATCCATCCCTCATAAAATATTTTAAGTCATGGCATTGGTTTTGCTTGGCTTTCATGGTGCAAAGCTAGATGAGAGGTCAGAGCAAATCATGATATTAATATCTATGATCTTTCTATTTCTCTCTCCCTCTCTCTCCAAAACTAAATTCAAAGCTTTAATGCTGATTATTGCCATTCATTTTCACGAGGCCAACCTTTAACAGGACTCCTGACTTCTCCACGTCTTACAATCCAACTGACCTCAAATTCAGAAAAAAATAACACAAATATAACTTGGGAAGTTCAGAATAATAATGATAATAAAATTTTTGTGTTAATATTGGCAAAGTAGTGTAAAATCTTTTTGAAGAGAGACAATTTCTTGGCTAAGATGAGTTCAGTACGGATATTGTATATATATATCTATATATATATATATATAGATATATATATATATCTATATATATATATAGATATATATTTATATGACCTGCTTCATGAGGGATGGTGTGAAAGTGCCCTCTCTGTTAGATAACTCATAAAGACTTGATGATGTTTAAGTCTGGTCACTGCAGAGGTCACCACTTGCTCTGAACGGTATTCCCTGAAACAAGTCTTTGATTTGTTTAGCAGCGTTTATGGGCACATCACAATCCTGGAAATCAAGGTCATGGTTAAGGAATGGCATGCATGGACTCCACCTGCATCCGTAAAACAGTCTCCTGTCCTGGCTGGTATTTGCGTGCGCACTGCAATAATCATATCCAATGACACGAGATGGCTGCTCGCACCAATAAAGATTATTAAACAGCTGGCAGGAGCTAGGGTGAACCGAAGACATTCTTTAGCGTTTTCCAAACATAAAGTTGCCTCGGTGCTGGAAAAAACAAGTGAAAGTCAAAATCAGTCATCAACCTACGCTCTGGTTCCAAATTATGGAAAGTTTAATAAAACAGAATGAAGCACATATCTTTTGTCATTCTGTGGATCGATATTATTCAGTTTCAAAAGAATCTGAGAAACAAAAGTTAGTAAGTGACCATGTTCGGTCAGATATTGGACTTGATGTGTGAAGAGGCCCTTCTTTCAACTGGTCTTTTTCTGCATATGAAAATACTTTTTTCATGCAAGCCCAAGAGAGAGAGGCCTCTTTATTTTGCTCTGTCATCCCACATTGACCAAGATCTACATTTAAATCTAAAAGGAAAACCTTTTCTTTCTACACCGAATACCGAGAAATAGCATGAAACCGTGACACCAGTCAGCAAACTGAATCTCATTTGACAGCTAAGCCTCTGTGTTCAGCACACTCTGAAATTTTGGGATGTTTTCCTTCATTCAGTTTGAAACGGAACAGCATTGTTTAGTTGAACCCATGAACCACTGAGTCACTCTTGCTGCAAAACCCGACACCCCAATTCACCTTCGCTTCCATGGCATACATGTCTGCAGGAGAGATCAGACTCTGCTGCATTCCTTCCATAGTGTCCTCATTTCTGATTATAACCAGACACAATACATCTTGTTCTTCAAGGTGCACAGCTCAGCAGACGGAGTGCTCAGGGAGGTAATGTCTGAAACGTAAGAAGTTCATCATCTGAAATGTATACATGGAATCCTCATAGCTTACTCTATGATGATGGTTTTAAAGTGTGTTGCATAGTCTGTGTTGGGGTTTGTTGACATTTATGCTGACTCCTAGAAAAAAAGAACGGGGATATGTGTGTGTGTGTGTGTGTGTGTTGTCTTCCAGAAGCCTGAACAAGTTGGATACTTTGTTCTGAAATGGACACATGACACATTTATTCTACTGTATCTGACTAAGTTGGTTGTAATAAGCGTTCAACAATTTAGAGGGGGATTTAATAGATCTATGAACTGAAATAATCCAGAAGGAGTTATCTAGTGTCGGTAAAAGTAAGTGAGTTATTTCCTTTTAGTGCCTTTCACATCTTAAAGGAAGCAAAAAAAAAACGACGTGTTTTTGGGTTGGGCGTTGGGATATGTATAGTCATTCCCAAAGACTTGTCATTCTCAAAGAAAGCAGTAAATTATGTAATATGGCTGGTTAAAATAGTAAAGGTAGCAAAACTATTAGTAAAAATCTTTTTTTTTTTGTTCCAGAGGTACTAATTATTGCTAGTCATTACATCTTTTCTTTCAGTCTAATTTTCTCTCTTCTTTATGTCTCTCTCAGTGAAATAAAGACTCGTACAAATACAAATTTTTGCAATTATTTTGTGATTGTTTTTATGTGTAAAATACATTAATTTGATGTGTCTCTGCTGAGAAACTTTTAATTACATATCAGCAAGCACTGCACATGAAAGTTCTTGTTTGACTGTGTTTTCTTTAATATTAAAATTTTGACACACATTTGTAGAATACAGCTCAGACCTAGATGACATGTTTTACCACAGTTCTAACATTACATAACCAATCAATCTAAACCACAATGTATGTAAACTTCTGACTATACTTGGCAAAACATGCTCCACAATGACTCTGACAGACCTCATCAGAGTCTGGAGGACCACAGAATTAGTTATGGAGGGCCAGATTTGGCCCGCAGGCCTTGGGTTTGACACACGTGTTTGTTTTAAGTACTTAACATTTCTATTGATGTTTATGTCTGTGCTTTTGACTAGTTGGTAACGTTTCATGCTATTTTGTTCACTTAAGAGTTAAAGTGAATTTGTTCCTCGAACCGAACAGAAAAAGAGGAAAAACGATGAAATGCATAACGTCATAAAGGAAATAAAGTAAAACTTATATAGCTTTCATGCTTTCACTAATACATGAAAGTGCTGCATAGATCATCCCTCAGTTCTACTGAGACAGAAAGGTAGACAAAGGCACTCCAGTCTGACACGGTTAAAAAATCCACATGTATGACATCTATAAAAGCTGCATCACCCCCTCCAGCAGACACTGTTCTCCTTACAGCCATGTAGTCTCTTGACCCTGCGGATCATTTTATAGATGGATACACTCCCGGTCACTTTCACATCAATATATTATTCATGACCAGTCTGAAGAAAACACAAGTCAGGGAATTTAGTTTAAGATTTACAATCCTAACATCATGTGGTCTGTGAGTCATCTGGCTATTTTCCAGATTTACCAGAGGACTTACTGCCCTTAAATGCAATGATGGAAATCTTTTTCGCTCATGGCTATACGGCATGTCAAAAACACATTTTAAGCTGAAGGAAAGAACATGAGACAGACCTCTTAAGGGAGAGAAAAAGAAAAAAATATTATTGTTGAAATTTCTGTTTGAAATGGGCCCTCAGAGATGTGTTAGGTATGCTCCATTTCGTTGCCATCGGCAGCTTTTGCTGTGCCTTCTGTTGCAGGATTCAGGAGTAATTGTTTCTCTAAAGATTACTTAAAGCATCAATGAGTTCCAAGTGTCCCCATAATAGTAAACTTATGGGGTTGTTATGCATTATCTGGACCTCCAAAGGAGAGGAAACCTCTCGTGAAAGGCTATTACCATTAGACAAATAGATCTCACACTTGATAACAGAGACGGTGGCTTCTGTTCAAAATAAACATAATGATTCTATCACAGACAGATTAAAACTGGTCCAGAGTTGTAATAAATATGTCTGAGGCTGTGCACTGTTTTCTTGTTGCTCTGGAGATCTTAGGTTTTGTTTCACATAAATTCTGAGTATTTTTTACATTGTAGCTTCAATAGATCTAACAGGTTCCCCAGCTTCCTCCTGAGAGGTTAGCTTAGTGGCTTGTGGACATATGAAAGTTTACTAAAACAACATTAATCCCAGCTTGTCTGTCAGACTTAGTGAGTGTACGCTATCCCCGATGCAAAGTATTGAAAGGGACATTAAGCTCTATAAAAGGCATATTGATAGAAACTGAAAGTGAAAGATGAAATGTGTTTTATCCCACAGCTACCACCCACAACACAACATTCAGTCAACTTTGTCCCCCACTAGGTTTCTTTCGCTTCTTAAAAGAGTCCACATGACTCGCATGGCAAAGGGATTAATTTGTAGTGGGGTACCGATCTATCTGGAATAGTGAGCTTTTGGACTCAAAGGAGAAAATATTCAGCATGGTATCTGTTTTCACAACATCATCAGGGAGACTTACGCAATGTTTTTGCAATTGGTGATACACTGGAATTGGAAAACATTGTTTTCATGATGAATATGATTCCATCTGCTCCAGACTCCTAAAGCCTTCTGGATATGATTTTTGCAGTTGCTACAACAGCATATAAACTGAATGTTGTGAAATGACCTCTGGACAAATCACTCTTTTTGTATCTTTGCAATACCCCTCAGAGTTAGACTTTTACCGTTTGATGTCATGTTTTGACAGAAGTGTTCAATGTCGGCCCTCGGGGGGCTAGTGTCCTGAAGATTTTAAGTGTTCCCCTTGTTCAACACACCTGAGAAGGTCTGTTGGGAAGCTAATTAAACCACCTGGATTCTTCCTAAATGCCACCCAGCTGATTTAAGCAGAAAACTGGTTGAGTTGCTTCTGCTCTACATGACAACATACTCCATAAATCCATCCTTAAAGGCTCATGACTGCTTTTATGGTTTTAGAATAGTCTCAAAGTGGATGTATCCTGCTTTTAAATCCTCCCTTTTCACATTTAAATCATTCAATTGTGGTAAAGAGGGTTATGTCGTCAAGGAGCTAAAAGCGAGCACACAGCCCTAACATAAGGCACAATGTTACTGCTATCAAAACAATGGCTAGGACATCATGTCAACACACAACAAATCCATGTCTAAAATAAAGCTCATTGTTGTCATTTTAGCAATATTTGCAGCTCATCGCTATGCTGTGTCTTACATTTCCGCAGACGGAGACCTCACATCTCCATCAGATGAAGTATTTTGAGAAATCCTTCTTGATACTGGCAGAGAACCTCTTTGAAGAGATTGGTTAAATGTTATTTTTCTTGGAAATGTACCCACGCCAATGGAAAAAGTCCTTTTTGTTTGCATGAAGCACTTCAAGGACAAGTGTTTCAGCAATCTGATGCAGGAGGACAGTAGAGTGTAATGCATTTTGTGGGATAATACACCCAATGACCAAACATTTTGACTTATCCACTTGTAGCTTTGGCATCCTTGAACTTGGACTCCAAAATCACTGAGAAATGAAAATGCTTGATTTGCAAAAGTGGCTAGCTGGAAGTCCATGACCTTAGCAGTTCTACAGCAAATACTGTGACATAATAGTTGAAAAAAAATATCACTAGGTAGTAGAGAAAAAGAAGAGCATGAAAACTGTGTCATAAACAGAATATAAATATATTCATGCAGCAACAGGCAACACTCAACTAAACTTTTCTGCAATCCAGGAGCCTCCAAGTATCAAACAAAATGTATTTAAGGGTTAAAAGATGGACTTTGCATGATATACCTTCTTTAATAAATCCAAAGGAACCCTTTGTTCAAAGGTACCAAACAATATAACAAAGTTGACTTTTAAAGTTATGTATTTGTATTTTTCTTCTTTATAGGCTAAAAACTTTGTTAGGTTTAAACTTTCTTCTTTGATAAAACGCATAATGTGATGTTCTGATTAGATTGTGCTGAAGTGCCTGTCAAAAGCAGACATATTTGATTTAATCCCTTTCATGCTCTATGATAAATGGGTAAAGGGCGATAAGGTTGTGATTGCATCATGATGCCAAAACAATTACAAGAATTGTTTTTTTATCTCTAAAGTCTGGGAACTTGAAGACAAAAATAACTCTTTTAATGCAGTTGAAGCTTACAGCTTGACGTGGAATTTCTTCCTAAACAAAACTGAGCAGTGATGTAGGAACATCAGCAGAAGACATGTAAGATACAAGAAACATCCTGTTTGAGCCGATTAAATACTGATGAAGTTGTACCACAAGTTGGTTACATTAAACCAACTTCCTTACATTAAAGGAAAACGTGTTTGTTCATTGCCTGCTTGTTGAAGCTACAGTGTTTGATCTTACATGGCTATTGGCTTGACCCTTGACATTGTGCTGAACCCCAAAGCACCATCTTCTACTGACATGCAGCAATGTGTGATGCTGTGTGAATGTGAGCATGCAATGGAGAAACACTACTTGCATTTTATCTTCTAAAGCTAACATGCAATCAGCCCTGTTATCTTGCTTAGAGGTTGCTTGGTTGGTTTGCAACTTTGCCTCGCAAAAGTATTCATGCCAGTTGAACGCTTCTTACTTTCTCACGTGACAATGAAAATCATAAATGTGAATGTTTTTATTGCGATTTATTTCAAAGACTAACAAAAGGTAGCGCAAAATTGCAAAGTGGAAGGAATATATTTCAAGGTTTTCAAAATGTCTCACGAATAAAACTCTGAAAATTGTGTCTTTCATGACTTATGTCTACATAAAATACAGTTCAAACGATTACTTCATCAAGCTGCTGCAACTCTTTTCTTTGGATGGAATACCTGGACAGAGTTAATGCTAACTCGAATGGAAAAAATGTTAAACAAATATTTTACAGTCAGCAAAAGACTTGAGAATTAGTCAGAGGTGCCCACGGCGCAGTCAAAGTCCAGATCAAAATCCAGATACATAAAAAAACCACTGCTTGGAAACACTCTTCATTCAGTCTGACTGAACTAATTTGGCAGCATACAGAGAAAAATGGGCAAACAGACTTGCTGCTGTAAGTTTGCTGAAAGGTGGTTCTAAGTATCGATTCAGCTGAATACATATAACAACCACATTTCATATTTGTTTTGTAAATCACAGTTATGTTGTACTGATTTTTCATGTAAAATCACAATACAACACATTATAGTTAGCGATTGTAATGTGCTAAAATGTAAAAAAAAGATCTGGGCTTGTTGATACTTTCACAAAACCTGAGAGTTCCCCAATACGTTTCTATTAAAATTAAAATGTGTGAACTGATTCAGCACAGTCCTCTGTTTTGGCTTTTTACTACATTGGTGGTTAGTCCAAAATGTGCCACTGTGTATTGTTTTTTATTTTTTTAATTGTAAAAAATTGCTTGCCACTTTTCAAGCTGACATCTTTCATACAACGTGTGTTGTGTTTGCAATAGGCACAGATCAGTCCCCGCTTCCTGTGGTGCTAATCTCCACATCATAGTGTAGAGATGGTGGTACATCCGTGAAGACATGCACCTCTGGTAAGATAGAAACCTATTTAAAGAGAGAGTTGAATGAGAAACTTCACTGCGGATGTTTTTATCATGTTTATTTCACTCTGACTCATCAGATTTCAAACAAGTATCCAACACAAGTAAACATGCATTGACTACTATACTAGAAATATGAATATGGTGCCCATTTCTTCCCGTTTTCTTTAGATTTTGCTTCAAGAAGTGTCCTTTCCAGTAATTTAAATTGATCAGAATAAAAATACCTTTTGCAGCATGTAATGTGGTTCATATCTTTTATTTAGATACACTGTCTAAAACATAGATGAACTTTTGTGCCTGAATCAAACTATACATTATATATTTCAGCTCAGTTAGGATTGGCATATTTTTCTGTTTGCTAATGCCAGAGATGTTTTTGACATTTGTTTGTAACGTTCTCCAAATTTAGTTTACTATGCAGCTATTTTGATACACAAAACTAACCTAAAGCTAACCTATTTAGCATCAGGATATGACATAGTGTTGGGCTGTGAGGAAGACACTTTTCATATAGTCAAGTAAGTGTAACTTCTAGGCTGAAAGGTTGTGTGTTAGTACGTTTAAACATCTGGATTCAACTGTAATTTAGAAATAACGTCATTTTATTTACGAATAATTCGCTCTCGATGCGGTTTTACAAATCAGTCATGATCCACAAAATGTGACTTTTTTGTAGCCTTTAAAAAAAAAACTTAAAAAAATAGCAAAGACTTTAACAACAGCAAAATTAAATCAAAGTTGTTGTTTTTTTTAAAAAAAAAACAAAAAACATATTTCCAGAAACAGGCTGGGAAATGAGGTCACTTGTTGAACAAACCCTTAGTAGTTTTTTGTTGGCATTATGTAACACTCAAATGTAAAAGTTGACTTGATGGGAAGAGATCTGGACTCTGTTTAATAGAAAATACGCCCTCACAGAGAGTAGGAGTACAAAGAAAGGGTCACTGTTTAACAAGTTTCAAGGTGCTTTTGATCTGAGCTGCTTGAGAGCTACATAATATGTGCAAGAAAGTTTCTGTTGTTCGAGGATCTTTTATCAGATGACAGATTATTTCCATGACAAGGCTTTGATGATTTTGAAATGTATGTCAAAAAAGAACTCATTTTCACAACTAGCTGCATTTTGAAACTATAATGCCATCCAACAAGTTGCTAATGTCCTCATTATTTTTCACTCACCATGTATATGAAAAGAACAGATTTTCATAGCCAATAATCAATAATTATATTATAACACTGTGAATTGCCCTGGATACAACATTCCTGTGCTAAAACATAATGCTGTCAGCCATTTCTGTTTTGTCAGATGAAGTGAATCACATCCCAGTACAGCCAGAGTTACAATCAAATCGTTCAGACCAAAGCACATTGGTTTGAATGGTCCAGGCAAAATTCAGGTTGAAAAAACTTTGGCAATACCTGGTGCTGTTCACGGAAAGTCCCCATCTTATCTGGCTGAGTTTGAGCTATTTCAAGAAATTAAAGGGGTTTTTGCCATTTCAGCCCACACTTACTGTAGAAAGGATAAAATCTGTGACTGATGACTTGGTAACAGCCATTTACTGCAGGATGACATAATACCAAGAGCTCAAAGAAAGGGTGCACTGATACATGCCATTGTATTGATTAAATCACAGAAGAATAAGCTGAGATGTGCAAACCTGGCGGAAACAACCCCCAGATATTTGCAGCTTTAATTGCAGTGTGAAGCAACTCTAACTATTGACTCATGCTGACTGTAGACAGGTGCACAGACTTTTAACAGTTTTTTTTAATGAAAACATTTGGAAAATATGTATTGTTTTCCTTTCACTTGACAATTATGTTCCACCCTGAGAAGGTCTGTCACATAAAATCACAAAAATATACACTAAAGTTTGTGGTTGTACAGAAAAGTCTGGTTTATGCAAGAATTGTGCAGCTGATTGTTAATCTCTTCCTTAGAGGGAAAACTAGTATTTGACTCCAGAATGATAAAATAGTGATTGGCCCATACATGTGCATCATTTCACCATGTGTTTGGCCACATCACAAGCCAGTTAAAAAAGAACATAATACAACTACTGCCAAGAGCAGAACTTTCTTAGACATGAATCACTGAAGTAAGCAAATAAATATTAATGTGTATTAGATACTAGATAAAAAAATGTTTTGTTTTTTTGTTTGTTTTGTTTTTTTTGCTGCGGTTCATTCTTAGTCATATTACATGCACAGTATATGTCTTCCTATAAAACCATGTTTCAGTAGCAGATTTATTATTTCCACATTAACTTTTGTATGCAAGTGATAGTTGCCTCTATTCTTATCTTCCTACTTGTTCAGTTTTTCAACAAAAATGAAGAAGCTTGCTCTCCTGGAACAATGATGCTTTCTCTGCTTAGTTTTTTCTAACGTTTCCAGTTTTGTCTTTCTAAATGGTCCTAGTTTGCATTGCAATTGCTTTAGAGTTGCAAGTCAATGGTGCGGCATAAGTATAAAACCAGACATTGCATTGTTGAACTGATAATAAAAGCCCATTTGTTGATGATCAAAAACTAAATAAGAACTATTCTGGGAAGTTTACCACTCACTTCTGTGTTTAAGCCATGAAATATCCAGTAATAATCACAGACTTAAAGGAGTATCATGAGAGCTTATTTATTTCTAGCTGAAGAAAAATCACCAGAGAGCAAACCATAGTGGCAGGAAGAAAATATTAATCATAAAAACTTATAAAACCACACACAAATCATGTCCCCACACAGACCCATAAAGCCTGAGCACATATATACACTGATCTGACCTGTCGGGAATCATTAGATAAGAAGGGCTCATCTGTTTTCTACATTTAAAATTCTTCTTTAATGGCAAAAACAGGCTATCTAACTCTCCCTACAAAGTGGGCCAGACCAGTCTAAAGATACACTGTGTATTGTTCTCACCCTCTTCCTCTTCATCCACATTCTGTTGATCTACTCTCACTATTAAAATACTTTCAAAAACCTGCTTCTTCTTTCCCCTACTCACTGCCAAATACTCAGAATACCAATGTCATTTCCCATCTGCTGGGACCAATCTAGTAAAGGCTTCCTGCATAAAGGGAATGGGGCAATGAGAAACTTGGCGACAGTACAAACCATTCATGGTGCAGGTATTCCTATTTTGCACAAACAGATGAGAGAAGATCTTTTTTGATGCGTCATAAATGTCTTTTATAAGAAGCTTTCATTGAATATCAAAACAGAGGTGATCTCTGAATAAGTGTAAATATCTGGCCTGAATCAAATTGTGCGTATGAATTAGACACTGAATACACATTGGATGGGTAAGGTGCCTCTTTAATGAACAAAAATAATTCATAAACACAACATTTCAAAGTGACACTCAAGCAGTCTTTTTGGCAAACAGTCAAAACCACACAGCCTCACCCTACCATTACCTTTACCTAAACCCAAAGTCAAACCCAACTTTACATCATGTCGCTCTGTAAGAGTTACCATGTGTTTTGTTGCCTTTGTTTACATTCAAACTGAAAAAGTTTAAACCAGTTCAATCCGCTACAACTGCATGAAAAAGCAACACTAATGCACCCATACAACTTTTCATCGGTCTCTGGACTTCATAAAGGGCTGTACAAGTACATGCAGTATATCTGACTCCTAATTTGCCACATCACAAGAAGGCCTAGTGTATTTGTCGTATGTTCTCACAAACCTTGTTTGCAGTTCAGTGAAAACCTACACAGCACCTTTTTCATCTGCCTGTTTTTCTTTCCACACCATTTGACCAGTCCGCTTGTATTTCAGAGGCGCTCCCTATGGGCAGAACACTAGATCTTTGTGCTGAGACGGTCCGATGAGGAGACATTGAGCGCTGAAGTTCTGTGAAGGTTCCCACGTATTCAGAAATGCACGTGAGGTTCATCTGGTTTCCTTTGACCCTGTCAGTCTTAACGTTCACTATGTCATATGTCAACAAAAAAGATCTTTATGATTGAGTATTGCTCAATAGGCAGATAAAGATATATGTTCCCACACTCTGACAACTTTGACAATAAAGCTTTACATGTCTTACAATATTAATAGATCCATAGACCTGTCAAAAAGCTGATAAAAACAAAGAAAATACATGAGATACTTTCAGTCGCAACTTATACCCATGTAAATTAGAATTCCAGAATAGGTTGACTTGAAATCTCTAAGAGTTTAACTTATACTTTACTTTAAAGGTTCACTCAAAGAAGAATGTTAAGGCTACCTGTTTTATGCACACTGTACTTACTGAGACTTCCTGTAGCTTTTTGGGGCGAGATTTGTGGCAGCACATGACCTTATAAAGAAATCCAGGACACGATGACAACACCTTATCTCATAAATCTTAAGCAAATGCTGGTAATACACTTTTCTGAAAAGTCTGCCTTGCTCTTAATTCACTCGCATAAGTTATACACTTACTTATGTTAACCTTGTTACTTGAAGCTTTCTTTGGTCTTTGTACTATGAGTATCAAGAGTTGAGGAAGAACAGGGTAAATTGTGTCTTGAAGTACTGTACTCTGAAATAATATTTGTATCCTTAAAAAATTCTCTGTAATGACATCAGTCATTTGAGTATAACAAAACAGAAATAACCTGTAAGAAAACAGTTGCTTTTCACAGTTCCTTTGTTTGCTACATAGTGTTCTCACTACTGAAATTGACTTCAGATGAGCATATGTCACTGGTGGTACCATATTATTTTGTAAAACTCCACAGAACATTGCTTGATTTTAATTTCCCCCCCAACAAATTCCTCCCATATGAATCTTTCTGTTCTGAGCCTGTGGGGGCCTCTTTCAATAAGTCAGAAAGTCCAACACACGTTTTTATTTACCTAAACCATTCTTTGGTGTTTTTTGGGATCAAAACCAGCATCAGTCATCAGAGCAAGTTTCAAGCTGCTTGCCTCACATCGCTCCTGAGGGATTTTGATTTGGTTCAAACTAAAAGAAGAGCATACAAGTGAGTTAGGAAACTAAAGTAGCAGGAAATGAAACTGCGATAGTCTTTTGTCAAATTTCTGCTGTACAAAAAGTCTGGTAATTCAAGATGCTCTTCTTCTTCTTAAGCAGAGAGAGTCAGACAGTTCACTGCAAAGAAACAAGTAATTGTAATGAAACGTAAAGTCATTCACCAATCACGACTTGATTTGTTGCATTTCCTCACTTTTAATAGGCTGTCTTTTAGGGACAGCGCAGAGGAGCTTGAGACACAGAATCTTTGTGGCCATATCACTTTCCGACAAAAAATGTGGCTTGTTGTGATGGAATTCCTGTCTTCTTATTATACTGCTTTAAATGTGATACATCTAAATATGAATTCCATCTCCACAGTGGAGACACAGCATATGTTTCTTGAATTGAAAAGATTCAAGCAGAACAAAAAATATTCACAGCGCTGACATAACTTATGCCATTCAAAGCTCAGTCAAATGCTTTCTCTTTTTTTTCTTTCACTTTCTTTAATGCCCTTGTTAAGGACCATGTTATGACTGAAAGACTTCCACGTCCATAATGGTCAGCTATGTTATATTTAACATAACTCTCATATATGAGAGAAACTGAAAAAGAGAACTTACAGAAATATTGGAGTATTTGGAGTCTTAGCATGAGAAAAACTGTGGTATCTTACTAGTAGAGAAAACCACCACTAAGTAGTACATAAGCGAAGCACTGTACATCACATCTTTACTGATAGCTGTCAAAGAAAAGTGAACTGAATGGATCAAATTCAGATCACAAGGGATTTAATCAAAACTCTCACACCACATACGACTTGCAGCCTAACAATTAAAATATTTAACAAAATCTGGCCTCAGTAATGCACTGGAAAGACTTACACAACCATAAAAGCCTGGCACCTCTTCCTGGTGATCACTGGTTTGGTCACTCACTGCTGATAGGTGACATCCAATTCTTAACCAACATTTGTTGCCAGAGTGTTTGTGCTGGTCACACTGGCACAAACAGCAGGTACTACGTATCTCCTAAGTAGTTAGGGTTAGCACTGCAGTCAGGCCATTCTATTCTGTCCACTCCCAAAATTTTGGGAGTCTTTGACAAACCCTGCTCTGTGCACGTGAGAGCAGGGTTTGTCTCTCACATGCATGATTGGCATCTTGGTAGGATTTAGTCCAGTTTCAAAAAATGAACATATAGGATTACCACTGGTTTTAGAAGCTAATCAAAGTGGCAACATTTACCACTAGGCCCAGGACTCTCAGACACCAGGGCGCTGGTTCCCACTTTTACTGTGATCCCAGCAGCCCATCTTCTGTTGCTCTAAGCTGGCAAGAATGTCGTAACCAAGTTAAATGAACCTTTTCATAGCCTCTAAGCTATGAAACTCACGGTTAGCTAGTTCAGGAAATTGATATCTCAGTTAAATCAAACAGTTTGAGAGCATTCATCCACCTCAGACCTCCTCAGTTCCAACACTGTTATGAAGGATTTAGACTTACGTTACTTTATAAACATCATAAAAGGCTCTAGATGAGACCTGTTCCTGTACAGTGCTTTAAATGTGTGTGGGTCATCCAAGGGAAATTATTAAGATGGCACTGCATACTGTACTCTCATTTCTCATCTTAGTATTTTTAGACAGACGCATGTTTAAAATCCACTTAGAGTTGATCCATCTTAGTTGTTTTTTCTTACATTGAGCAGTGACTTGTCAAACAAGCTTCCAAACCCAATGTGCAGCCAATTAATAAAAGTCCTCGTCATTGGTCCTCACCTTCCTCCATACTTGTTACTAAATGTGTTGTCAGCACTTCTCTTTGACGGCCTATAAGGTATATTTGGCATCCTGAAAAAACGAAAAATTATTTTGGTCTTCCAGCCTATGCACAAATTGGAGTGTGAATGTGTGAATGTCTTCAGCTCAGAGCCTTAATCCACCTGGGGCATGTTACACATCAAGCTCTTTTTGCAATAGACATGATCATTTTACTGCATTAATGCAGATATTGTGGTATGTTTGTTTCAGCCTCGTCATAAGAATTTCCACTTATGTTTTGTTTGCAATGTTACCAGGCACCAGATTTCGTCATACGATTCACCTTATTTAGTTTAAAAGCAAATATGCAACAATCCACATTCAGGATTCCTAGACTTTCAAATTTTGAAAAACTGTTGCTATATCTGTTCATCTTATACTGATAAGTTGCTGCACTACGTTCTGTTTAACCACATGCATACGTGCTCAAGTTGTTTGAGCTGTTTCCTTTGCAGCTGAAATCAGATGAGTGTCAAGATCGAGGCTGAAATGAGGGCAGCAAATTAGCTCATTCTATGAAACGTTGTAAATTATAGAAACATTATAGTTCTGTGTAGAATTATCACATTCGCAGTTATTTTCTCAGTCCATAGAGGTAATTTTTGAAGCCGAGTGTTTTCCCAACTTTGAATATATTTGGAAGAAAACTATGACAAGTATGTGTAGTAAAGTACTGGCATTTAACCAAGTCACATGAAGATTTACTCACTATGTAAAATCTCCAAGTTTATCTCATTGAATAAAATGCTCATTAGTGGGGTCAGGGGGAGGTTATTATGCAATTAAGCATTATTTAACTTTTTAGATTTTATGTTTCTCAGAACAGCAGGTTTGCTGTCTTTTGCAGATGGTTGTAAATTAACCCTAATCATTTTGTTAATATACGTTTTTATTTTGCCTCTGCTTTTTTGCCTTCTAGGTTTTAAAAGGTTCAGTGGCGATAACTCCAGAGATAAGGATACGTGCAGTAATTTTTTTTATAGTCAACTTTTGAATTTTTGAGAAGAGATAAAGTTCAGATGATATCAGGACGATTGCAAAATAATCCAGTCAGTATCACGTCAGCACAGGTCTCTTCTGAGCATCCACATATGCGTTTTCAGTTAAAGACACGGTTTGATATATTGCAACTGTTCCAGGAAGTTCTGTTTCTCTGTCCATTGGTTTTAGTGTTGTCATTCTTTCTTTCTTCTTAATAAATATGTAATTTTGCTTTGATTAATGGCCACTATCATATTTCCTTTTACCTTGTTGGTATGTCCAATGGATAAACCAGCCACTCTTGTCAGCCCCGTGATCCTCATAAAAGGGATAGGCTAGTGGTAAAGACCCCTGTTCTACCAAACAAGCTTCTCTTTGGAAGTCCTTCTGTGATTCCCATTACAGCCCTGGACTCCAGGCGCTCACATCCTAAAACCTGCTTACACAACTCCTTTACCCCCTCCTTTCGTCTTTTTTAAAACACATTAACATTTTTTTTTTTTGCTTCGCTAAAACAATTACATGAAGGTTTATGAGAAAGATATAAAGGGAAAATACTTGTGTCTAGACATAGGAAGTGAAGTAAAAGACATATTCATACACTGTGGTTAATAAGATGCATTCCTTCATGTTTGATCATACTGCCAAAAAGATGAAAAGGAAGTTAATGCTAACAGTGGCCTCAATACTTTGGATCTTTTGGTTACTTAGATCTGAAGTATATCATACATTCACTGTCCAGCCAGTGCTAAGGTATCCATACTCATTGGATTTTTTTTCCAATGATATTGTCAGAGTCTATGATGTGATAGACCTCCACAAGCAACTTTGTGGAAAAAAAAAGATGCATGGTTTCAGATTCCTCCTTATGACCTAATTGTTGCTTGATTTGGGTGTGTTGAAGCAGAGGCGCATGGAAAAGTTGCAGGACAATTCCCCTCAAGAAAAGAAAATTGAGACCCCTGGAAGTGAAAGGATTTTCCATGAGCCATGGATCCTTCTGCTTCTACATGTTTGTCTTCAAATCAGGAGATGGTGGTGCTCGCTTTGCTCCGTGGAGAGAATGAGCTGCAGGCCAAGGCTGCATGTCTAGGTGGTGTGAGCGCCCCAGAGTACTGAAGGCCTGTGCAGAGGAGATCTGTGGGATTTTACAGCACCTCTTCAACCTTGGGTTGACCCAGAAAAAGATTCCAATGTTGTGGAAGACATCCTGCCTGAGTCCAGTACCAAAGAAAACAGAGCTGTTGCCCTTATGTCCCACAATATGAAAGTCATGAAGAGCCTAATCGTAACTGGGTAAGCAAAGAATTACGTGGAAATGGAGTTGAAGATGCCGTCATACCCGTTTTAACAAACCCACTGTCATCTGGACAAAGCAAGCAGCACTGTGAGGATCATGTTATTTGATTTCTCCATGCATTTAATACAATTCAGCCTGATCTTTGTCCAAATCTCCAAGACACACAGGTGGAGGCCTTGACATCCAAGTGGATCAATCACTACCTGACAAACAGTTTGAGGCTTAACTGTGTAAAACTGTATGTCAAACTAGGTGGTCTTCAGGACAGGAGCAGCACCAGGGACTGTACTCTTACCGTTTCTTTTTACTCTGTACCCCTCAGTCTTCCATTACAAGTCAGACACCTGTCATCTGCAGAAATGCTCAAATGACTCCCTAATTGTTGGGTGTATGAGAGATGGTCAGGCAGCTGAGAACTGAGAGCTGGTGAACCGTCCTGTGGCGTGGTGTGAAGCAATCACCTCATCTTTAGTGACCAAATATGAGATAATTGTCAACCAAACACCAGGTACATCAAAGGAGAAGAAGGAGAGGTAATGGAGGTGTTTAAATACTTTGGTGTTCACCTGGACAATAAACTGGACTGGAGACGAAACAGTGTAGCCATTTTTGAAGAAGAGACGGAGCAGGCTGCACTTCCTGGGGAAATGTAGGTTCTTTGTTTTTTCACAAGATACTTCTGATATTCACAATGTGGGAAGTGCTTGTTGGACAGTAGCAGCATCAAAGACAGTGACTTAAATAGTTTAACCATGGTCATAAAAAACAATGGTTCCACTGTAAAATCTCTGGAGATTCATCATAAAACAAACAAACAAAAAAAACATTCTGGCTAATCCTGAGGATTCACTTCATCAGTCTTTTGTACAACAACTGTGTCTTCAGCTAGAGGCTTCTCCAGCATCATAGTAACACAGATTGCTACAGGATATCCTTCTTGCTCACAGTAATCAGCATCTACAACAACTCCTTGAAGAGCCTTGGATAACAAACAACATTTAACTTCCTTGGGAATTACAAATAATTTTTTAATTTTGAGCTATCGGTAGGCTCAACTAATTACATCATACTTCTCCTAATAAAAAGTGATTGAGGTTTGTTTTCCCGACCCGAGAGAACAGCACTTCCTCTGTTCTTGTAATTTATAAATCTGCTCTGTTCGGCCTGAACTCCTTTTCTTTGCAACTCAATTCTAATCATTTCTTCATTCCTGTAGTTCCATGGGTTAGATTTCGCCTCAAGTTCCGCAAACCACACTGTGAAATAAATTATATTTTTATTCGCCCTCTTATGACATGATAGCATCAGAATAATGTTACCTTTGAGGGTGCATGACAGACACAGAGTCTCCTCTTAGAAGCCCATAGCTTTGATCACAAAATGTCAACAGAGCTTGTTGAATCTTGTGAGTAATACCACAGAAGCACTGGTGAATAAATTATGACCAGCTATATTACAGCTCACTGAGTCGGTCTGATTCATCCTGAGGCATACACTATTTGAGTCAATTACAAGTTAACTTGCACTGACATTTTTAAAAAGCGGTTTTTCATGCACTGCAAATTTATGGAAATGTCAGTCTAGGCCAAGGTATTTAGGATACATGTACAAAAATAGTGCATTTGTTATTTGACTCTTCTTATTTTAACTTCTGAAATAGGCAAGGCACCAGAATAAAACATTCTGTGTAAAATGTTTATCTCCAAAAATATGCAAATTAGTTTTAGAAAAATCAAACATTTCAGCAGTGAGATGGTGCCCATGCTTTTAAAACTCAAAATATGTCGGTTGTCACCATGTAACTACTTCTAAGAATTCATTCTATCTAAATCTCCCAGATGACTTCTTACTCTCTCGCTCTCACCTCAACTCTGTTATCTATTTAGTTGTCTTCACATAAGACCACTCAGAAGCAGTTTGAGAGTAAATGTTCTTTTTCTCTTTCTTTAATAGTGCTGGATCTTGAAATGACTGATGTGCTTTTCTTTTCTCTCCAATTTCACAGCCTAACAATCAGGCGCACTCTGAAAATTCAAAGGAAGAAAAACAAACTGATCTGCATAAATAAAACAACTTTTCCCCCCCAATACATGCATTTCTCTTTTTAGCAGGTCAGCAAATAATAGCAACAATAATAAAACCAGTCCCATTCAGAAGACATTTGAATGAATATGCTTTCGTGGCAGTCTATATTTTCAGCTCTAAATGTCCCAACTCCCCACAAAAAAGGAAGTTTCTTAACAGTATACTAATAATGACTAACATGGTGACTAAAAGTGTACATTCACATTCAGGTCATTCTTTAAGGCTGCTGTCTTACTTTCCTACACAAGAAGGTCACTAGAAGCCACATCATCACACAAACAATGTGTTGCCTACATGAGCAATGCAAGAACTTTTCTCTCTCTAAAGCAGGAAAGAACGACTGGGCGCTTGAACTCTACTGCTCAGCTCTGCAGCTCAGCTGGACTGCGGCCGCGTCATGTTTAGCTACAGCACAGTGGCGGTACTATTGGTTGTGCTCACGTTGTTTGGTCCAGGTAAGGTAATTCTTGATTCTTGTCATTTAATTTAAAGAAGGCCATATATATATATACATATATATTTTTGTAAGTAAACAATGTGCCGATTACACTGTGAAATGTCAAAGGGCTTGTGTTTACCTGACGTTAAAATTATTTAAATCAAACTTTTGTCATAATTAGTTATGAACCCAGTTGCAAAGAGTCAACAGATGAATTTTCAGAGTATTTGAGGGAAATATATATAAAAAATATTTACAATAAGGAAGAGCAAAAATACATCGTTGGAGGCAAGAAATAACTGCAAGGGAAACCATGAGGGAGACAGCAGCAGAGTCCAGCAGTTAGTGAATGAACAATGAGGAGCTTAAATAGGGAGTTTGTTTACTGGACAGAGAACCAGTGGCTGATTGGTAATGGGTTGAGGCCAGACAGGTAGACTGAAGAAGGAGAGAGAAAGTCAGGAGAGGAGCAAGGAGTAAACATAAATCAGCAGACTGAAATAAATAAATAAGTTGATAACAGGGATAAAAATGAACTAAATACAAAGCATAACAACTCAAAGTCAGATCCTATCATAATTAAATAAACAGCTTTAAAAATTATAATCTAAAAAGGCAGAAGGAGGAAGAAAAAGAAAACTCACCTAAACACATGATTGAAATGCAGGGCCAAAAATGATCTGAAATAACCCGAGATCCTGAGTACTTTAGGTTTAGAAATTCTGCAAATAAAATGTCCAACATGTTTAGTAAACAAATGTTGAACCAAGATGAAAGTAAATTTCAAACTGCTTTATGGAGATAAATATGTAAAAGTCATATAATCAAAGGGCATGTACTGTATTTTGAAGTTGACATGATATTTCATGAACTACTTTATACAGAGGGTCCAGAAATGCATTCTCAAATGCATCGTGCTGTACGGGAGGAAGTGAACTCCTGTGGTGGAAAAGCATGATTTTGAACACTTATGTTTAGATTTTTTTCCAGTTTATTCAGGAAGACTAATTGGAGGTCGGGAAGCTGTGCCACACAGCCGGCCCTACGTGGTGCTTGTGGAGAGATGTGTCAAATGACATAAGAAACTGTGATGAATTTATTCTCAGTGAGGACTTTGTGATGACTGCTGCCCACTGTCAATCCAAGTGAGTCGTTTTTTTACTACCTTTTTTTACTGACATGAATTGTGCTTTATCTGGCATATGATGCAAAAGCAGATTTTTCTCCTTTTTTCCCATTACAGGGATTACTTAGTTTATATTGGACTTCACAGTATGTGTCATTTTTAAGTGAAGCTCATAAAAGTGGAACAAGCATTTTCACATGTACATCAATAAAACCTTTAAGAATGATGTCATGCTCCTCAAGGTAACAATAGTTGTAAATCTTATGTATTGGCTGCTATCTTTCTTTTTCATGGTATCACTTGCAAAGATCTTGATACTACAAACCATGCATGCTACCATGATACTAACAAACTAAAATAACCACAAAAACCAAATCTTAATGCTGATTATACTTCCTTTTTTTTGCACTATTCTTAAAGCTGAGCTCCAAGGCAAACTTTAAAGATAACGTGAAACCTATCAATCTGGCAAGCCAGGATGATAAGGCTCAGCTGAAATCATGCATCGTCTCTGGCTGGGGTCAAACAGCACCAGATGGGCTGCTGTCCCCCAAACTCATGGAAATCAACGCAACACTGATCGAAAATGCAAACTGCAGGAAGGAAAACTTGTACTGTTCTGAAAACCTGCACTACGGACCTGGCTGATAGGTGTCATCTAATTTCACATGTTATCTGACAACCAGCTGACGCAATAACTGAGAGAATTGCAAGTGAATGAATTCATAATACTGTCAGACCAACACAGGCAATGGCTTGTGGACTTATACATTTGTGCTGAATCATGAGCAAACAAATAAAATTAAACATGTTTTCTATTGAAGGGTGTGTGTGCTTTTATTTTCCATATGTACTGATACACTAAAAACATAATGCTGCCTCCTTTTGAAGATCATGTGTAATTAATAAAGAAAGTCAGCTTTATTGCCAAAATGTTGTCACGTTTTCGAGCCTTCAATCTAATTTACGCTCGTTCTTTAGACGTGTGCCATGTGTTATAGAGTCCGAGGAGGAGTGCAAATAATTGATTGTGTGGCATCATACGTCACAAACAAACTTGCTTCCAAATTCATTATCATTTAAATAAATTGATTTTTTTTTTTGTTGTTGTTATTGCAACAAGAGATTCTTCAGTTTGCTAACTGGAAATACTAGTATAAATGTTTTCCGTGCAGCAAAAACACAATTGCAGGATTGATGGGCATTTTTACACATTGGCCCAAAGTTCTCTTTTAAAATCTGTATTTCAGTGAGGCTCTGTCTGAGTGTGTCTCGAAGCCACGTCATTTGCATGTGCAAGTTAAGACACATCCCCTTTTGGTTAAAAGCCAGGAGATATGGGGGTTTGAACTTGTCAACTATTCGTGCCTCGGCTGCTCAGCACCGTTGCTCAGCTGGACTGTGATCACATCATGTTCTTCAATAACAAACTGCCTGTACTGATGGTCCTGCTGACTCTTTATGATCAAGGTAAGAAAATGCTTCCATAGCATGAAAACCATCAATTTGAGGAACAGCTAATTTGTCTTTTTTGAGTTCCACAGACCATTATAATTAAACATTATACAGCTAACCTCAACTGTATAAGAAAAGGATTTTTGTGCATGTGTTTATATTAAATCTATTGTATCAAATAATCCCTGTAGGCCGAACTGAAAAAATAATTGGAGGCCATGTGGCTGAGCCACACAGCAGGCCGTACATGATGTTCATAAGAAGGCACCTGGCCAATAATGAAGAATCATTCTGTGATGGATTTCTTCTGAACGAGGATTTTGTGATGACTGCTGCCCACTGCCAAGCCAAGTCTGTCTTAAACCATCATTTTTATTTATTGACAATATTTGTGCATATTTTTGTGCATATATTTGTAATTACTGCCTATATAGAAGGAACCTGAATGCTTGCACTTTTTATTATTGTGGTATTTCGTTACAGCAATTATACAATTTACCTTGGAGTTGATAATACAAAATCTTTGAAAAATGACGAAATACAGGATCGAACTGTGGAAAAAGCCTTTCCTCATGAAAATTACGACAAAAATGCATATATCGATGATATAATGCTCCTTAAGGTAAAAACGAACAAATGCTTTATATTTTTGCCATTTGCTTTAGTTTTTTCTTCAACACACATGCCAAAATCATAATGAGTTCAGTTCATGCTAGAAAACAATTCATGCTAGAAAACAATTCATGCTAGAAAACAATGCATTTGCAGGAAATGTGCATAGTACAATATGAGTTTGGATTTTTATTTATATTTCATTTAACTCATCACTCTTCTAGCTAAGCTCTAGAGCGGTGGTGAACAACTTTGTGAAACCCGTCGCTCTGGCAAGCCAGGATGATGTGACTCTGCCCAAATCTTGCATCGTCTCCGGCTGGGGTCAAACTCGTCCGGATGGAGTGATCTCTGACAAACTCATGGAAATGAATGTCACATTAATTGAAAATAGCGATTGTACTAAACTTAAGTTATACTGTTCAAATGGAAAAGCTAGACCTGGTAAGGTATGTAATTTTTTTTTTTTTTTCAGAATAAAGCAAACTATTGAAATGTTACTGATAATATAACATCTCATTGTCACTCAAGTGATCTCTACATTATGTGTATGTTCTTGCAGGGGGATTCTGGAGGTCCACTGGTATGTGGACAAAACACCGCTTATGGAGTTGTGGCCTTCATGTCTCAAAGCCCAGATGGTCATTCAATGGTTGCTTACACAAAGATACCTTGCTACGTTGACTGGATCACCTCAACAATGAAAAAGGCTCTTAGCAAGAAGTAGAAGACCTTGCTAATTCAATCATGTTTAACTTTACTTTTAGTAACTTCATTGCTAAAAGTTACAGCATATTATGAACATAGGCCATCCACCCACCCACCCTAGTGGGTTCTGGAGAGGGGCAGGGTACACCCTAGACAGGTCGCCAGTCCATGAACATAGTCTGATTGTGAAATTTGTTAATATTCTTCTATATTGAGTTTGAGAACCTATTTTGACACTGATGTGAAATGTCAGTTTGTTGAAGCTAAACTTTAACAAATGTTTGATAACACCTAGATAGTTGTAAAATGATTGGAGATTCAATGTGTGTGAAAAGATTATCCATGATTGTCCATAATTGGCTCTCCTCTATGTTTGTGCTATATATATACTTTATATATAAATATATATATAACAATAAACTTGTCTTCTGAAACTTGTAGTATAGGCTTTTATTTTCAGCAACTGATACACTAAAAAGAGGACAGCACTCCCTCCTTGTGAAGAATGTGTGTCATTGCCTAAGGAGGACAGTTGCCATACTTCTTGAAGTTATAACAATAAACCTTTCATAAATTAGCCTTAAGCTCTAAAAGGGTGTGTTGTCTTTCAGCTCAAGAATTGCAGTTTACTGATTTTAAATTCAACCCTTCATAACTGGATCATCTCAACAAGATAAAGCGCTCTCTGCAAGAGAAAATTAACAAGATCAGATCATAATCAGATCATATATGAGCAAATTTAATCTGATTTAGAGTCACTGTCCGTTAACCATGTTCCTATTTATTCTAAACTTTATCTTTTCCTCTCCTTTGAGTATGTGATTTAGTATTTAGCATCCTATGCACAATAAGTCGTAGGCCAGACAAAACAAATTAATTTTAAGCTGATATTTTAATGGTTTTATGGTGCAAACAATGCAGATGGAGCTAAGCTATTCCACCGTCTGCCACAGCAAATGGTCCTTCACCTCTAAACATTGAGGATAATTTGGTTGGCTGTTCTCACAGGTGTGTGGATGCTAAAGAGATCACCTAGATTGGGCTAGCTCATTTAAACTTTAAACAGTCCTGTCTTCTAGGCAAAATATGTAATAATGCAGAAGGAGGTTTACCAGTTCTTAACGTTATAACTCCGCATCTTGTCATTAATATTTTTTTTTTCAGTTCAGTGATTGCCAGTTATTGATGTTAGCATGTATCACTTATAATGCGGTGTCTGTGCAATTAGATTAAAATCAGCAGAACAAATAAATAATTACTAATATCTGGAAAGAGAAGTTTTGACCATCCTTCATCCTTGGTGAGATTCTGTACTCTGCTATTTCAGAACTTGGCAAATTGTTTGAGAATGATCTATTTCTTGCATAACACAACCCAACAAATAGTCCACTTGGGAATTTTCCCCAGCGACCAGGTAATTATTAAATATGCATGACTAAATCATAAATTAACGTATGAAAAACTATTATATGTGCCAGTTTAGGTCGTCACACAAAGTTGACATGATATGTTGTGCAGCTACTTTAAGAAGCGTTAATCAAAAGGTTTAAAACAAAACAAATTCTGAAGCTGTGTGTCTGGACGTTCGAGTGTTTGAGTCTACAAATGAGACATAATCTCCTTTTTGTGACGAATGTGTATTATTGCTCATGAACCAGGCTTTCTAGACTTCTCAAAGTTATGATCACAGTCTCTTTTCATTTTTCAACTTTAGATATATTAAGGCTACTTTCTTCTTTTTTTTTTCCAAATGCATTTAAGTTTATTGACTTTAATGGGATATCAGGCCTTTTTGATTCCAGTACTGCCACAGAAAATACAAATAAACTGTCACAATTTTTAAAAATTCAACTTAGAATATCTTAAGGAACCAAACTGTTTAAGATCGAGACTAAATCAGTTTTCTTCTATTTGTTCTTTCACAACTTTAGCTGCCACTGTGTAATTTGCAAAGGGTCTCATTAAAATGAGATCCCACACACTGGATAAAAACATGATGGTTTTTTAAAAGAAAAAAAAAAACAGGAAATACAAAAGTAATGAAAAGAAATTGTGTCTCTTTTGGGGGGAAACTGACTGGGAAAAATAAATGTGACTGACAAACTCATGGAAATCAATGTAACACTGACTAACATTGAGGAGTGTGTAAAATAAAACTCTCCCTGCTCATCAGATGAAAAGACTGGCAGATATTCCATAATAACTGCTTTGATAATTGGTTAATTTTTGCTGTGTATGTGCAAAAATTTACAAAAACAGCTGTATGTATGCTGCATATTCTGCAGGACACTGGAGCTCTGTGAAGGTGGTGCAGCTTATGAAGTGGTGTCTTCATTATTTGATGAACCCTAATGGACCTGCACCATTTAAGTTTGCCAAAATTTCAGACGGTTTGAAAATTATTACATTATTTGAGAGTTGGTTTCATCTAAGTTTGTCCTGTGTTGTGTTTAAAATCAAGAAAGCCTCAGTTCATTGATCCTAACATATGAACTACCTCAGCAAATTGTGCAACACTGCCTCCTTGTGAGCAGAACCACTTAATGCAAGAAAGATATTTAGTGTTTGTCTTGAGGATAGAAGCACTGTGTCCTCTAACATATTGGCTTTAAACCTGAACCTGTTCACTTTGAGGAGTAATATTTGCCATATTTTGTGTTTTTCATTGAAAGAACAATTAAATAAGATACTGTCAACAAAACCGGTTGATCTTCGGTCAGTTTAGCAAAAACTATTTGAAAAGAGGATTGTCATATGCGTATAACTTTAAGTCATGCTTATCTGGATAATATTTGGTCATTTATATGACATCATATGACATTTAGACCTTTGATCATTACATTGAGGGGGTGATAAAAACATTTATTTTTTATTTGTGAACACCATCAACACTGGATAAGATACTGTTTTGCCTTACAGAGGTTTATCAGAGATATTCCCCAGGTATCTGCAGTTTCTGAGTTAAATGTGTATGGAAGTTCAGTATGCAATTTATTGACTTTAGCAGCTATCACTGAAAATTGACCCCTGTGTTTATTACTACCAGAACAAAGCAGACGGACTTTATAAAAGAAACCTCATTCAAGGCCTCATGAAATGGAAAAACGTGATGCAACTCTCCCAAACCAACACAACCCAAGCAATCTCTGTTGGATCTAGATTTGATGATTGTAGAGGTTGCAGGGAAACAAAGAACTCATTTTCATATTTAAAAGAAACAGTTTGATATAATTTGAGCTTTCTGACATGGTGCATTATTATGTTGAATGCAGCCTAAAAAAGAGAACTTCAATTATGCAGCGCATACATGTTTTATACAATGGATGACATGAAACAAAATTACAATGATTGGTTGTAATCTAACATATCTCTGTTTCTGCCTCATAACGTTTAGTTGTTATAATTCAGTCACTGACGTAGGATAAATTAATATGATTATTAAGATACTAGTTGCCAAATGAGTTTACATTATTCTAAGAAATACAATGACTCAACATGCTAACGCTTGTGCGTGTGCATGTGTGTGTCCCAGATGAGTAATTTATATTTTTTGCTCAGATTTTTCAGAAAAGCTCTCAGTATGACCTCATGGGTGCTGCAGTGTCAGAAACTGTCTTACACAAATGCAGTTGGCTGCTTTTTTGTCATTTTAATGAATATTCACACCTCACCGCAAATGTACACATCCTTCTCTGTAGACTACTGATTTTTCATCCTACCAATATTACAAATTATTTTAATCATACATTTATTCTTTGCGTTCTGAATCAAACTATTTCCCTTACAAATAGGTTAAAAATTTTTCTTTTGCTTCTTATGCAAAACAGAGATTTTCTTTCTTTTTAAAAGCAGGAAGAAGGAGAGCATTCCAAACTGCGGTGCGTTCATATGGATATGACCACCAGTTACTGCTAATCATGAACTGTTTTAATTTTTAGACATCTAACACAACTTTTGGGATGATTTACTTGAATTTTAAAGTTGATGCATATAAATTTTTACTGTTTTAATATCATAAGAGTGAATAAGTGTAGAACTGGGGCACTTATTCCTTTCAAAACATTTTTATTCTATTAATGTTTTAATCACAAATCCTGCCAGTTGTTGCAGACGATTAGAGGAAGCATCTTGGTGAGTAAGATTTTGTTTTCGCAGCACATGTTCCTCTTATGGAACATATCACAGTATATGTTCCTCTTATGATGGCATAACTTTTAGAAAGTATTTGCAAATTTAAGAAGAGAAGAAGTGAAATATAATACGAAATATTTCAAGCACTGATTTTTAAGTTACTCTTCTATCCAGAAGTAGGCATACTAAACACATACATGTTGGGAGGATTATTCTAAAGTCTTAAAGAGAAACTACAATGCATTTAGAAAAAAAATGCTTAGACTAATATATACATTTTGTAACATAATGTAGTGAAACATAGTGAAATCTATGTTACTAGGGACGCTATTACATTATATGACATTATATATTTGATAGTGCTTAAATTGTGTTTCATATTTATTGAACAACATCTGGCTGTTTATATGTATTTTCTTCTTTTAAACAATTTTACCAGCTGGGTCTGGTATTACAGGTGGAAATTAACACCTGGCACAAACATGTCCAAACCATGTGACTGTTCGGCTTTGGATCGAGTATGTTGGAGCCTTAAGACTGTCAGGTGTTGTTTTCTTTTACAAAGTAAGTCCACAAAAGCAACATTTGGGCAACAGGGCAGTGTAACCCTACCCCTACCACCCCTGAACTCCTAGACCTTGGGGGCATAGCAGACTGTTGACATTAGAGATTTGATTGGGCCTAAAAAGCCCAACCCGAACCAACCAGAGCCCGTGGAAATTGTGTCCAAGCCCAGTCTGACCAAAATAATAATCTTTCATTTTAAGCCTGAAGTAAACTCTACGTATTATTTTAATTAAGATTGTACTGCTTTCATTTTTAGACCATCATTTGGCTAAGCAGCATCTTCCAGCTCCATTCAGTCGCTTGTTGTAACTGCAGGGTGAGTCAGGTTCAAACTGTCGGGGATGTGATTGATAGGAGCGGAGCAGGACGGAGCTGCACGCGCTTTTATTGTGCAGTGAGCTGCTTTTGTTACAGTCTAGCTAATTTCTGCACCTTTTTCCCCACCTTAACACAACTTTATATCCTGAATTACCAAATGGTTTTCTCTGTGGTGCATGCAATGTAAGCATGCCACACAAGCCCAAGCCCAACTATCAATCCAATAATTTTGGAAATTCAGGTCAGCTGTTGTGTAACGTTAGAAAAGTGTGGTAAAACACTTCCATCCCACACAACAGCCATGCAAGCCAGATCTCGTCACAGAAGTTTTGAGCATGCTGAAAACAGTTGGAGATGGTGAAAGATTCCTCATAGGTTACAAGCACTGTCACGAGAATTAATCATTTCCTGGCAGACCATGATGTTCTTGCCGGAGCATAATATTTATCTACTCACAATTTTAATTTAGTTTTTCTTAAGCAAGACTTGGGTTTTCCCCCGCGATTGTAGAAACAAAAAGGGTTTGCATGTTTAACCATTGCATTTTTGAGATGGTCAATGGTTTAGAAAGGTACAAGTTCTCTTACTATGCCTACTCACAACAGAACTCAATGTAAAACAATCAGAACTATCCCTTTGAGCGTCTTGCCCTAAAATTATGTTCATATGCGGCCAAGTCACAAATGCATTCTAAACTGTACATCAATTTTCAGTAATAGAACACTGGAGACATATCTGAAGCAGGCAGGTCACATAGCATTTTAAAGGGACATGTCTAACCTCTTCTTGTGGGTTCATTAGCTTATCTTAGTGTCATCTGCGCAGTAAGTGTGAAGAACGTTAGAGGAAGTAAATTGCTAATGCATCAGATATGGAATTATGCATTTTGTGTTACCATGCTCAGAAAAATGATATGTGCTCTTTAATTTAACTGCTGTTTCCGTGTAATGATAAGTGTTACCTGTGCTGGAAATGCTTAATTTATTTAGATGTGGAAGATAATCACCTTAAAGTGTAGCTGCAAGAACCACAGATGTTTTGTTTCTATGAAGCATCGACACTGTGTGCACAGTTATTAGGCAAGTTTTAGTTTTGACTATATCATCATTTTTGCACATATTTTCCAACTCCAAGCTGTATGTAGTTGGATGCTTACTAAATATAAACATATCAACTGATATGTATTTGTTTAATGAGGGATTGAGGGGCCTAAGAAGATCAACACCTCATGGCAAAGTGTGTATAATCATTAGGCAGCTTTTCCTCGGGAAAAATGGGCCAAAAATAGATTTAAGTGACTCTGAAAAGTCCAAAATTGTAAAAAATCTGTCAGAAGGATGCAGCACTCTTGAAATTGCTAAGACATTGGGGCGTGATTGCAGAACTGTAAAGTTTTGCTGCAAATAATCAACAGGGCTGCAGGAAACGTGTTGAGAAAAAAAGACGTAAATTAACTGCCAAAGATTGGAGAAGAATCAAATATGAAGCTACCAGGAACCCGTTATCTTCTTGTTCTGTCGTATTCCAGAACTGCAACCTACCTGGAGAGACCAGAAGTACAAGATGTTCAGAGCTCAGAGACAAGGCCAAGGCAAGGAAGGCTAAAACCCGACCACCACTGAGCAAGACACATCAGCTGAAACGTCAGGACTGGCCAAAACAGATCTGAAGACAGATTTTTCAAAGGTTTTATGGACTGATGAGATGAAACTGACTCTTCATGGACCAGATGGACGGGTCTGTGGCTGGATCAGTAACAGGCACAGAGCTAAACTTCGCTTCTGACCCCAGCAAGGTGGAGCTGGGGTACTGATATGGGCTGGTGCTAGTTGGACCTATTTGGGTTGAAGAATCAACTCCCATCAAAATCAACTCCCAAACCTACTGCCAGTTTTTAGAAGACACTTTTTTTTCAAGCAGTGGTTCAGGTCAAAGTCTTCATCTTTCAAGAAGACCATGGTTTTTATGCAGGACAATGATCCATCACATGCATCAAAGTTCCCCACTATGTGGCTAGTCAGAAAAGGCCTTAAAAGAATAATGAAGTGACCCCATCTCTGAACGACATCTCTGAACAGTGATGTGGTTGCTGCTGCACACAAAGTTGAACTTCAACAAATCAAGAAACTGACAGACTCCATGAATGGAAGGCTTATAGCTGTTATTGAAAAGAAGAGTGGCCATATTGGTCAGTCATTTATTTTTTAAATGTTTGTCAGTTTTGAGTTGCATGTTTAATATTCTCACTTTAATGGATGACAAGTGAGATGTGAAAAATTTCAGCTTTAATTCAGTTGCATAATAATTCTGCACACTAATAGCTGCCCAGTAATCATGTGCACATAGATATTGTCCTAAAAAAGCCAAAATTTCACTTTTACTTTCTTAAATATTCAGGTTTGAGAGGTTATTAGGATCTTTGAATTGACCAAGACCGTTGTAGTTGTTAAACAGCAAAATAAAGCCTCAAAAATACAACTTGCGTAATAATTGTGCACAGAGTGTAGGCATGATTTCATGAACTTGTTCCAGTATAAATCATTTCATGGCAGTTTCTTATATTCAAAATACATTTGATCATTTTTTTAAATGTCTTACCCTACTTACAAAGGGTTCCTTTAAGCTCTTGTTTGCAACCCATTTTAACTGTATGGTTAAAGTATAAATATGAGAAAAAAGTGAGAAATATTATTAATGTATTCCTCCCTTGCAGGCATAAACTCTGCATGAAGTGTTGGATTGATGCAAATTATGTTCTAAGCAAACCAAACTTGTCTTGCGCTCAGTAATAATCACATTATAATCTTAAGGTACGAAGTCTATCTTTCATAACAGTAGGTTGTGTAACTTCTTAAATGCAACAAATCAAAACCACAGGATGTTCATAAAAAACTGCTTATAGAGTGACCTCTTTGTGACTTTTTGGGAAACTCAATGCTTTGCAGGATGTTGTTGTAAATGTTCCCATTTCAGCAGTGAAGACATCGGCACTGCAACTTCGGCTAAGTCGCCATAAGATGCAGCTTCCCAATATGAGTTTTTAGAAAAAGGTTAATGAGAAGTGAGCAGAACAAGAAGTACAAAAAGCCCCAGTTGCTGATTATTAACACCCTGGATGATTAATGCTGCAGGATGAATCAAGCAGAGGCGCTGGTGCCACCACCACCTGATTAGATTAACTAAAATAGTTAATGGGAAGTAGGAAATGGGAAAAAAAAATGCAGTCATCAAACTGCAAATTGCTTTCAGAATAAGCTCAGCATTTATTTCTTGTGAACATATATTTTAAGGGGTTAACATAAAAAGCCAGATAAAATACAGCAGTCGATTCTACAGTTAGGGCCACGGGTTAGAAATTCATTTTTGATAAGACTTAAATATAGATAGTGATCAGGCATGATCTGTGCTTACAGAGTTCACAACCATAAGTTCACAACTACCACTGCAAAAATGATTTCTCCCCTGATTTGCAATGGATGTTTGAGCCTTTTGAAAGCATCCGATCTGCAGACCCGACTGAACAAAATGAAGCTTTAGTACGACAGATTGAAACAGAGTTACTTGGAGAACAGGAAAAAATGACACTATTATAGCAACCTACAAGCACAAATGAAAAAACAAATGCACCATACATCAACTTTAAAATATGAAACTAAATATCTAGGACAAAATAAGATCTACTGTTGCTGCCTGTTGCACTGGGCCACAATCGTAGTGGTACGTACGATTCAAATGGGTGCAACCTAGTTGCACCCATTTGAATGCAACTGAGTTTTCTTAAATGCATTTTTATGAAGCCTTTCCATTTTGGCTTCTGCTTAGGAAAAATGCAATAGATGTGTGGTAAATATCGGTGATGAGGAACTAGGGCTCCTCATCACCAATATAGAGTTTGAAAAGAACTGAAAGTCTGAAGAAGTCTTTGAGAGAAAATCAGAGGGGCACATTAGTCTTTAACATTTAGGAACCTAACCAGAGGAAGTGGTTGCTGATAGCAATCAGAAGTTCCTGTTGAGCAAAGTAAAATAAAGAAATAGCACAACGTTACCCAGACACACACAAAGGAGTCAGGCTTAAAACAGAATCCAAATATCATCAGTGATCAAGAAAGACTTTAATAAACTGCATAAAACATAAAAATCTTTTTTATGCTTAACCACTCTCCTGTGGTTAAGCATAAAATGATCAATATCTGTGGCTTATCAGTCGGGGAGGATGACTTTTTAAAACCTTCAAAGTGTTACCTGGAAAGTTTTGAAACAACTGCAGTTTTCTAATCTCTCACACAGTTAAGAAAAATCTTCTGCACTCTGCCTCCAGAAGCAGCTGCTGCAACAGGCGATGAAAAAGTGACCATTTGACTTTTAAACCAACCAGTTTTTTTTATTTATTTTTCTGCAGGCTCGGACATAATGTCAAATCTGGGTGAGTCCAATGATCTCACAAATATAAAATCCAATTTCCTTAAGGTCTGTCTGGACTAGAATAGGTAGTTAACTAAGATGATTTAGTTGTCTCTCTTCTAAATGCTTCTTTAATGCTGCGGTATTTTCTTGATGCTGATCTAAAGCAGAGTTTAAAACATGTGCTAAAAACCAAGCTGGAGGTTCATATTTTCACCTTCTCTATCTTTTTCCTCAGAATGAAAAAAAAAAATTCTCCACCATGTTTCATTTAGGCATGCTGTAACTGCGCTCAATCCAATTCACAATTGTCGGAAGACATTGTGAATTGAATGGAATGTGGAATGATCTTCGAGATATTGTGTGGGGCAATGTGAGTTTTCACCATGTCATCCAGATCAGACAGTGGTTCAACATCAACCAAGAATTTCTTAAATATAGTATTTTTCTTTACATCGCTAAGCATGCATTAACACGTTGAATGTGGATGCATGCTTAGCATGAATTTGGCAAACCAGGAGGTGTTTTCCACACTGTTTGGCCACGGAAAATAGATGAGGTCCTGTGGCCTGACTCAGCATGCCGACATGATGCTGCAGAGTGAATTCTGTATGATAACACAAACCATATTCTGATTTTTTTGTTTATTTTTTCACTACAAGTTCTAAACTTCTTCTCTTTTTTTCTATTTGTTTTTTAATCACCCAGCAAGGGGTCTTTTTGTGGGCTCTAGTGTCCCTTTTTCAAAGTAGGCTGACAGGAAAGGGAGAAGGAGAGAGGGGAAGACATGCGGTAAGCGTCGTCGGGTCCGGGAGTTGAACCCGCGACAGCCGCGTCGAGGCCACGTTGCCTCTGAATGTGGGTCGCGCTAACCCCTCCGCCATCACGGCACGCCCCTAAACTTCTTTTTAAGGAAATGCATTATATTTGTGCACAATAAAGGTTATTTCACAATCTTTATAATCTGATAATTGTATATTCCTTATTTTATGCTTTGTTCAATAACAACACTGTTTAGTTTCAAGCTCAGTTTGAACAGTTTTCAGGTAATAGTTTGATTTTGCAGAAACCAAACTATAGGTTTAGTGAAAGTAATTTATAATGTTGGTTTTGTGTTTAGAACTGAGAGAAGTGGATGGATGGTGTTGAGAAATGTGCTTTAACAGTGGAGAAAAACTGTAATCTTAGCATCAGCAAACATAAAAAAAAAAGTAGTGTGGTCTGGAGCCACATGATTTGCATCTGCAAACAGATATAAGGAAGCATGTAGAGCAAAAACGGTCAAAGGTGTTTGTTGCTCCTCCTCAACGTCTCAGACTGTGATCTCACCATGTTCATCTACTGTGACTTAGCAGCGCTGGTGCTTGTGCTTACTTTTTATAGACAAGGTGAGTATCTTTTACAGTTTCTTACTGTACAGTATATAAGAACTATGCATTTATGTGCTTTATACAATTGCCATTATTCATCTGAATAACTGGGGGCAGGTGTAGTTCAGGGGCAGCTCTCTTGTCTTCTAACCAAACAAGGGCAGCATATTAAAGTGAACTCAAAATGGGAGGAAAAATGCTGTTTTGACATTGACCTTCCATAACAAAAAGCTTTTTGAACAACCTAGGTTGTTGAGGACACACTAAAGTATGAATAATTTACCCCTTTATATTTGATGTTGAATGTTCTCTCAAGCATGTATTGGTCATATGTGGTTTCACATTTGCTTTTACTGTAATCATGACTCGTTTTAATAATGGTAATAATCCTTGCTACTAATTTAACATTTAACAAAAAGTATGTCAAACAGCTCATGCAGGTACAATCATTGGTGGCCATGAGGCTGCACCTCACAGCAGGCCGTACATGGCGCTTTTGACTTGCCGCGCCGACAATGGTAGCGAAACATATTGTGGTGGGGTCCTCGTGAGTGAATATTTTGTGATAACTGCTGCCCACTGCAAAGCCAAGTAAGTTTGCTATGAGTTATTTTATACCGCATTAAACTCTGCGGATAATTTATAATTCATTTTCTTCCTTTATTTCATTTCTTTCTTTTCTCTCTATCTTTCTCTTTTTAGGTCTTATGAGGTTTGTCTTGGACTGCACAGTTACGGCAAAAATAGTTCATGTTTGTCTGTGGAGCAAGATTTTCCACATAAAAATTACGATAACAAATATTACACAAATGACATCATGCTTTTGAAGGTAATATAGGTCTGGAAATGTATCTTGAAATATTAAAATGAAAGATTTTTTTTTTATTACTTCCAATAATACCATAAATGATCTTTTCTTTAAACATGCTATTCACTTAGGGCAGGGGTGTCAAACTCCAGTCCTCCAGGGCCGCTGTCCTGCAGTTTTTAGATGTGCCACAGGTACAAAACACTGAAATGAAATGGCTTAATTACCTCCTCCTTGTGTAGATCAGTTCTCCACAGCCTTGCTAATGACCTAATTATTCTATTCAGGTGTGGTGCAGCAGAGGCACATCTAAAAGTTGCAGGACAGCGGCCCTTGAGGACTGGAGTTTGACACATGTGACTTAGGGTGTATTCAGACCAACGCAGGATTAGAGTCCTGAATCAGACTCCAATCCGTTTGTCTAGAAAGTCCGAGTTTTGGGGAGGTCTGAATGCAAATTTGAATTCCAAAACAGACTTAAAAACCGAACTCTGATCCGCCTAAAAACCTAGGTCTCAGTCCAGTTGAAGTGGACTCTAAAACAGTAGAAAACCTGTCTGAATGCAACCTGACTAGAAACCGTTTCAAAAGCAGGAAAGTAGCTACAGTGCAGGACATTCTGGTCAATATATCACTCTCTGCTCTGCGGGTTAACAAAGATGTTGTGTCGGTTGTCATATCAACGGGTTTGCGTGCCGCACTAAGCAAGGAAAAGCAGAATATAAATGGTTTGAAGTTGTTTTACAACTTTTTATCAGCTTATTGCCGCATTGCTGCGGCGCTCTGCAGCTGCTGTAATTTTTAATCCTTTAATAAATGACAAAAACTGAACTAATTGCCTCATTTGTTTGAACATAATCATCAAGTTGGATGGAGGAATTTGCTTAGTCCTCTCTTCATCTTGATTGAAAGAAACTGCTTATAGATTTATATCAAGGGAGAATACTTACAAACATCAGCAATTTTCTCAGCTTCAATTTAAGCCACGTTTATAGAAATCAGATAAGAAATAAAGGCGCTGCGATTATTTTTGTGATTCCTGCTCATCCCACATTGGAACAGCCTGGTTTAGTGGACAAACTCGCCGCGTAGTAACGGCGCCTGCAGGAGCGTCGCTAGCGTTAGCGGATATACAAACCAGTAATGTATATCAATGAAGAAATCCCACAACCGCTAAAATCTGACACTGCTCTGTTTTTGATTACTTTTTGTGAAGAAGAAAGTTGTGCTGGCCTTTTTCAGAGGTTTTGTGTCGATTCCTTCAGTAGTTCTTGGTGCAGCGCCCCCACAGGCGAAGGGGGGAACAGGTTTTTCAGTTAGTTTTATTCGTTTGACACAGTGCAGTGTGAATGCGAACTAGGTTTCTGAAAATGTAACAAATGTTGCAATTTTAGTCCCCAATCGAACCGAGTCTACCGGACTATCTGGTCTGAATGCACCCTAACGCAAAAGGATTAAAACAAAACACCTGCACATTGTAAGTTAAACAGTCTTTTAAATATTTTCTGTTGTTCCTTTAGTTGTCTACCAAAGCTATTTTCGACAAGAACGTGCAGCCTATTGTCCTGGCAGACAGGTGTGACAACAAACTTCCCAAAAAGTGTGTAGTATCTGGCTGGGGAGCAACAAGCGACGACAATAAAAACATGTCTAATGAGCTGAGGGAAGTCAATGTGACGCTCACTCATGGTGATTTCTGTACTGAGAAAAATGAGTACTGCTCTAAAGGGGAGGACGGACCGGCTGAGGTAGGTTTTTTTTTCTGCTTCTTCATCTTTTGTTATCTTTGTCTTATGACAAACGCAAGAACCGATCTCTTCCATCTGAACAGTAATCACATGCTGTGTCTTGTGCTTTCAGGGAGACTCTGGTGGTCCGTTAGTCTGTGAAGATGGAAAAGCCTTCGGAGTGATCTCAGCAAAGAGCCTCACTTTTAAACTGACCAAGTACGCCAAGATACCCTACTACAGAGAGTGGATTGATGAGATTATGAAACATAACTGATTAAATACTGTTCAGATATTTTTCAACTACATAAGAAGAATATCTTACGTTATTTTCAAATGAATTAGTTTTGTGTAGCTTCTTGCTAATTGGAATAAGAAATTTGTTTTTTTTTGTTGTTGTTTTTTTCCATTTAGCTTGTGATCCTTAATAAAATCAAGCTTTCTGGCTTTCTTACATAGAAACGTTTTAATCTACTTTGAATAATTACTTGAGCATACTGTACTGTTTGATAAGTAGGACCAATTGGAATGTATACGTGATTGAATATATATATATACAGTATATATACATGTAAATGCCACGTAGAAAGAGCTCGGCAATGTTGGATATGCAGAGATAGCAAAACTTAATAAACTATAAGACTGCTTCTGAAATCTGAAAAGAATTTCCTGTTTATTAATTTCCGACAAACCGGATGCACTTAAAAACAGCTTTGAAAAGCTAAAATTCCTATTGTCAAATCATTTTCAACATGAAAGGAGTGCATTTCAAACATCTTTTTTTGTTTTTTTCAATTTTTCATTGTTTTATTAAACTTTCAAACTGCCACGTAAACCAGGCACGTTTTTACTATACAGAATACATATTCAAGATATCAGTAATGTCATTCTGTCTATAGTCAAAATGTCAATTTAAGATATATTAAATAGAAAAGCTGTGTATTTCAAGATATCTATAATTCATTTAGAGATATCTTAATAGAAATTTTGACTAGTCAGAATTATAATTCAATATATCTTTATTTTAGTTTTTTCTAGTCACTATTTGCTTTTAAGATATCTATAATTTAGTTTTCACTAGTCAAAACTACATATCTCCTATCCAAGAAAACATTTTAAGATATCTTGAATTATGGAGTCATTCTAGATATCTTTAATAAGAAACATGACTAATCAAAACTAAAATCGAGATATCTAGAATTTACTTTATGACTAGTCATAATCTAATTGTAGATATCTGAAATGTGTATTTCAGATAGTCAGTAATTCATTGTAGATAATTTGACTTGAATTCTCCATACAAGTCGATGGTAAATCTAACGTCATTTTGACTGGTCAGAATGTAATTAGAGATATCTGAAATAGGTATTTTGTCTAGTCAAAATATAATTGGAAATATTGTAAATCACTAAAATGTTTAGTCATAAAACATTTTGAAATATCTGGAATGTAAGGGTGGTAAAAATTATTCATGTTAAAACGGCCTGCCATAATGCCACCAGGTTTGTCACAACCTGATGGAGAGGGAAGACAGAAAGAGCAGGCCATTGGTGAATTTAAAGTTAAAGCTGCACATTAAGAAAAAAAAAATTCAGCAATCAATTTGAGCATGAATCAGAGATGAAAGTTTACTTACAGGCTGGATATCAATGAAACCTTCTGAATTTCCAGGTTGATGGGTCTGACACGCTTCTCCCAAATGTGTAAAGTGGAGCAGGGAGGAATACAGGCAGCAGCTGCAGGGCTACATAACCTTCTCTCTTGTCTGTCAAACATAAGGTAGTGTTAATGTGTTCCAGTAATTAAAAAGCATAAAAACAGTTTAGAAAACATTTCTTGAGCATCAATACCTTGAGGGATAAAATTAATGTTGTGGAGAAGATTGACAATCCTTGCTCTGCTTGCCATACAAAATATCTTCTTTTTTATTTGCCATGAGTTTCAAATCAGGAATCTGGATGTGCTATTCTAAATAAATTAAATCACTTCCTCTCAGAATAAATGTGTTGATACATCAAACATATTTACTTTAAAATAAATAATATGTATGAATAACATGGGAATAATTATAGAGAGTTATATAGCTGCAGGGGAAAAGAAATCTCAGTTGTGTAACATCATCGACTTGTCTTTAGCGCCACCATGTGGTGGTTTTGCGTTTCTCATGACCAAACTAATGACATAATTCAAGTTGATGTCTTAAAGTTGTAAACACAACATAATCTAAATCAAGCCTAATCATCTAAATGAATTAACTTGTTAAAAAACATGAAGAGAAGATCAAGATATTGTTTTTAAAGATCTATGCACCCCTGACTTCATAATCCCAATATTCAACTACATCTTTTTCTTTTAACCCTTTTTCATGACTTCCAAGTTTAATTTTAAAGAGTACGCTGCCATTTTAGAATAACAGAAATTTATCAAACAAGATATTAGCAACTAAAACAATCTGTTCAAATGTTAAACTCCTCTATATCACAGAGTGCAGCAGAGGGCAGCAACCAGATTTCTGCCCCCTCAGAAAATGTCTTGTTAATAATGCTAAAGGTACAATATGTCAAGTACTTTGAAATATAGCCCCCTCCAAAAAGAAGATGGTTATTATGGGAGGTAGCAGACAACCAGGAGAGGATTCATGGGATGTCAAGGAAGGCTGGATCCAGGAAGGTGACATCAAGGAGAAGGTGGATTGCAGGCAGGTAGACAATCACCGAAACAAGCTCACTGCACTCAGGTGATCTCCATTCCACTCACTGTAAGACTCAAGCACCAATTGGCTCTATCTCCACCGAATTAGGTCAGTCAAAAAGGAAGAAAGTGTCATGATTCATAACAAAACATATGAAAGTCTATCAGTTTGTAGAAACTGAAAGAAAAAATCAAATCCTGAACATAAAACTACATAAGCATTAGATTTACAGGATAAATCTTTTGTCATAACCATTGCAGTTATGCCAAAATTTGAATAGAGTTTGTGCTGTGTATGAAGCGGGCAAAGTAAAATAATAGTTGAATAAAACCCTAGTTACTCATTCCCTCTTTTTGAAAAAGATTCAGAGCCACTTCCTAAAGATGTGCGTGATTAGTTTGAGCATTTGTTCTTTTTTGTTTAAAAATAAAAATAAATCATTGCAGCGTCTGTCTGTCATAAATAATGATAATAAATGATTTCTGAATATAATCTGACATCTTGGAAACAACAAAATTTAGTTTATACTTATATACTCAAATTAAAGTGAAGCAGAAAAGAAATGATACTTAATATAGACAGACAATGCTAGATAGACCATACATTTTGCATCAAATGGCAAACATGTGCTATCACTACAATGAAACAAGCATATAGGGATAAAATTGACCTATAATGATTAAAGATGACTACAAGATTTAGCACCACAATCAACTAGTAAACGCAGAAAATATGATTACGGTAGTTAATTTTTTTCAAATTCATCCAAAACGTTTTTGTCTAAATTTATTTTGTGATTTTGATATTAATCTCATGTCAGATTGTTGATGCTGTGCATCATAAAAGCACAAAAATCTAAAGTTATCAAAACATCATATATTCACAAGTTTGAGAAACCAGTACACACACCGCATTACATTTGTGCAGTGTTATCATCATATATGTATGTGTGTGTTCCACTCACACGTTTGAGTTGAAAGCAACTCAAACGTGTGTTTTTCAGCTTTGATTGAAAGGAACTCAGTGTTTCGGCTGTTTTGCAGTTTTCTGGAAGTGTGTTCCAGATTTGTGGTGCGTAGAAGCTGAATGCTGCTCCTCCATGTTTGGTTCTGGGGATGCTGAGCAGACCAGAACCAGGTCCAGAAAGGTCTGGAAGGCTGATACAACAATAGCAGATCTTTCATGTATTTTTGTGCTAAACTATTCAGTAATTTAAAAACTAACAGAAGTACTTTAAAGTCTATTCACTGAGCTAATAATGTAAGTAACGTACTAAAATGCATAATAATCCATATTTGCTAAAGAGTCCCCAGACAATCTGTAAGGATTTGGTTTTCTCTGTGTTGATTTCAGTTTTTCTGTGTGTTTATTTTGGGTTTCTGTGTCTTTTGAGTCTCCATGTTGTCCTATCTACCCCTTGATTGTTCCCAGGTGTGTCTCGTTCTGTGATTACCCTCTGTGTATTTAACGCCACCTGTGTTTCTGTGTCTTTGTTGGGTCCTTGTTGTACCAATCTGTCTATTCTGTCTGTGTCTTCAAGTCGAGTCCAGTTACTACCAGTGTGAGTCGTTGCCTCTGCTCATCTAGTGATGGTGAGATGAAGCCTCATGAGGCATTGAACCACTTGAGCCAACTGGTTCGAGAAAGGGTTCATTTCTTGAGGCTTCATGTGCACACGAAACCACCTACTGGCCAGGTGTATAATCACAGCCAGCTGTATCTTAACACGTGTGATGCATTGAATTTTTGTCTATTATGGCTCTTGGGAATGACTTCACAAAAGGTGTAGGACAAAATCATTTGTCTACATAAATTATGTATACACATATGTGTATAATAAAATATTGTTTGAATGTATTCTCTGTGTGTAATTATTCCCAAAATAGTAGTGTCATGTGATATGGCCTGTTGTGTAATAATGTTTTTCTGTGACTCTAGAAAAATGGCATGGGCTTAATCAGGCAGAGGACAGTGAAAGTGCTTGTGGAACTAGGGAGGGGTAGTGAATAGGCTAATGCTTGTGTAACTTGGATGATTTCATGCATTTTATTAAGAAACAACAATTTCTCCACAGTTTTTGGTTTCAAACGATTTCTCTTTTTTGACACTACATGGATGAGGTGTTATTATTGTACCCCAACTCCTTGGAGCACAATAAACACCTCACCTTTACAGAAAATAAGAAACAGTGAAAAATACAGTTCCTCATAAGCAAACGTAATGCATCTGCAAATGTTCAGTTCACCTTACCTTGTTAGGGCTTATCAAATCAAAATAAGCCCTAACATAGGAGAAATCCTCCTCTTTCTCATCGGCTCCATCCTACTCCTATCCTGTCCTCGCGCTCCTAAATCTATCTATCTATCTATCTATCTATCTATCTATCTATCTATCTATCTATCTCTGCTATCCAAACTATCAAAACTCTATCCACTCTCTCAACTGACCGCAACTCGCCTACAACAACCCACATTTTGAATGGAGCCTGTGGGGTTTCTAAAGCTGTCAAACCCCGCGCCAAACTCTGAGTCACGTGGTACAGCCGGGCAGCGAGGCTTCGGACGTCATCGTTTTCGGCTCCTCCCCTAAATGAAGCAAGCTTCGATACGCGCTTTACGGAAACGCCCCCTCCATTACTCGACACACGCCTCGAAGCCTCGGCACATCACGTAACATCACTCTGCTCATCTGTGCCGTCTGGATTATTGAGACTTCATCAATGCCTTCACTTCAACCTGGGTCTACCGCTTTTCTCCTCACCATCTACACCCCACTTCATGACACAAACTAACAGAGAAACAAGAATGAAAACTTGCAAATATTCAGGTCTTACATGTAGAAAAAGTAAAAAAAAAACTACAATCACCCCACTGTGAACTAATTGGTGGGAAATATTGTGTAACATTGTGCAAGTCAAGAAAAGGAAGCAGATCCTGATAGCCATCAGCAATATTTTGCTGAATGTATTTTTTTGCAGAGATGCAAAGTCTTCAAGCAACCAGAGAAAAAACAACAACTCTGAGCTGTAAACAGAGTTGCACACACAGGCCAACTGTGAAGTCATGGTTTAGGAGCCAAATATTTTGTTTCCTAATTCAAGTTCATGTTTCTAATCAGATGTCAGCAAATTCTCACATACATAGAAAACTTTAGCGAATTAAGCTCTTTGTAAAAAATTAAATGCACAGAGTATTTAAGTATTGAACAAACTTTTTGAAAGCATCTTTTGCTTGTGACAAATTCAAGACATTTTCTATATGGATTTTGATTTTGGTTCTTCCTCACAAACTGTTTTCACATCTAAAAAGTTCCAGGGGATATTTTCTGCGTCAGGACCTTCAGTGGTGTTCTTGTGTCTTTAATCAACTATGAGTCAAGTAAATAACTTGGACACTTTAAGTTTTCCTATTTATTTCTTTTTTTAAAAAAGCACTAAGTGTGCATTACTTGTTTTTATAGTAAATTCTGTACCTGAGTACATCTACCTTACCTTTCTCAAAAACTTCAACAATAAGCACAACGGAATGACATAAAATTTTATTCTGTGCATGTTTACGTACAAAAAATGTTTTGCAATAATACACCAACTACTTTTCCAGTAGTTGGCATATTGAGCTAATTTTCAGTAAATTCTTATTTATTATTACCTTTGTCATTTTCAAGTTATTTCAGTGATCAATATTAATGTATTCTTCATTTACAGAAGGGTACCAACAATTTTGATCACATGTGTATCTTGGGTGTGTAAAGAGAGACAGCATTGAGCCAATAGTCTGAATCACTCAATGTTTGACGCGGCACCACCAGAGATGAGGTGGCGCAGTTCAGCCCTTCTTCCTTCCATCTATTTAAACAGGCAATGTGCAAACTGAGCAATTTTAAACATAAAAATGTTAAAATCATACAGAAAACAAACTACACAAGAGTCAAGAGAATGAATTGATTTTCTTGTTCATACCTCTACTTATGATGATGCTTATCACTGGATGAACATGATGAAAGTTCATTCTTTTCTGAATTGCAGGACTTCTGAGGTGCAAAAACATCCATGGCATTCGTTTTTATTAACTGGTTTGTTACATGTAAACACTGTTTATGCTTTTGAAGTGTTTTAGTATCAGATTGAGAGTTGGTATCAGAAAGTACTTAGGCAGTTAACCTAAGTAATTTAGATTAAAAAAAAATTCTGAAAGCAATTGTTGATTGTTATAAAGTTTTGAGAAACAAAATATATTTGAAAACTTTTTTTTTTTATTGCCTTCGGAGGAAAAAGGTCATTTTCTTACCAAATGAATTGTTTGTCTGAAAGTTACTTTACTTAATTTACATCTCTGTCTTTCTTTCTTTGTTTGCTTTGGGTTTATTCTCACACAGAGCACTTGCAGCAGCTTCTGGTTTGATTCTACAGTTGAAAGTTTTATTTTCCTACTGTTAACCACAACTTATTTCTGTGTTTTTTTTAATAAAGTTAAAAAAAAATCCCCATTCACCCAAAGCATTGTTACTCCTGATCTGATTTTTTAAATTTTACTTAAATTTATATACAGTTGTGTATATCCTTGTAAAAAGACAACAAACACATGACACATAGTGAGAAATCAGCATTTTGTTTATCTTTTGAAATTATGCACATCAATCTATAAAAGCTCAAGCTTCTATCTAAATACCATGAACAAAGCAATATTTTTCCTTAAGGCTTGTATTGGTAGCAATAATCAAAATTACTTAATATAAGGCCAACATTTCTCTCAGACATACACTATTAACTATTCATTCAGCATTTACTACAATGATCAGAGCATGCACTTTAAGAACAGCAGATCTTAGTATAAAATACAGAATTATAACACCGACAAACTTAACCAAATAAAACAAATTATCTTCTGCACTAAAAATGTTTTTATTGTCAAATTGTTTGATCAAGGTGATATGTGACTTAGATGCTGTTTCAGTTGTCCTTCAGGATGTTATTGATCCAGTCAGTGGTGTCAGGTACGTTTGTGTACTTATACAGAGTGGAACCATTGATTGGTTTGCTTGCTGACACCACTCCATATGCCATTCCACTGCAGATTAATGGACCTCCGGAGTCTCCCTATAAGCACATACACAGAATGTTGGGAGTGAATTAGTCAAACATTGAAATTAATATTTTATTTTGAGTGACAATTTTTTTCTCTTATTAAAAAAAAAGAAAAAAAAAATTACCCCACTTGTTCCAGTTTTTCCTTCAGAGCAGTAAGCACTTTCTTTGACACAATCCCGATTTTCAACAAGTCTGACATTGACTTCCAGCAGTTTCGAAGGCAATTTTGTAGATGACCGCAGTTCCCAACCGCAGACTGAGCATGGATTTGGCAGTGAGCTACTTTTCTCCTTTGCCGGCTCAATATGTTTGATATGGAGGGCCGAGCTTACATTGTGGGACAACTGAAGGAAAAATTGGAGATAAACAATAAAAAAATGTGCAGTCTGTATTTTTTATTTTTTTTTTTTTACAAATTTTGTACATATGAAAACATATTAAAATAGATACAAAGAACATGTTTTCCTATTTATTAAAATAGTTTTAGATAAATATAAATTATACCTTCAGCAGCATTATGTCATTTGTGTAATCACTTTCATTGTAGTGATCATGTGGAAAATCTTTCTTCACAGACACTTTTTTATGGTTTTCACTGTGTTTGTCAAACCCATAAAAAACGTCATAGGACCCATGATCCCTAGTAAACAGAAATGGAAGAAAAATTAGTTGGGTTTTTTTGTTAGTTTTTTTTAAATCTGTCTCCAAGCATTTATTTTAATGAAATCTATGATCATGTCACACTGACTTGGCCTGGCAGTGAGCTGCAGTCATCACGAAATCTTCTCTAATAAGGAATCCACCACAGCCTTTCAACTCATCAGCCTTATTCACCAGCCGCAAAAACACCATATACGACCGTTTGTGTGGATTAACCTCATGGCCTCCAATGATTTTCCCTGCATGAACTTGTTTTTTGGTAAAATACAAAGTTAATGGTGATGATAATGACACAACTATTAACATCATCAAAATTAAGTCACTGAAAAGATAAATAGATGATAAAAACCAAGAAATATTTAAAATATATATATATACAGTATAACACACCCAACAAAGATTAAACATGCACAATAAAACGTTGACACAATTAACATTTACAGACTGCGGCAGAGACTCACCTGGACTTTGAAAAGTCAGTAGAAGCATCAGTGCAGCGAGGTTGCAGAAGATGAACATGATGGGGTCACAGATGGGGTGAACTGCTGAAGGGAAGTGCCAACAGCTCTGAAAACATCTGTTTTTATATGCTTGCTTCAAGGGGGAGAAGATTAGGCTGTCAATGCAAATGATGTGGCTTTCTATCACAGTCATGACGTGAAAACGTGCCACTAGGTAACTCAGTTTTTCTAATTCTGAACAGTCAGCAGAACCTGAAATTCTGCATTGTTTCTGCTTGAATCATGAAAAGTCTTTAAGTTAAAACAACGGACAATTTTTAGTTTTAAAGTAGTTGAATTTTGAACTTTTAATCAGCGATCATCAGTCAGTGATCAGCTTGTCTTTTTGAGAGAAGACAACCTGATCACCCTCCTGTTTCAACCTTATTAGGAGCAGAGTATTGGTTTTGTTGTAGGAAACTGTGCAGGCCTCTTTATGAAAGTTTCTCTGCACGCATCACTTTGATAAGGATACACAGATGACAAGGTTTTGTGGCCTACAGATCCTTCAACACATCTGATAAAGACGAAAAAACAGGAAGGCATGTTTCTGAGAACTATCAGAATGGATTTTTATCTTTAGGCCTCTTCCATCATGCAACCATTTTATGCAAGCTTGCAGATAAATTAAAAAGGACAATTAGTACAGAGGGCTTATTAGAGCATAGAAATAAAAACAGCTAAGATCTGATTGTTTTATTGAGTAGCTACACTGAAGCATTTCTTAATGCCCAATTTTGTGATACATAAAAGTTTCCAACATCGTCAAGTAAATACGCTGCAAACGTTTCAAATAAGTTATAGAACAGACTTGGCTTGTCTATGAAAATCTACTAAAAACAGACATGTTATTCTGTCATGCAGATTCCAAAGAGAGCTGATTAGATTTCAATATTTTCATCGCATTATTACTTTTTTTTTCCTTTTAGGATTTCAATTTCTTCCTATATCTTGCAATTTTGTGAGACATTAAAAAGATTGCTCTGACTGCTGCATCTCCGGAAGAGTGAAAAGTAAAGTGCATCTCTGTTACTTTCGAAGTGGCGCACATTCCTGCTCTGCATTAGTCAGATTCTTTTTCCCATGTTTTCTTTCATAAGGACTGTTCAAATAGTAATTCTTAAATTACTTTTTGAACTATTACCTCTAGATCCTCTCCACAAACTAGTATGGTATATATATACAGTATATATATAAAGATATTCATGAACATCTTTTAACAAATAACATCTGATGAGGTGCAAAAAGTGTGGCAGTTAAGGTCTTCAAAATAAAAGCTGTTTCAGTGTGTTTTGTGCATCTACAACAAAATGACGGGATTTATATTTTTACTAAAAACTCGCGTCCTGATCACAGTGTCCGATGTGATCCTGAGGCCTCAAGTTGAGCTCTGAGTTCATTTTAAGTCAGAGCCATATGCAGACACTTCTCTGTTTTTTACTTGTTAGTGTTTTTTATGACACCACTGCCAGTGAGACTAGAAATGGAAATCAGACACCTGGATATAATCGCTTGTGTAGAAAAGGCAAGTGCTCAACAGAACAAAACCAAAGCATCTAGTAAATTACAAAATTAACCCTTAATGTTGAGATCCTTAAAACCAAAGTTTCAGACAAAGTATGTGACCACAAATGCAGAAGCAAATGCCAAATGCTTACCAAGAGATCCAAGGGAGGACATTCAGTAATAGGCCGAGTAAACATTCCCAGGACATTTTCAGAAGTATAAAAAAAGGAAAAGTGTGAGATGTAGAGCAGAAACACCTATCTGATAAGATAACCCATAAGTTCTAAAGTAGTCCTTTCTAAGAAGATACTCACACCTTAATGTGCCTAATGTTCACCATGGTAACTTTAAAAAACTGACACTGAGATGATACCTGCAATGATCTTTTTAGTTGGATGATGATGACAGACAAATGTGGCAGTGTGGGGCAGAAAAAAAACAAAACTAAATGCAGAGGGGGCCACTGGCTCGACTTCGAGTATAGACAGCACCCACAAGGACCAGTCAGCCCTCACAGAAGACCTGTTGATACTGAGAAATATGTTTTAACTCTCAACACTTCTTAAAACAAGGCCTCATATTCTATTACTTATCTGGAGTGTTTTTACCCTTCATGTCAATATGGGTCAGAATCTCTTAGAAAAAGTGTTTCTGACATTTTGCAGAATCTATGCCATAAGGACAAAGGAATTTCTAAAAGAAAAAACAAGTTTATTGCAGTACCAGCAAACTGTGCCTAATAATCTCCCTGTGGGAAAATAACAGTGCATTTTGCTAGTACTGTAAACCGCATTTGCTTTCTTTATTTGTATTTTAGTCACAGTCTTGTAAGAGTTGAAAGTAAGAACAAGCTCAGGGCGGTTTAAACCATGACTTGAATATTTCATATAATACGTACATTTTATGTATTATATACATATAGTATGTATAACATACACATGTAAATTCTCAGAATTTACATGTGTAACTTTTTAATTTATCAGATGTTGGTAGATCTGTTGTCACAAAATTCCTACACTATCTCTCCCTCTTTATCATAGTGGAAAATGAAAAAAATTACCTTTTAAAGCCACATGCAGCCTCACGTTAACATATATCCAGTTTCTAAAATGATTCTAAGGTATCATGTCCTGTGTATGATAAGAAGCAACTTCATCATGCTGCCTGATACACTAGTATTGCGTAGTCACATTTTATATGTTTGTTCAACAACATTTTGCACTTTGCAAGCTGCTTCTGAGCTGGCTTTAGGATTTAATGCTTATCCGCGAAAATAAGCAGTTCTGAAACACATTTCTCCCATGTATTGGTTTTTATAGAGTTTTTTTTGTCTTTTATAGATGATCTGTTATACAAATTTCACTTTTTCTTGCAAGTTTGTGCAAGAAACTTGCAAGAAACATTCAGCCTTTTTTCAGCTGAAAAAAAAAACCATTCAGCCTTTTTCTGGAAATAAGTTCATGTTTTTGGTGTCTGGAAAATGAGCTGTTTCAAAAATCTCCCATAGTACCATTGTGCGTCTGTTGGTAGCCATTTTCACGTTATAAAACGAGAGCGTAAACCAGTGGTGCCCAAAGTCGGTCCTTAAAGGCCGGCATCTTGCATATTCTAGTTCTCTCCCTGTCAATGTTCTTCTGAGGCCTCTAATGAGCCATCATTTGATCCGGGTTAAACCACGGAGAGAACTACAACATGCAGGATGCCGGCCCTCAAGGACCGACTTTGGGCGTCACTGGCGTAAACATTGAGTTGGCGGGGGACGCAGACAGTAACAGCTTATTTGATAAAGATGAAAGAGCAATAAAAGAGCTAATACTGAAAGATTAAAATAGGCAAAACTCAGGAATCTCATTCTCTTAAGATTGATTTTGTGCAGAGAATGTAATGAATATGTTTTGTATTGCACATAGACCCATTGTCACTTGCTTAAAAGGAAGCATAACAGATCCCCTTTAACACAATAATGAAATTCTAGACAATGTGTTATCTTTAACCAACATATTATACACACGAGAATCATTTTACCTCCGGGCTACTGTAGCAGAATCTTTGGCCCCAGTGAACATGTGGTCATTTTGGCCCCTGAGGGAGATGAATTTTCCTGTCTGCTCCTTGGTCCCTAAATCAAAGGGGCAAATTAGTTTAAAGCAACATGTCTTGCTTAACATTGAAACTGAGCTTAGCCAAATATTTTTCCTGGCAAAGAATTAGATAAGTTTAGTTATTCCTTTAAAAATACCAAAATATCACCAGTGCTTTGTTTTATACTGACATTTACTTACATTTCTATTTTTTTAACTCTTCATCACGTTCTGTTGAGAAAGCTGTTCCAAAAATAATAATAATAATAAATTAATATTACTATACAATATTATAAAATGTATAGGACATTTCTACAACAAAGAATAAAAGAAGTGATTTATTCATTTTCAAGTACAATCTTCAGGAAATGTATGTTGTATCTTTCAATACAGCATATATTAACTGTGCTTAATCATATCTGTGTTTATCTTGCACTCATTCGTGAAAAGCCGTATGGGTTTTCAAAACGATGTGTCATGAGTCATGTGTTTCCTCAATCCCCCTGCCAGCTGATAACTATCAAGCGGAGCTGGCTAGTAATGTAACGGGAACAGAGATCTCCGCAAATGTCGGAATAATATTGTAATTAAGAAAACTTTTGATAAACCAAGCAGATATTCTTATTTTAAACTGAAGGAATTCAGACAGGCTTTGTCGCCGCGCTATGACTTAATCGGCCTACAAATCCAGCCTTTGAAGGATGAAGCCCTTGAATTCGGACTCTTCTAATGTTTCGTAAAACATTACGAAAAAACGAGCAGAGAGTTCTGAAAGAGCGCGAGGAGACATGTTTGAGTACAAACATTACAAGTTTTGTACAAATTATGGCATAAAAATTCCCTCATACAGGTTTATCTGTTCAACACATTTAAGAAAAGGTTGTTCCTTTTCCAGCCACTGGGTGTCTTTGCCCTTAGACAGGGAGATTGGCAGAGAGAAAAGGGACATGCAGTAATAGTCCCGGGTCCAAGAATCGTATTGGGGTCAGTTGCTTTAAAGACTTAAGCCTCTATGTACGTTGTGGCTTTTCTGCCACTGTACTATTACGTGACACTCAAGGAAATCAAGCTTTAATACTTTCAATAATTTCTGACCTTTCCTGACAACTCTTTTGATCTGTGGTGAATCAGTACTGGCCTTTATGTTTGATATATAATTGATTTGACACTAAATTTTCACCATTAATCTAAAACGTATCTGGAAGTTATTTGGGTCCCTTGCAAAATAGCCTGCTACACATTCTGTTTTCTCCATAACACTACTTATTAAACATGCTCAAGAGTCAAAGATAATGTTGGTTTTCTCTCCTTACCATCTGCAATAAATGCAGTCCACATAGGTATATTGAAAACTATTTGAGAATATCTAATATATTTCCTTATCCATGGCAAGCTCCTCTTCTTTCTGCTTTCAATTCTTCAGTAGGACAGACTTTTTTGTAATGTCAATATGTATGCAAAGATTTGCTCATCTAAGTAGAGTTAGGTTTTATATTTTTATGAAAGCAGTGTTAACTTCAGTACCACTTTTTCTCTTTGCTGTAGTTTGAACTATTTAACTCAGCAATTTAGAATGTTTTACATTTTCTATAAATAAATGACACTGGATGTTGTAACTTTCTGAAAGCTTCTAGATTTTGATAATTCACCAATAATTCAGGAGGTTCTGTGGTTAGAATATTACAAGGAAATACTCTAGATAACTTTAGCCACCTCACTGGGATTCTTTGTGCTTACACAAAACATATTACGTTTATATTGAATGGCCAGTGGTAAATAGATACTAACTTCAACTAAGCTATTGCTATTGGCCTTCTTTGTTAAGACATTGCCAAAACCATCAATGTTGTGTTCAGATGACAATGTATTTATATTTATCATTCACTGCCTACCAGCTATTTATAAGAACATTCACTGTAAGAATTAGATATGAATAGAAATTTTTTTAGCTTCTTTTAATGTATGAAACAATTTTGTGATTTTATTTTATTTGTATCCAAGTAATTTATAACCCTTGTCAGAACAAATAAATCTCAGTAACACCACACTGTCCTATTTCCTTTTTTCTTCTTCTTCATTTTTTTGTCTTGATGTAGTGCTCCTGTAGTCCACTAGGCGTCAGTCTAATTCTTTACACAATGTTTGTGTTTGGAAGTCTGCACAGAGCTTGCAGAGTTGTTGAAGTGCAACTGAAATGCTGTCTAACGCTCATCCGTAACTTTCATGGTGAGAAGAAAAAGCTTAAATTAACAAGTTCTGATTGTTTACAGGTTAAGGCTTCTAAAGCATCCTACACCTCTGCTCTGATCTGTTCTGATCTAGAGAAGCAAAATACTCTGAGAAAAAGATTACAGTTTGTTTCTAAATCCCTAAGAGCAACATTAAATCCATAATTTGAAATACCTAATCAATAACGCACTATTGAAAATCTGGTTGCAAAACAGGGAAGATTATTGAATCTCCCAGACAAGAATGAACACTGAGATGTAGCTCTGTGTTTGCAGCGTCTAGGTTTGGAGATTTAACTCTTTGGAGTTAGTCTTCAAAGATCACTGAGTCTGTATGCACTAAAACGCAGAGTTTGAACTCAAAATAAAACCAATATAATTTAAAAATAAGTTAAAATTACAAAAATGTGTTTGCAAAAATGTATCTACTGTAACATATACTTTCCTGAACCACTACACAAATAGGAACTGTCTTCTCGGTTGGCTTTCATTTAATTCACGTTCTAATAATTGCACATTAGAGGAAAGCAATCCAAAATAAAACACACATTCACACTTGTTTGAGGTACTGCAAATGCTAAACAGATTAAGTATGCAGAAGTTTCCACATGGCCGATCTGTAAACAAAGCATGTTTGTCTGCAGATAATTAACATTAGAAAGCTAAAGACCACACTGGGGTTAAAAATAGCAGCAGATAGTGCTGCAGTAAGCACGCTCTAACTTCTGAGCTACCCCTTTTTTTACCTCAGCACCTCCTACACAAGCTCACCTCACGGCTTCCTGTGCAACACCACAGTTTTCCATTGTGGCAGTCTTCGGCCTGTCAAGCTTCACTGACACCTTTAGTCAGGTGAGTGCCTGCAAAATATCCTTTAAGAGCTTATTCAAAGAGATTGCATTAAATCAATCAATCAATCAATCAATCTTTATTTCAAATTATAAACTAATTGGTCTGCGCCGATTTAGTTTTTTTAAAACTGTCTTATTTGTTCACATGCACGTGTTCTTTGGCCTTGTGCCTAAAATGATCAAGTATTTAGTGCAACATTTAGTCAACATGTTGCCACTGAATATTCTTAGTTTGTTTTTTTCTTTATTTTCCTTGATGTGACTGAAGGGGGCACTATAAGCAAGACTAGTGCTGGGCTTCCTCATGCAAATTTGAGTATGGGCCAGTACCCTCCCTGAGAGCTTCATTGACTGCATCCTATAAGTGCTGTGTCCTGCACTTGACTCCCTGTTTGATTCTGATTGGTATTCCAAGGCTGCCGCTTTGCAGAGGCTTTAATGCGATGATGAAGCCTGCATTGTTTGCCTCAAATGACTATTTTGTGCAACATATATAAATCCTTGTACGTTTTTAATATCGCCGCTAATTTTCAAAAACTGCTCTCCATTTGTATGAACATACTTGAGAGACACTTCTTTACTCAGTATGAGTACTGTGAGGATTTTTTATTTTTTTTACTTTATACCGCAAATCCCAAACAACAAGATTATGCTAAAGCCTGTCTGTGTACCTTTAAGAGGCAAGATCACATTGTTATTCCGGGTTTGTCCACAAGCTGACTGTGGAGGTGGACAGATAGCGGTTCTGGGGGTGGTGTGTGTGTCTGTGTGTGTGTGGAGGAGGGAGAAGGTGTGGGAGGGGTGAGCGTAGGAGTCTCCTAATATGAGTCTCCGGGGGCCAGTATGGATTAGAAAGAGACGGGGAGACACTGCGATGTGGATAAGATGTCCTTTAGATGCATCCCTGTGTTTTACAGCATGTCCAAGGAGGCAGGGATTGATCTTGAGTTCTCTCCTCTACAATGGCAATGCAGGGCTGAACACTCAAGGCTAAGCTGCCCATTAACAAGCCAATAATTTGTGTCATTATGTGAGGACTGCAGCTGGTGCTACTGATGCGCCGCTTCTCACATGTCAACCCTGAAGACTGAAAGGAGTCTTAGCGCTACTCATTATAAAGCCCCAGCCCCTTCATCCTAGCTTCCATCCTTTGTCCAGGAAGCATGCATGGCAGTGTGAAAGAAAAAAAAGAAAAGCATAAAGAAAAGGCCTGGTCTGGATGGCATTATTTATTTCCTCCCCCTGCTCCCTTTTTTTGAAACACAGCATGCTCAATATAAAATCAATGTATTAAGTGTTCTCAAGTATGTAGAGTGACGCGCTGCCATTCCCACTCTCTGCCTTTGGCTGTGATTAAAGCTAATTTGAATGATTGAAATGCTTCCATAGAGGAGCCGGAGTGAGTGAAGTGAAGGGCTCACACAGATGAAGGGGGAGGAGGCGAGAGAGGCTTGGCTCTACTCCAGGTGGAGGAGGTGAGTCATTCCCCGGCAACAGATACACAGTCTACAGGCGTGCACATGTGTGATTGTGCACGGCCCAAATTGTTGTCGAGAGAATAAAATAGTGCTCCGAGCAATAGAGTAATAAAGAATGAACGCGGCGGCTGTGTACACTGAGTTTTTCTGATTTTTGTGTCTGTGACAGTGGACTTCTAAGGGTGTGTGCAGGGCGGAAAAATAGCCAGTGTAGGCTATTTCGGTTGACTGAGTCCACTTTGCAAAAGGATGAAAGATGAAGGTGGCTCAGCTTTAATAGTATCTGGGTAAGATAAGTAATAGTATATATTTTGCACATTATTTTTCACCTTATTTTGCAGAAACTTGGTGCATATTATTATTTTATTGCTGAAATTAATATAATTACTACTAATTATACACAATAACCACTTGTTACTGCGTACTACTTATGCAATAACAAGATGCAAAGTTAATGCAAGGAAACAGCATTTTATGTCATCACAAGTACAAATATGTAGAGTTTGTTGAAATCCAAAGGGACACTATGCTTTTGGTAAAAAGAGACTTAGCTTAAATGTTTTAGCAACAACACAAAGGATGAAAAACACATATTTTTATTCCCATTGTAAGGACCTGTCATCCTGTTTACAATCTAAAAGAGAGATTGCACAAAAATGTTTTTGTATGCTAACTTTGTGAGTGAAACATTTTCTATTTTTTTCACCTAATTTCCTCAAATTCAAGGTTGAATTTTCTTAAAAGAAATAACAAATTTGTTCAAAATTGATTTTTTTTTATCTTACCTCTTTCGAATGGGGTGAGGCGTCAATAAATTTGTCCACTTAGATGTAAAATTATGTTAAATGCTGGAATTTTCTGCTTCATCTTTGTTATTTTAATGTTTGTGCTATAAATAATGCATTTTGCTGCTCTGCATGATTCGTGGTAATAATGGGATTTTTTCTGTTGCATTATTTCTTCAATGTATAAATAGTTCGGATATGCATGTTAAGTTGGAAAGATACCAAATCAGGTACTATTAAAAGCACTGCAAAGCAATTTAAAACACTCAAAATGGAGGTGTTGTTATTATTATTATTTTTTTTGATTACAGTACAGGTGCAGACCACTTAGCGGAAATAAAACCATACGCTAGCTGTTCTGAAATTGTAACCCTGGGCTATTTGAAGCTTGTAAGTTATTGAGGGCACATTCTACATCTTATGTTCTTGAAACAAACACCCTCTTTCTTGCCACGTTTCTGCAGTTATGCACACTCATGAGCGTGAAAGTCAATGCATTCCGCTTCATTTGCGTGTGTGTGCGTGTGTGTGTGTGTGTGTGCATGCTGCAGATGCAAACCAACTGTGTTTTGGAGCCACCCGACTACTGCTCAAGGTGGGCGTCAGATTCGTGTGGCTTCAGCATCAAAACTAAACAAGGTCAACAAGAAGTTTCACTCACACATCTTTGAGTTGTTTTCCGCTTGAGGCCTTGCATTTCATATTTTTAGCTCTATTTCATCCCTCCAAAGAAAAACCTGAACTTGTTCTTTTCCCCCTCCTTTTGTCAATGTGTGGCAAATTATTTAGATAAGAACCCGTCAAAAGTACACACTCGCATGGACAAACACAGTCACGATTTAGACGTGAAAGATTCCCATTGTTTCTCATGCTCTTAAGAAGCCAGCTGGAAGACAAATATTTCAGAAGGATCCCACAGTATTTCTGGATGACTACCTGCAAGGTTCTGATTACCTGTCCTCCAATGAGGGAGGGGTACACACAAAGAGACGTTGGGTTCAAAACACAGCAAACCAGAAGAAATGCAACTCAGCTGCTTCTCTGTCTCTGCCTGTTGAACTGTCGCTTCCTTATCTATCTATCTATCTATCTATCTATCTATCTATCTATCTATCTATCTATCTATCTATCTATCTATCTATCTATCTATCTATCTATCTATCTATCTATCTATCTATCTATCTATCTATCTATCTATCTATCTATCTATCTATCTATCTATCCCTCACCAACGCCATTGACGAGAGCAAATAAAAGTTGTTGTCATGGAAACCTGTCGTGCCTCTGCCACCCCCCTCGGCAGGCTCAAACTTGTGCAAACACACGCCTGCACACCCCCACACACACACACACACCGGTCTTTATCATTCTCCAAACACTAGAGAGACGTAGACTTGTTCAGGAAGCAGAGCGGAAAGAAAATTTGTCCCACTCTTCAGGAGACAGGCAGATTGCAGAGATCCACCTGGAAGGAGCAAAGCACTACAAAATGGCTTATAGTCGTTGCAAAAGGCTTCATTATCTCATGCATTTGTTTAACAGGCCCTTTTTTTTGTAAAGGGTTTTACAATATATGTGTAGTCTGTTGCAATATTCTCAGTAAGCCATCCAAGCTATTTGTAACAAAACAAGTAAACTCACACTTATGCAATTATAGGTAATACAGATTCACAACATGAAACTACAAGGAGGATTAAAAGTTGCTGTTTACATCTGCTCAAATATCCATTAATTGAATAACTGATGCTGATGCTAACATAGAATACAAAACACACATGCCTAGACTATTCAAAAGGTAGGTGTAGACATTTCTAATTATAGTTTATAATTAAACAATATCTTGTTGTCATCAGGAACTTTATGAGACACAGCCATTCAATTGTTTGTGAAAACTGAAATCAAATCAACCAATCAGATAGCAGAAACTTCAACTGTTTAGGCAGGTAATATTCCAGAAGTTAGTGGTCAGCTGGATGTTCATACACCCCAATTTATTGGACCTAAAAAGAGAACAACAATATCCAAGTCTGAATCAGGTAGGCTTATAGCCACACCATGTGCCGCTCTTGCAGCTATGAGCAGAAAACAGAGGTTACAAATCACAGATTTTCACAAAAACTGGACAATAACAAACTGGCTCAACCCATAATCAACCTGTTATCTGAAATAGCACAAAGATGCATCTCATAAATCATCTATTAGCAGTATACAGTGTATCTAGCTAGATCACAACACGATGTTACATTTCTAACGGTGGTCAAGAATTTGGATGCCGCAACTCTCAGCAAGAAGAAGAAGAAGAAGAAAGGGAAAATGAGTGAGGATGTTACAGAGGAGTTATGAGGCAAATCAGAGGAAGAGGCAAAAGAGGCCCAGGACGTATACGTTTCCATCGCTCCAGCATAATCAGGCAATGGTTTGCAACCCACAATAGGACGGTGATTTGGGTCACCATCCCTTCACCCTGCTCCTTGTTCCTTAGCCCCATTTTTCTCAGCATGGAGATGGAAGTTATTGGAAGACTGCACTGTAATTACTACAGCATTGCATGTATTGTTTTCCTTAAGGGGATTTTATTATGTTTCCATTTCTACTTTAGTTTTTTTCCCCTATTGAACTCTGCATTGCTGTCTTTTCACAATTACAATTTAGAATATTTGTCATCAAAACTTTACCAATAGCTAACAACAGAACATTCCTCCAGAATACACCACTATATTGACAAGATGACAAAGCAATTTGACTGTCTTCTGCATGCACAATGAAAGAATGGCTTGTCACACTGTAGGAACTGACATGTTCATTGACACAAATACTTACTTTTAAGAGACGAACTAGGAATTTTGGGAAGAAACTGACTTTTGTAGCTTGTATTTTGCTGTTTGTATGAATTGTTTTGAGAAATGCACTTACTATTTTACAAATCTTGATGATGATTTGAGAAATCCACAAAAGCGACTAAGAAAAAATGTTATAACTGATTAAGCATTGTTTAAACACTACACACCGTCTGAGTATTGTTGCTGACCATGCCCATGCTTTCTTGACCTCAGTGCACCTATCTTCTCATTGTTACTTCCAGCAGGATAATACACCATGTCACAAAGCTCAGATGATTTCAATCTGAACATTACAATGAGCTCAGTGTACTCCAATGTCCTCCACAGTCACCAGATCTCAATCTTGGAAAGCACCCTTGCGATGTGGTCAAACATCATGCATCATGAATGTGCAGCTGAGAAATTCAATTTATGATCAAAAGTGTTGCAGAATCTATGGCAGGATGGATTAAGAATGTTTCAGTGATTTGATATTTCGGTTACCTGAATGAATAATTGAAGTTAGCAGCAAATTTATACACATTTAGTTAATAACTTTGAGGCCAAGGCCAATGCTGATGTATAGAATCTGTCCACCCCAGAAATAACTTTCTGAAAAGATAAGAAAAATAAAATCTTAATGGCATAACTCCTTGATGATTTAGTCCCCTTAGTCATTATGCAGACACCAGCTACACTACTAAATCTGGTCCATTCCCTCCACTTGCAAACATAAGCACAAAGTCCCCAGCTGTTCGTAAGACTGACGCACTGCACTTTGTGAATCCCCCTTCCTGATTTCCGTGAACAGCACACGTCCCGCATCTCTCCATTCACTCAAGGTGAGACGCTTGTGACATGACAAGTTGCTGCCATGACAACGGCGTATATAGGGTACAGCACATAACAATGAGCCTATGTGTCGACTGACAATAAAGACACTCTACTAATGTCATCTTACTATTTTGGTTTAAACAAATAAGATCTTGTTTAAACCAATTCTTTGCATTTTTTGCAGTTACACTTTGAGTTATTATAATTATTTGTACTGTGGGTGTTGAGGACCTGCAAATTCTGGTCAGGCGTCTGGCTCCCCTCAATCAATATCTAATCAGTTCACTTGATGTAATTGCTCAGCTGCTGATTGCTTCTTGAAGCTGCTTCACCTGAAATGTGTTTTTTTTTTTTTTGGTTTTTACCCTGCGATTTGTCTATTTTCAGATCATTATTGCTTTCACAATCTGACGCGGTGTAAATTCAATGCTGGCTTGCAGAGGATGGGACTTTCTGAGAATGATTGGCACTTGGTGAGAGAAAGGAAGCCTGAAGAAAGAAGAATAACAAAGCGCTTGTCAAATGAGTCTATCATCTTTCCCCAACAGCTAATGTATTTGATACAATAATCATGTTTGTTTTTTAAAGCTACTTGTTACACTAATCAGACTTTATCAGGCATTATTGAGAAGAGATCTGAACTAAATTTAACAACGAACAATTTGTTGTTATTTTTGTGCATCAGAGAGCTAATTCTGATTTGATTTATATCTGTAAATGTATATTTTTAACCCTCATCCAAAGTATGTTGGATGAGTTTTCCAAACTGCTGTTATTTATGTGAATTTTGATTGTATTTTTATAGTAGCTGGCTCTTGTATTCATAGATGTGCAAGAGAGCTGTTGATTCTTATGGACGGCTTTGGACACAGAACTAGTTATTCTGTGTCTAGAAGAACTAGTTATTCAGATGATTCTTATGAATCAGAGAAAAAGAGGCAAGATTTAAGTTTCATTGGTAAAAGAAATGTTGAAAGTCATCGTTTTATTTCCTTGTCACAGTTATGCTGTAATTTGTGTGGGTCTACCTCAGAAAATTGCAAATTACATTCAAGTTTGCAGTCCCACCAAGAGCAGATGTTAAAGGTTCACGGGATAGTCCTTTTGCAAGCCTCTGTGTGTTTGATTTTTTTTTTACCCCTCCAGGGGGTCTTTTTTGTGGGCTCTAGTGTCCCTTATGTGACAGTGGGCTGACAGGAAACAGGGAAGGAGAGGGGGGAAGACATGCGGCAAATGTCGTCGGGTCCGGGAGTCGAACCCGCGACAGCCGCGTCGAGGACTCAAGGCCTCCAAATACGGGTCGCGCTAACCGCTACGCCACCACGGCACGCCCCTGTGTGTTTGATTTTAAATCACATTGACTGACCTGACCCCAAGCAGGTGAAAATCCAATGTCCATCTTTTTAGAGCTGACTGGATTAGAAAAAGAAATCTATATTTGAATGTGGCATATGTGACCTTTCACCTAGAGATCATTGTGTCGTTTAAAAGACCTTTTCTCCCCATCTATTCCAGTTCACTCACCCTGCTCTAAGTATTGTATTCAGACAGACAGCCACCTCAAGAGGTTGCAGATGAGAAGATACATTGCGAGTGACATTTAAAAGAACTCGCTACCTCACTAACCCCTCATCTGCTTGTCTATTGTCAGCATCCTTTGGCCTATAATGAGTACATGCACGCCCAGGCCATTATAAATAGTCTGTGTCCTGGTTAATGTAACACCTCTCTTTGGGTGCTATTTGGGCTGCATGATTCACTGTGATTCATGCCAACATGTGTTCTCTCTGTTCTCGCACATGAGCTGGATGACCAGGGGGGGAGGAGATAAGAACCACAAGGGAAACATGGATCATGGGTTTGTGTGTGCCTGTGCGCAAATAGCAAACAGGAAGCAAAACTGAAGGAATGCTTCGCATTGAAAAGGCTGAAAAGTGCCAATTTCTCCAAACCACTTTCAGACACGCCAGCTCTTTTAAAAGGAAGGAGGGAATACATGCTAAACATATACTTTAATGCACTACTGAAGTTTGGAGTCGCCTGCAAGGACGAGCCAAATGTCCATTTGAGAAATGTACTACAGTCAGGAAGGACACATGTTGAGCTTTCGGCCATAATATTAATAAGTTTAATATTGATATAAGTAAGGCTGTCCTTCCAAATAGCACTGCTTCAGCTGTCACACACAATAGTGGCTGCATCATGCTGAGCTTTGGTTTTATTGCATTTTGCCAGTATCAATGACATGGCAGGCTAACATTTTGTTTCTGAAAAGGCCTGACCCCATTTCCAAAATAAAATGTATGCACTAATTTTGAAAGACAGTTCCAAACAAATTAATTTAAATCCAGCAATTCTGATCAGAGCAGAGGTAAAATACATTTTAAATAGTATATCTAATTCTTCCTTAAAAACATTCAAGTTTTTCTTTACAGTTAACAGTTCAAATAATCATTAGAAGGGCAACATTAAAATGTAATCTATGATGAGGATGACAGTATGAAAACACCTGACCACGACTATGTAAAGAATGAAAAACTTTGATATTGTACTTTATGTTTAATCCCCTTGTGGATGCATACTGCACATTATGTGATCTTTGACTGTAATTAACATGTGATTAAGTGAAGAACATCTATTTAACTATGACCTGCTGTTGCTGTTGGCACCGACAAGCTATGAGGGTGATGCAGGAATTAATTCGCTTTTAGAAGAGTCTACACAGCGGGGGGACATACTGCTCTGGACACTTTGCAACCTAATATACTTGCCTGCTTGTTTAGCTTCTAATTTATTTACCATGATATCACTTGGCATCCATCGCTTGGTTTATTTTTTATGCCTGTGTATTTGTGCGTCTGAGATTTCTAGAGCAAAACAGCTCCCATTGGCCACGTGGGTGTGTAGTGGGTAGCTTAGAGTTACATTAATAGCCAAAGGGCAGTCAGGCAGGGAGCGAGGACATAGACAGGAAGGGGAAATACAGTTTGCTGTTCGCCCACCACTTCCTGCATGTCTCCTACACTCACAGCCCACGGACCAGAGCTGCTTTTAAAACCAGCTTATTTGCTTGCAGTGCAACAATGATGAGATGAAACAAACTGGTGTAAACAGCATCACAAAACACTTTGGAACTGCAGTGTTGCAACAGCGACTAGATTACAATTGTGTGAGGTTTATGCAAGGGAAACTCTTAAAGTTGAACTTTGCATTTTAAGATTACATAAAAGCAAGGCGATCTTGAGAAAGCATGAGTCAAATTTCACCATTCATAATAATAGCTTTGTATCATTCAGCAAAGCCTTAAAATTATATTGTCAAACTCAGTGCAGATACAAACAAGAAACTCACTCTAGCTTAGAGATAAAACAAGGATTGTAGCACCGAGGCATCACCAGCAGAGGTCCTTCTCTCATTAACTGTCGTCAGTGTCTGTCTTTGTCTTAAACCAGGGAACAAAAGGTGACTGGGGTTAGCCATCATAGTTCAAGTATAACGCAATAGATGCTTCCATGTCCACATACCAAAGCAGGTTCATCTATCATGAGCTCAAGGAAGCTGCAGGTGTTAAATATGACACATATTCAGGGATATCAGACCTTTCACCTCTCTGCCTTCACCACACCAACAAGCTTTCACCACCACTGCAAACACAGCGTAGAGGCAGTGGGCTGCTGCTGACCCATGGCAAAACCGAAGAGGAGGATTGGCCTGTCGGATAAGAAGCCCCTGGTGTTGCACGCATACCGTGCTCTTGTGAGAGGCAACCCCCACCCCTGCCCTTCTGGGATCCCACATCCCCATTGAACTTTCCACCCACTCACCAAGGAATGTGGAGAGAGGGAAGGGAGGGTGCTAGGGGGACCAGGAGGGGCAGAGGTGGTGGTGGTGGTTTGGGTAGGGGACAGAGAGGGATATAAAGACAAGGATACAAGAAAAGAATAAAAAAAGATGGCAAAAGTCTAGGTAAAACAAATATTAAGATACAGTAATAACAAATAGTCCCCTGCAATAACGCTCAGACTCCTATTAGATTACATGTGTCTCTTGATTACATTAGAACAGAAGAAGAAGCCATTGCATTGTGTTGGTCCACTATGCAAGGAGTACAGTGAAGAACATCGTCAAAACAAAGTAACTACTGGCAGATATTAACATTTAAAACAGTCTAGGTACAGTAAGAAATAATTCAGCATTTTTAAATGAGTAGTTAATTTCTCATTTGCAGTAGATAACTATTTTCAAATCTTTTTTTAATATACATTTTGATAAGCAGGTTCTCAAAGCTAAGTGCTAATCTTTGGGTGTTTTCACACCTGACACTTCTGGTCCGTTTTAACCAAACCAGAGATTTTTTCCCCACTTGGTCCGGATATTTTGTCCAGGTGTGAATACACTAATGAGAACCCTAGTGCCGACCAAACACCAAACAACCTCCGGCTGGTGGGGTTAGCTTCTGTTTTGGTTCGATATGAACCAAACACAGGAATCTGTTTGGACTTTACAAGCCATCATTCTGGCCCTTATGGTAAAAATGAGCCCTTCGGTGTTGTACTGAAATCATGCCTAATCAAACAAGTGGATCTGGTGTGAATACACCCGTAGGGAGGACAAGGTTGTGCCATATCAACCCCAATGTTACAAATATTTCAGGAATTTATCCAAACATTATTTCATAAAGTTCCAGACTGACAGAGTCTTGAATGGATGTTTTTTCTTTCTTTTTTTATTTTTTATTTTACAAAATAATAGTATTAGTATCTACAGACAAAATGGATGTAGGCGGTCATACACCACCAATTTTCTTCTTGTGTTGAGCACTAAACATTAGTGTTTCTGGACAGAGCAGCAGCCTAATAGAACAGTAAGGTACTTTAAAAAACTAAAAGATGTATTTTTTTTATTATTAATGAAAACAGTAATATTTATGTTTTCTTTTTTTTTTTTTTACCCCATGTAACTATTTAAATGTTCCGATCAGTGGCACAACACCTTCAACCTTAATATCCTGCTTCTGCTTTACGAACTTCCCAATGTAAACTTGACAGATTAAAAGTTAAATGTGGACCGGGGCGTGCTGTGATGGCGCAGGGGGTTAGCACGCCCCACGTTTGGAGGCCTTAGTCCGCAAAAACTCTTCGGAGAAAAAAAAAAAAAAAAGTTAAAGGTGGACCAACAGCTATGACGTTTTTGAGACTGTACTTTTTATAGATGGTGGAGTTGATCTTTGATCATTAGCTTTAGTCTCAAAGACCAGTTAATCTGGTTCTATCCTAAATGGAAATACCAAGAGAATTTCCTGCTGCAGGTAAGATTTTAACTACTACCCCTTTAACAGAAACTCATCTGAAAAAACCTTAAGTATAAAGGTGAAAAGAAAGCAAAATTATGCAATATCTTTGACGTTTCTCAAGATTTAAAACTACAGCTGTGTTTTGTCCTTGCCATTATGCCACCAGGAACGCCTAACACTGTGTTTTGACATCCAGATCTTGTCAACAAGTTGCCAGTTGTCTTTCCTTTTCTCTCCTTCCGCAGACTTTCTCAGCAGACGTGCCCTGACGAAAGCAGGTGCCTTGGAACTCCTCTCGTTGAATTAGGAATTCCACAGCGTAAAGTGGCGGCATTATTGAAGAAAGGTTAGAGCTGTTTCAAATTCTCCCCCGAAATGAAAAGGCTCTCTCTCCGGCGGTTGTACAAAAAAGAGGGATGACATTTTGGTTGCATCAGCTGTATATCTAAAGTGTCTGCCTGCAAAATGCCAGAATGATCAAAGCCAAATAGGGAGGATAATGCATACAGAGAGCACCTAGCCTCTCTTTGTTAGGTTATCTACCCTCAAACCTTAGTCAGACCTCATAAAAAGTCATTACGCCCCTCACTGACAATTCTGTGAATACCACCCATTTAATGATAAACATTTACATGGTAACAGTGAAAGAAATTTATCAGGTCTGTACATTAGGGATTAGATTCGGCGGTTGAATTACTTGTCTGTTCAAGGGCAGGATGGAGGATTGGAAACTCAGTGGGTGGAACATGAAAAGATTTCATAAGAGGAGGCAGGTGGTGCTGACACAAGACATTAAAGCTCTCTCTTTTCCTCAGGATCAGTCTCCGCATCTCACACTTCCTGTCTTTTCTTCTGGCACCTACCTCCAAACACACCTCAGTGGCATGTCAAAGATGTGTGCGGACGCATCCTCTTTGAGTTGTGGGCTGGACGACTTGAGGCTGTTGCATTTTCAGAGATCAGAGAGGAAGACGCTTGATCTGTGACCGTCTTTGTTGGTGCCTATCATTTCGTTCACCCATGTATTAGTCATCATCTCTTTGTATGGTTCATTGTTTAAAGAGGATTCAGGGTATCTGCCCCAGATGTCACGATGGAAGCTCAAATGATGAGTCAGTGGAGATCGAGCCCTTCATGTTTGCCCCCTTCTCAGCCAGTGACATCCCACAAAAGGGAGTCATCAGACTTGAGATTCAGTCATATACAAGCATTATCAAAGGAGCATGATGTTGAAAGGTAAACTTAAACTCTGCACCTGCCCAACGAGAAGCCAAAGCTGGGAGCCAGGCCAAACAGAATGGATGTATTTGCTTTTCATGTGAAAATCAATAAGCACAGACAGATGGCAGTTTGTTTTCCTCACTATTTACTCCAAAGCTTCATGACAAATGTCCTCACTGCCCCTCTTAGGTGGCGCACAGGTAAGTAACAGCAGTCCCTACACTTATTTTCCATTTCATCTTTTTCTTTTTGGTTGCTGACATATCTGCACCTTGCAAAAGTATCGATTTCCCTAGAATTCGTTCACTTTTGTGGTACATGCATTTTTCTTTAGCACCATTCAGCCATTAAAGATAATGTCACGGAAAAGCTGAAAAAAAGTCCAGAACTAAATCCAGTTGGAAATCTTTAAGGAGAACGCCATTGTCAAAAATATATGTCCCTTGCTGTCCAAAGCTTTTGGACACATACTCCAGAAGACTAATTGGAGTGGAAGGTGGTTCAACAAATTATTAACTCAGAGGGAGTGATTACACAACAAACTCTTTACATTTTTATATGAATTTTTTTTAATAACCATGTATCATTTTCCTTCAACTTCACAATGCTATTGCACCGGGCAAGATTGAACCTCGTTGTTGTAACGAGACACAGTTTGAAAAAGTTCAGACATGAGTATTTTTGCAAGTCATTGTATTATGTTTTGTAAGCCACTTTGTCAGATTATCTTTATCACTATCAAAAGCCTTTACTAAGCATCAAGGTGAAAAGGTTCTGCTGTATTGACAGTAAAGACAGAAAACGTCACTCAGCGGCTTACTCGTTTTGTGGAAAAGAAGACACAACACGTATAGTGATGCAAACAATGAAGAGGGTGTCATGCCAAGGTTAGTTTAAAAAAACAAAAAACAAACAAATGATATAAGAAAAGAAAACCTTCTAATTGGTAGAACCCAGTGACACAATCAGTGACATACAGCCATTAAAGCAGGAAATGCTGGGCCGGCCCCTCCCATACACCTTGCTCAGGCTGCAACATCTGAAATGGACAAACAATGGTGAGTAAAAAAGAAAAACAATCAATTTACCATAAATGTAACTTGAAACAAAAGAAACATTCATATTCATCCAATGGTCCAGAAGTGTTAGCTTGAACTAAAACGGATGTAAAGTGCAACATAATTCTACCACAAACAAACTCGGGATAGGGAGTGACGGAAAGTTGCAACAGTTTAAATTAAAGCATTATGACCAACTATAAAAGGATTAAATAAATCAGAATTATGAATAAGGGACAAGTGGCAAACACAAATTGAACCACTTTGTCACACATCTAAATGCAGGGAGAAGATTGTCTTGACATGACTCTGGACGTAAGAGTACAGATAACCAACAGATGCACTGCCTTTTCCTTACTGTACCAAAAAACTGGATGCATATTGATGTATGACTCAGACTGAGTACACAAAAATTGGCTCCATGTCAGTGCCATAACAATTCAAGTATGCTGCAATCCTTCTGGAAAGAACTGCAGCACTCTCCAACCATTGTCTCATAAATACTGACAAATTACTCTTTCTGGAATCTGCGCCAAAAGAGACGACATCATGTTTGTTCACTTTTCTCAAACACTATAAACTCTAGCACTTGAGATGAAAACAATCTACACAGGAATCAAACTCAGGTCTGCGTTACTAAATCTATGGTTTTTAATAGGGCCTCATGTGGAATCAGGTTTTCCTTCTGCTGCTCCAAAAGATATTTTTAGTCAGACAGTGGTTCATCTGCTTAAAGTACACTGCAGACTGCAAATTTTTCTGACTTAGTGTTTTATTTTTGGTTCGTCTCTGGTTTTTGATAAAACCGTGATTCACATCCACAGGCTGGCCACAAAAATCTGCAGCTTCCCACTTCTCTTTCACTATTTTGCATAGAAAGGCATACAGCTAAAAAATTTAAAGGGGGCTGGCAGGATGGGAGCAGAAAGTCGGCATTCCAGCCCGAGTTAAGTGGAGTAGAGGTTGTACGGATAAAGAGCGTGGGTAGAAGTGTGGGTGTTGCATTGCAGGGATGTAGCAGCGCAAAGAGCAAAGATCAGTTCCTGATTCCACAGCCCTGAGCTCACCTCCTTTACGCCTGCTGCTAGCCACTCCTTTTCTCCTTCACACCCTCCTTTTCCTTCTCCTCCCACTCTCTGTCTCCACTATGTCTCTCCATCTGAGGTGTTAACTCCTTGTCGAGCAGTTCCTGCGCTGTTGGCATCGATGTCAGCTTTTAACGAAGCTTGGGCTGGGGTGAGAGGCAGGCGTGCAGCTCCTTACTGGAATTGAAGCCGTGCATGCCAGCAAGGTTCAAAATGAGTCACTCCAGAAATGTTGTTATCCATTTGCAACAACTTCATAATCTTCACGGCTATTCATTTTGACCTGGCATGACGGACACACACGCTCGCGGCAGCGGAGACACACATGACTGACTGAGGAGGGGTGCTGGATGGATCGTGTTTGTGTTTAGCCTAAAAATGCCGGGTTTAGTCAAGCTCCTCTAAATCACGTTGGCTCTATAAGCATTATAAACAGCAGATTAGTGATAATCTGCAACAGAGTCGTCTCACTGAATATCCCAGGCTACTCCACAAATAAAACCATTAAAGCAAATTATGGCATCACGCATTAAGCCAGACTGACAGGTGAATACGAGAATAGAACAAGTACAGGGAACAGTGATATGAATGGTTTGCCATTGGGGGTGTTTGGAGGGAGACTTGGCAACCTAATATGGGCTGTTTTAGGTGAGGAGGTGGATGGGCTGGGAGCCTCTTGCACAATAGAGTACCTGGGATGGACTGGGTAGGGCTTGGCAGACACATGAGATCACGCTGTCCTTCAGCTCCGTTTCCTCACCTCTCACAACTGCAGTGTGTATGCAGTCAAGCGAGCAAGACATTACACAACACACAATAGACTGTGACATTTGAATGTGCTGACTGTCATTTGGTAAGTAACGCTTGGGTGATGTTAATGCTGCGGAAAGAGATGACCTCATGATAGATAAGGTGTTAAGGCCCTTTCCTGTCTTATACTTGTTTAGCCTCGTCTCTTGCATTCACCCGCTTCCTCCGCCCTTGCTACCTTTTCCTACCCTGAACTTTTTTTCTTTTAATGAAATAATCACAGCTCACATGGCTGCATATTGTCCTCTGGCTGGTGGAGCTATAAAAAGACTCAGTTGGCTGCATTTATTTATCAATGAATGCTGGACTGAGCCTTCCCTGCTTTCACGCTGAAGGATCAGACAGTACATGATTAAGGGCGCTATTACAGTTTGGCAGCTCTTGACTTTCGTCTGTAACCTCCTCTGGCATAATGTACTCTAATGTGTTTGAATTCCATTTGAACTTTCAGCTTCCCCACTGTCCCTAGCGCATCAATGAAAAATGTTAGAGTGCACGTGCAAGTGTAATTAGTGGAGAAAGAATCAAAGGGGTAATAGATTATTCAGACATAAAGCATGGTGCTCATGTTGCCGCCATTTGCTTTCATTCATTATTTTTTTTATTACGTTTTCTTTGGCATTTATCTCCTTTGTGTGCGGGATGAAGCCCTGGTTTGTCAATCGCTATGTGCTTCTGTGCCTTTGGGTTTTCGACAATACGGTCCACGCAGCGAATAGAGGATGTCAATGTAAACACAACTAGTCAGTGCAAAGGAATGCATGAGGCATGTCAAAAAACCCCTGGAGACAAAGTCCAAAGTTAAGAGGGAGGGGTGAGACGAGGGGCGAAGCGAGAGGAAGATGGAACAAAATGTAACAAAGGGGGTACAGAGAAAATTGGGTGCAAGGGGGAGAAGAAGAAAATATGACACAAGGTGAGAAATTAGCGAAAAAAAAAAAAAAAACAAGCCTGGAGGCTTGAAGAGAGAACATATGAGAAACAGAATTCATAATTAGGGAGAGAAAAACGATGACAAAGTGAAGACAGAGGAGGTAGACTTTAGGTCTTACTAATAGAGATGCTAGGAGGATTGAATATTGGATCAGCAACAACAGTTTTTAACAGAACTCTCCGTGAAGTCATGGGGTTCATTCAGTCTGACAGATAGCTTGAGAGAGCAAAACAATCAGGAAGTAACAGGAAGGTTGGGTGAGTTACTTTCAACCTCTGTCTCTTATGGAATAAGCTAGATTAAGAAATGTTGGCAGCCATTTAAACTAGGTGTCAGGAAAAGAATCCACATTCTTATGGCAATAAACATGAAAAGTGTTTTGTAATGCTAATTGCACTTACCCCACTAATCACTAATAAAAGACAATAAAGTCAGTTTAAAATGTAAAAACATTTTGTCTTTTAATAAGACAAATTAAAGCCCTGTTTTTAAACCAATTAGCTCACAAAGTGGGGGTGACGTCACTTACATCTTACATAATATTTAATGACTATTCATAGCAAGCTGCTTGAAAATAAAATAAAGTAAAAGATTTTCTTATGTTCTGTTATGTTCATAGACATCAAAGGGAAATCAGAAATGACTAAAACAAGTTTAGGTCAAAACTTTTCAACAACCTCAAACAAGCCGCAACATTCTGATTGATGTGTCTGGTCTGGCTGCAGAGGATTGAGGATGCTGGAGGTGTAAACTAAGGGTATCCTTTCATTCCAAAGGAATGGATTAAGAAAAAGGAGGATGAGAGGATAAGGGAGGTTCTGTGAAGGGCAGAGGTTGGGGGTAGATTATTCATCTGTAGTAGCCGTGAGAAACTTCAAAGGCCTTTGGGAGGCCTTGACAGAGAGACGGGTCAGAGTTCTGTAATCCAAAAAGAGGTTACAGAGGCCTGCAACTCTGGTTCCCGGTGCTGCTGAAACTAATTTAGCCAACGGGCCCTGGAGGCTCCCCAGAGGGGCCAGGCTGTAACCAGAGGAGCTGTGAGTGACGAAGTGCAGGAAACTGCAGCCAAAGACAGGCTCAAACACACATCACGTAGAATATTTTACCAGCCGGCGCATACATCCGTATACTTGCAGATGTGTCATAAACACTGCTCCTGTTAAGATGGGAATGTGTAAGATCATACATATTAAAATAAGCAGATGTTTTATTTCTTAAGGGAAACAGTGGTGAATATTACAGCAAGGTCAAAATATATGAGTTGTTTCTTTTGCCAGGTTTTACATTTATGCTCTGAAGCAGATAACGTCATATTTTCAGCAAGAAAAAAAACAAAAACGAAGGAACATCTCCAATTACCCAACACTTTGCTGTTCACAGTCAGGGAAAGTGGAGTTTTTTTTGTTTAAGCAATTACTTTTTTACAGTCACCCACACTGAATTCCTCCGTTGCTGACACATATGGAATTACTGTACCGACTCAGAACCACCCAAAATGACAGAAGACTGTAAAATACAAGTAGGCTCTGTGAAAGGAGACACTGTGGTGATGAGGCTTCAGCTTCTGGCGTGTGTCTTTGAAAGGACTGAATGTCAGCTATACAGGCTGTTTGTAGTCAGAAAGAAGATTCACAATTACAGCTTTACACTTAAACCGAAGAGTTTAACACCTGGCAAGAATTGTTAGGATGGTGCATCGGTATGCTTCTACTATTTGTATAAAGTGGATATTCTTCACATAGACTCCCATTAAAAATATTTTACTGTCTGGTGCTATTGTGTTAAAAAGGAGAAAAAAGAGTTTTAAGAAGCATACACGCTCTTTCTATGCACATCTCTGTTGCCTGAGAAACCACGGAAAACTGAGCCTATGCCATGTGATTGTCATATGAGAGACTTGTGTTTGGAAAAGTGATAGAAGAGATCACACAGGAAAACAAAAAAAAGCCGCTGAATGGCGTTTTAAAAAAAGAAAATTGATGATCCTGGTGGGCAGGAAAGACACAGTGGGCGTCAGAAGTTTTGTGGAGAAAGAACACAAGAAGTGCAATTAGAAGCTGCAGGTGGGTGCTTCACAATGCATGATTGCAGACGCGCTTGTCTCAACAAGATGGTGTTCGTTTGACTTTCAGCTGCATGTGAACGCGCATGTTTGAGTCTTCTCACATAGTCCTCTCATTTTCACTTCTGCTAACATGAGCTAAAGCACAACAAAGAGGTTTAAATGTATGCCTAATATAACCATGCACTCATTTTCTAAGACATGTTCTCTACTTGCATACACTACTGCCTTCTTCAGACACAGAGGTTCAGTCTATACACAGCATTCTTATGTGATTCTAGGCAGGCTTTGACATGTTTTGCTTTAAGTTAAGAAATTCCATCTATGATCATATTACTTTATGAAATATTACAACATGCTAAAAATAATATAAGGACAACAATCAGCTTTCTGGTCTTACAATCAATATAATGCAATAAAAGTATGAATCTGTCCCAACAAAACCACCCTTTATGATTAATAAAGTTTGATATAGATAAAGATTCAAATATAGATTTTAAGATGCTAATTTTTGGTATCTGTAAATAGACTAAGCTTGCCGGTGACATCATTGTTAATGGTGGCGTTGCATTAGGTTATTCATTACTAGGTTAGGCACAAAAACTTAAATAAAGAGACAAATATTGTAAAGATGAATTGTTACAAATATAGCCAATCCTCATATATAATATAATTCATTTTTGTATTATCTGAAAACTTTGTATTAAACTGTATTACTATGACTTTTTCCTCCCATTTGAGTTAAATAAATCTTAAAAAATACAATGTGAAAAGGTGTAAGATAGCAATTCTCCCTTACACAATCAAAATAACACTGAGTAAACTCCTGCTGGTAAATATTATTCATTACAGAGATGACCAATTAGCTTACAGCAGACAATGAGTAGTTCATAGGAAATTTTACAACATGTCCCACTTGTAGGAATGAATTGACACATTGTCTGCCATGTCACACGTAAGATGGCTTCATTTCTGTACCTGAAAACTGTCCTGTGGTCTAACAGTTGGTCCAAATTGAATTGTTTTCTAAAGTCGCCAAATTTTCTCCACCAATTTTACTAATGGCTAAAAAATGTCATTGTTTAAATCAAACCATGATTTGTCTTTAAAGATTCATGTCTTTATCCCTGAGTCCCTTTTCAACCTGTAAATTTTTGTTTCTTTTAGAGTAATGACCTCTTCATTCCTGAATTAGTTTTCAGTTGAAGTGGGTACATGACCCATTCTACTGTGAATAATAATCTCTTACCAGCTTTAGCCAGTCATCATTTTTTTTTGTTTTTGTTTTGTTCTATGGTTTATACACACTTTTTGCACTAAAACATGTCCATATGAAACAGTACTTGTCTTCTTCCTGAATGGTTGGATGGCTGGACATCCCCATGCCATTCTTGCATATAATTGTTGAAACAGATGGATGTGGCGCCCTCCAGGCATTTGAAAAATGGATCATGGGATAAAACAGACTTGTAGAGCTCTCTATGTTTTCCTTCCTGATTTCTGCCTGGTTCACTTTGAATTTTCCATGATGTCACACAAGGAAGTACTGTGTTGGAGATGTTGCCATAAAACATCTTTAACAGGCATTCCTCCATATAACCTAACAATGTAGCATTTAGCAAGCTGAAGTAATTTAAATAATACCAACTGACCTGAAACAGGAAAAGCTGAATCAGATTTAATAATGCCAGAATATAAAAGTGTATTTAAATATGCGACTTCCACTGTAAATGCAAGTGCTACTGAAACCTATTTTCTTTTTTAAGTTTTTTTTATTTGCATTATTTTGTTACATTGTCAACCTTGTCCTGTTTTCTTTAGTTTCTGAAAAACCTTTCACTGGGCTTTAGCCTTATTTCCAGTCTTTTCCCATCTGGCTCTGCAGCATAATGGGCCACACTTTGTCTCTCCTCCACAGCGCTCTCTTTTGAGGGTTCAGAGGTTTCCTCAGAACAGTACTTTGTAAGTTTACCATTGAAATACTTTTCACTTAATTTAATCTATAGGGATACATTGGCCTATTTTTAAAAAAATAATCCAGACAGCAAAATTTGAGGTGAAATTCACATTTACCTTGTGAAATGGACACGCTAAAAGAAACATATATGAGGTTGTAAATATAGGACATAATAATCAGTATACGGGAGAATATAAAAGTGGACATGATAAAATGAAATTCCTAGCATGAGGAGACGATGACCTATCTTTGAAAAGTGCAGAACTTAACCAGACCCAAAGGTCCTATGGCGTCCTAGTTTGCGAGTCCCTGTGGTAGGTTTTAGTAGTTCATCTGACAGGCTGACAGGCTTGTCTCACGTGTGAGCAGCTACTCCACCTCCTATCTGGCTCTCGCATTGCTTTGGTGCTTTGCTTCATCTGTCCAGTTTCACTAAGCAGAAAGAAGGGCTCACCTTACAGCTACCCGCCTCTGTCTGTGAGGAATGTACAACATGCAAAGATGTGTGGGCTCCACATGCATACCGTCTTTCTGCTTAAAGGAAGCCCTTTTTCTATGAATTGTTTATTCAGGAAGCGCACTGAGGTCAAAAATGGGCAGGTGAGTGTGTGTGCCTGAGTCTGTGTGTGAGCTTCACCGGTGAGATCATCAGATGACGACTGTGGGGGCCTGAATGTCACCGCGGGGAGAGCTGTCACGAAGAAGGAACACCATCTCTCGCAATAAAACGTGACAAGTTTGCTATGTCCCTCCTCTGTAGCGCGCTGTCTCTTGTTGTTGCATGATACAGAGGAGCCACTCTGCTCCCTCAGAGGACAAAAAATAAAAACATAAAAATATGCTGCCCAACTTAAAACCATTGCTAACCACTGTAAGATATTCTCTTGTGGCAGCATGGCTCAATTGCAATCTAATTTTCTCACACAAACATCACTTTTTCATGAGTAAAACTGAGAAATTGTCCACGTTGCTTGCAGAAACAGAATGTGCGACAAGTTATTTCACATGCTCTAAGAAAACCGGGCGTATGTCGGCATATCATGCAACACATTGTCTTCCATGAGAATCGCAGAGGTGAAAGCATGAGTGGGTGGAGGCAGCTGTCAATTGTGGGATGTGATGAACGACAGACAGCCAAGGGTGCCATGGGACGGTGGAGCTGGGGAGGTGGGATGATGGTGCATCCTAGAGCTTTGTCGTGACTCCTGTCCTGACCCGACCGCTGACCAGCAGAGTGGGAGGACGAGAGAGAGAGAGAGTGGTAAAAAGAAAGACATGGCCTGATGTGGAGGAAGAAGAAATGAGGGACAAGAGAAAAGCAGGGAAAGATAACGTGGGTTGACCTGTTTTAATTTTTCTCTGAAGCGAAATGAAGGACACAGCAGCAGGGGTAGGTGGGTGTCAAAGTGGGAAAGAAGCATCATCTATTTGTCATCTGTATTTCTCACTCTCATCCCGCTATCTTGTTTTTTTGCCCCCCCACCATTTCTCTCTTTCCACGCCTCTGTCCTGCTGTTTCTGGCTTCTCGTGGGAGTGCAGCAAAGGCAAATAAACAGAGGAGACTGTTTATTTCTGCTGCTGGGGAATAACTGTGCATTATTGCCCTTGAATTACCTTGCCTTGGGTTACCTCAGCCCACTAATTTCTTACGGAAAACATACCATAATGATTTATTTGTCTACCTTGGATGAAACCTTGGCACAATCTCAGTTGTCTCGCCCATTGTACACTTGAAATAAAAATACTCGCAAGAACCTTTTAAGGCTGCACATAAGGACAATGAGGGATGCATCAGAGAAACCCAGGTAGGCAAACAAAAAAAATACAAATTCAATCACTCAGATTCGCAGAAGGCATCTTTTTCTACATCACACAGAAACGCACACAGACACACACCCAAACACATGCACATAGATTATTAGCCTCCAGTGCCAGATGTGCCACCCACATACAACAACACACGGCTCCATCGTTTGTCCTCAACAATCACAGGAAGTTAGTCAGCATTGCTTCTAATCCCCCCACAGAGGCTGCGTTTTATCAAACATACACCCCATAGAGCATATAAATAGAAAAGTATCTTCTGCAGTTTGCGGTACCAAAATTTTCTCTCCTCCCCCCGTCAACTAGTTTGATCACTAAAGAAAAGCTTCAGCCATAATTGTTTTTGAAACATACAAGTTAAATTGTATAAAGTGATAGCTTCTTTTTGAAAATAACTACACAGCAGGTGTCTCAGCAGCGTTCCCTTTAATTCTTTAAAGAGACACTCAAGCGAGGTTCTGATAAAAGGTTTTAAGTAGCTAATATTTATGCCGAAACTTTAAATCGAGATTAGGTCACAAAACCTGAAGCTGTGGTTTGTCTCAGTCTACAGTCACCCACACTGAATTCAGACCTTTGCCATATTAACAGTGTCACAGAGATCTATGCAACAGCAATATTGATAGCCCCGATTTTCATATTAGTGTATCCCTAAAGACGCTTCTTGACTATGGGGTAAATTCTGCATTGGATTAATGTCTTGATTTTACCTTTACCTTCAATTACATAAAAAAAACAACAGCTACACTGAAGTCTGTTTATGTATTCATTTGACCTGACAGGCTACTTACTAATGTGTCAGTCAGTCTCTTATTGTGGTTTTGGAAATTCATACTTTCCTAATTGTGTTTACAGAGTAACACAAAGAAAACCCCAGGCCATATACATGTACAAACAACACTTTACAAATCCCTGTTGAAAATATATCATGAGAAAGGATTAAGAAATGTTTGTAATTACACAAAAGTATTTAAAGGATCATTGCAAATTTAAAGAAAGTCTTTCACAGGTCACATTAAGAGACAAATGTCACATAAGCTCATTCTACTGCAGATTGCACTGCCATATTTCAAAATTATAGTGAGGTCAGATAGTTGATATCTTAGTCTATGCACCTACATGAGTGCATTCTAAATGCTTATTAGGAATAGTTTGTAACAATGTAATCAACTCTTTTGTACTTTGGAAGGAGATTTAAAAGTTTGGAAGTGGGGCTCTGCATGTTTAAGGCTTAAAGAGGGAATCTTATTTTGTGTCCTTTTTAAAGCCACAGCATCCTACCGAACATTTAATTTGCTCATAATTTATCAGCGACATATCTATTGCATGAATCTTCCAATGACCACATCCCCAAAATACTTTATTCATCACATTCAAGAAACCAGCCATGTTTTAGTTTGTCACTCGGTTATTAATGCCGAGTGGTAGCTGATTTAGCTACCAGAAGATGGGCACACATGTGCTTTTAAATAAGTTTAAATACATTTTTGAGCTGTGTCTACTTTCATCTCTGTCTCAATTTAAAGTACCGTAATATTTTATAAGCCAGTTTGTGTCTATGTTTGGCCAGAGCAATGTCTGATTAGTTTATTTTGACTGTGTATGCCAACAAGTATCATGTTTTTTACATATATATCCCTTAAAGAAGATGGTTATTTATATGGAACATTGAAACAGCATCTTGCATTTTGCATGACAAGAAAAACCACAAAATATTTCTTGCAGGTAGGCTGAAGGCACAGCATAGGTGATAGCACTAAAACACAACATCTGCCTCAGACATGTACCATTATATTCACTGTCATCTCCAATTTTACTGTCATTCAGTGAAAACATATTTGTATTTAGGAAACGACTAAACAAACCATCCTCCCCCAGTTTGTGTTACTGATTTACATTTCCACCTCCTCAGTATGTCAGCGCCAAAAATGTCCGGACCAACTAACCTTGCGAGTCAAGTGTTTCCAAAAACATTAGTAAACCAACCCTGCCCACACAGGCTTGCTGCAAGCTCCCGGTATTTAAATTGACTGTGCTAAACAATCTGACAAGCCATCCGTGCATGGAACGAGCAGAGATATGAGAAGACAGATGACAGATTTCAGCATTGTCTTTAAACTAAACTTGGGCCTCTTGTGGCTTAAGAGGGAGAGACAGTGCAGCAAGACAGGTTGCAGACGTAGAAAGAGGGAACACCACGTCGAGTCACAGCGGTGTGTCTGACATTCTGACACGAGCATGTTGACACAAATGCACACGCGTTTATGCGCAGGGTGTGCACCTTTCGTTGTCTTCAGGCAGCCTCATACAGAGGTGATAATTATCTTCTGATGTATGCCTGTTGACTGAACACGTCAACCTCACAATGGACATGCGACCACGTCAATGCACTGCCTTTGTTCGAACTTATGAGCAGCCTGTTTGTCTCAGCTTTTGTTAAGAGCATGCACGCAGATGGGTGTACGCTTACATGCAATTGTGCTCTGCTGAGATTTGCACCTCCCTCCACGTGGCGTCTCTTCTGACCCAGTCTGGAGGTGACGAGGCTAAAGCAGCACTGCTGCCTCCAAGGGATTTTGAGTGATACAGTGCAGGAGCTGAGGTCCACCTTGGAAGACCATAGACAGAATCCCCTACACACATGGCACAAACAAAGAAGCATGAAGTTTTGCTGGGCCTCTACTCTTCATCCACTGCCCCCCACCCCCTCCGTCTTTTCCCTCCATGTAAGCATGACGATATGGGGAGTGAGAAAGAGATAGAGAAAGAAGAACGCATTGATTTTTGCTTCATTGTTTCAGAAAATCTGTTTTTTGGGTGAAATGTGAATTATTAATCATCAACATTAAATTTTTATGCTTTTCTGTTGCTGTAAAACTTGAAGTTCCTGAGTAAGGAGGCCCTGTGTAACCTCCTGAGTGCACAGTGGTGCTGCTGCAGCTCCACCACCTCCACCCACATCGACACACATGTCTGTCTGTCTTTCACCTCCTGGCACTCCTTCCATCCTCTCTGGCCCTGTGTGGGGGCGTGTGTGGGGGCGTGTGTGCGTGTGCGTGTGTGTGTGTGTGTGTGTGTGGGTGGGTGTGTGTGTGTGTGTGTGTGCGTGTGTGTGTGTGTGTGTGTGTGCTGGAGAAAGATGGGGGTCAGGGAATGAGGAGGAATTAGATCATGAAATGAGAGCTGCTGGCAGTGTGTCTAAATTGGCTAACTATAGCTAACAACATTACACACTGTCCATCTGGGGCCGAGCTTGTCCTCCCTCTGCTGGTAAAATCAGCCATGTAAAGGACTCTCACTGCCAGGACCTTCTTTGTGGAAAATAAAATGTAGGCTAAGCAAAGGTAAAAGAAATACAAGATTGTAACAAAGATTTGTTTGCTAGATGGAAATCTGGCAAAGTCAAATTGCAAAAAATACTTTGGAGATTTGAAAAACCTGGACTGCTCCCTACTGGTTGGAGTTCATACTTTGCATGAAGCAGAAGAGTTCAAGGATCATAGTGTCTTAACACAAGTTGTAGAATTAGCATTACAAAACACTTTTCATGTTTATGGATTGATGGATTGAGGCCTTGTCTGCAGTAATGTGGGCCTTAACTATAAGTCTTTGTGAGGAAAGAGCTGATTCCAAAAGTAAAGCTGTCAATGTATCCATGTCCATGGAGCAGCTGTCTCTGCGTATGTCTTGAGAAATGCATAATGTCTGAAAGAACAAGGTCCTAGATACACTGAGCAACCTCTAAGTCTGATCCTCTGAGATGGATTTATAAGCTTTATCAACTAGGGGTGACCTCACTGTGGAGCCCCCGAGGTCTCACATGGCAAACTTACCTCTATTTCCTGTTCAATCCCTAAATATTTATCTTTATGTATCTTCATGACATACGACACCAAACAGACACTGGACAGCAATGCTCGGAAGAAATACAATCCAGCGACTGTAACTCAAACAACATGTTGACGTCAATAAATGATATACGCACACATATCGTTCTGGCACATGAATGCAGACAGCACATTCGGTTCAGCTCAAGATGTTTTCTTCTCAGACATATGACAGAACATTGAATCTGCAGCTTATGTCAAAGTGACTTCATGTCTTTCAAACCAAAACACTGCTGACATAGTCAGCGTTTCGTTACTATAGTGACCCAATAATTTTGGGAGTTATTTCAGCCACTATAATTCCAGAGAGCAATTGTGGCACAGCAAAAAAAAAAAATGTTTTTTTAATTACATGCACTACATTACCAGTTGAAAACAAAGATGCACTTTAATATCTGGAAGATAATAGCTTGCATGGTGTGAACTTATCAAGAAAAGAGTTGATGTGGTGATCTAGATCCATCAAGTTCTTGACAAGAACTTGATGACTAGTTCATGATTTAAGTTTACAGAGGATGATCAATAAGATGGAGTCTGAGCTGACCGATAGCTGCTTTATTGCTAATGTTTGTCCCTTTGCAACTTTAAGTACAAAAGCAGGATGTACTATCAGAAGCAAGATATTGCTGTGGTTTTGCTTTTGACAGACTCCGAGATAATATCTCAATCAAACTGGATGAAACCTTTAAAATCCTCCCAGTCAGTCCACAAAGCTGTGGGTCTACTGTGAAACCTGTATCATGATGCTGTAGTGACTGTTTGAGTTAAACCAAGGGAGTAATGTGGTTGGGACATCAAATAGTGAATATAAAATCTCTGCTTGTCAGCTAGTAGACAGATATTGATGTCAATGACTACTTATCCAAGTTTCCCAGCAGCTTAGTCATCAAGATATTTAAAAGGTGCTCTTCTGGTCTCATCTGCTGTTTGATCTCCTACATGGAAAGATGTCCGTCATTAGTAAATTCATAATATACTTCTAATAGACGTGAAATTAAGCATAAATAACTTATTTATTGTAGTGTATATTTTACTTACTGTAGTACCTATGACTAATCTTTTCTTACTTTTGATCAGTAGAAAGGGTTGCCAAAACACTGGGCAAAATAAAACCAGTCAAATCCTCCACCCATTCTCAGCACCTACTGGGTGTCTTTCCGTGCCCATAACTGGCAGTTTGCCTGAGTAGGTGGCCAGCGCCAGGCAATCTGTGCTCAAGCACCTATACTGACCTGGCATCTGCTGGACACCATGTGGGCCCAAGAATGTGGGCACAAGGCAGATGCTATGAAGGAGGGGAGGATGAAGGGATGTTACAGGAAGGGAAGAGTTGGAGGAAGCAGAAGTTGCTTTTCTGGCCGTGTTCCCCCCAAAAGTTACTTAAAACTCTCTTGACTCAGATTCGGAAGTCTTTAGTGCTTAATGTTAGCATAGCATGGCTAGTCTAGTAAGTCTTGACTGTTACTTTGGAGGAAAAGCTGATGGAAGACAGGAGTCAACAGTGGAAAGAGCGGATAACACAGGTGAAAAACAAATACTAGGGGAAAGTGAAAAACAAATACTAGGGGAAAGTGAAAGAGAAGAAAGAACGAAACAGGGCTAATGGCCAAGGAGTTATAGCACAAGCCTTGGAGGCAAAGATGAAATATTTGCAATTCCACTGGGTCCCTGAGCTGCAGGCTTTCACTCCATTTGTATGGAAATGAGTTTGTCTTTCTCTTTTTCCGAGTGCAGAAGGGACCAAAAGGGAAGGAGAGAAGGATGGAGACAGAGAGAAGGTGAACATTGTCAGATATTTTGTGATTCCTGCCAATGCTCCTTGAAAAGCTGGGACCTGGTTTGTTTTTGTGCAGCACATGTTATGTTATTAAAAGAAATCTATGAGTTTGTGGCAGGCGGATCCATGCACCTAAAGCACAATGAGCCGGTTTTTCTTGTTGAAGAGCTCTTTGCTGATATACCGTTATTGACAGTATATCTTGTACAGTTCCGTCTCTATTCTCACTCTCTATTTCTATAAGTACCATCCTCCAGCCTATGCCCACAGCTGGGACTACTCTGATCCGAGGCCCGGGACTGCTTTCTGCCAGATAATTAACAGATGTTGTGGAAGGCCTCTGTTTGGCTATTTTCAGCTGCTCCAGAATGTCTGTATGTATCAGTGTGCACTCTGGGTGTGCTGAGTGATGCTGCCACTCATCTATTCATGGCCAGCTGCTCAAATCTTCAGCCCAGGCTGAAGGGGAGAAGACATTTCATCTCTGACACTCTCCACTTTGCTCTCTTTCTACAACCCTTCCCTCCCCCCCCCAATGCACTCTCTTCCCCTCGTCTCTTCTCCACCCTCCTTTTTTCCTTCCTTTCTGAGTCACAGCCGCCAGCCACAAGTCTGCATAGGTCTGAGTCATGCCTGGGCTCTCGTGAGATGGGCCCTGCTGTCTGTGAAACCACAGACATGAGATACGAAAAGTGGGAAATGAGAGAACAAACAAACACCAACAGCCACATGAACACACTCACAAAAAGCACACAGTACAAACAGAGATATAATTTAGATGTTAGGAATCCTCTGGTGATTAAAAAGACGCTTGGGGCCAAGCTATGGCACCTGTCTCTCACAATGAGCAATGACGTCTGAGCTGCAGTGACTCAGGTTTTGTTGGGCAAGAACTTGATGGCTCATTCATGATTTAAGTTTAGAGAGGATGATTAATAATCTCTTGTTCTATTAAAGAAAAAACCCAAAAGCCTTAAATGTTGAATGCAATGCCCCCCACACTTACTGGTACAGCTGGTAGAGATGCGTGAGACAATTTAAAACAAAATAATCATTTACTGCAATTGCGTAATCTCAGTTTTCCTCTTCTGAATCAGCACTGTAAGAACGTTAAAAAAAAAAAAAAAAGAATAAATGCATCTGCAGCATTTCTACTATTCATAATATACTGTTTTTGTTAATCGGTATCTAAGTAACAATACATGACTTCCTTTTCCGAGGGTTATAAATATGACATGACACCAACGTACAAATTTTGCTCACTGTATGTCATATAGCTAGAAGAAACAAATCAGTAGGGTTATTTTTCTCCTGACATTTTTTGGGTGTTACATAGCCAAACGTTTGAACAAAAAAGTACTTCCCCACTTAATAATTACTTATGTTCTTGCTTTCTGTCACAAGTACATGTTTCAGATCATCAAACAAATTTCAACATTAGACAAAGATAACATGAGTAAATACAGGATGTGAGAAATAAATGTCCCCTTGATCCTTACCAGTGGTGCCACCTTTGGCACAACTGCCACTGCCACCAAGTTTTTACAATAATTGGTGACATATCTTTTACATCTTTTGTTCTAAGTCAGCGACATTGAAGGGTTTTTGAGAATGCGTCATGTTGGTTGAAACTGAGACTCTTGTGCAGGCAACAATTAACAGATGCAGATGTCAAAGAATAGTTAAAAAGATTCATTTGAGAGATTGTACAAGATGGGGGACCTCAAGGAGTAAGGTTGCAGTCCAGATCTGCTATGTTTGTTGGTTGTAATAGTTTAAACTCTGCTTGGCAATAATCCTTTGGGTGACGTTGATGGCTGTTCAATGACCTCTCTAAGATTAGAAAGGAAGTGAATAATCATGAGGGTGTTGTTGTGATTATGGAAAAGAAAGAGTCCTAAAGAATGACAGTTATAATTGATGTCTTCATTGCACAATTTACCAATAACATCACTGCAGCTTTTGTTCTGCAGCGTAGCCGACATGTGCTTCAGCTAGAGGTCAGAAACAGAAAACTGGACATTCTCCTTATGGATTGTTTGGTACAGAGCACAATTCATGGTTCCTTCAGTTACAATAAGTCATCCAAGCCTTACGAAAAGAAGCAAAGCAACCCCAGGCCATTAAACTACCAACTTGCAAGGTTAATTATGATGTTCTTTCTTGAAAGGCTTTGTCTGAGTATTTGTTGTTGTTTCCTTGTGTTCTTTTCACCTCAGCCTCCCATTACCTGTCCAACACAGTCTTGCTTGGGCATGGTCTCCTGCTGTGAGCTGTCCCACCATAGACTCATATGACTATTAGCTGTAGGGTTTTTAGAATCCAGAGCTCCTGAAATGTTGTGCCTTTACTGTATATTGGTTGCAGTTATTAAGCCTCCCTGTTGTTTCTTCTCATTATGCTAAACCGTATCACTTCCATTAATTCAGAGAGTTTCTGTGTACTTTCCCCGATTGTTTCAGAACCTACTTTAGGTTATCTTCTGTGCAAGTTCTGAGGTTTCTGACTTCTTTCAAAACAATGAACTTGACAATAAGGTTTTACCTGAAACTCACATTGAAAGAGGAGCTGCAGGATTCATCTACCTATCTGCATGTCTGCATTCTTTGATACTGTCAGTGGTTTAGCCTGGAAAGGCCATCCAGCCATCTGCTACAAGAGAAAGAGGGAGAAGTATCGGCCAAAACTCATCCACGTTTCTGTTAGCCTCATGTTGTTTTTCTCATTGTTGAATGGTAAACATGAATCATAAACACTCAGATTAATTGTTGAGGTAACTGAGGTGAGAGTTGTTCTGGGTTCTTTTGAAACTCCATAGTAGTTTAATGGATTTTCTCCATATGTGGATAATAGTTTTATCATTGGGGTTTGCTGAAATATTAAAGCTTTAGAAATTACTTTGTGACTCTTTCTAAACAGTTATCTTTTAATTTGCTTTAGTTGATTTGTTTATCAACTTTCAAGGTTGAGGTTTGTGCATGAAGTTGATGATCGTTGGCATACAGTCAATGAAAATTTGCAACTTTCTTAAAACAAAAATCTCTGAAGCAAATTACTATCATTATGATTGGATTGTTTAATTTTTAATGCCCACTTTTGGTTTGATCTGGGAAAAAAAAGTGCTATTTAATTAAAGTTACTTACTTCCTAAAAATCATTGGGAAGACTGCTGACCTGACAGTGGTACAGAAAATAGTCATTGATTCCTCTACCAGGAGGATTATTGGCCAACGGTGGCTCGTTATTTTCAATGTGCTGTGTGCAAGCATAGTACTATAAAGTTGAGTGGCTGGAAAAACGGTGAAAGGAAAAAAGTAGATGAGCATTGAATTCTTGAGAGGATTGTGAAACTAAGTCGATTCAAGAGTTTCAGATATTCACATGCTGTGTATCGCAGCAGCAGTCAGTACTTCCAGAGCCGCCAAATACAGATATGTCAGGGATATGATGTAATGACGTGTACCTCTTTTTGTAGGTCTTGGCACCTGCCCCGCTGCTAAAGGTTTCAAAATTAGCTTTTATATGATGGTGTTACTGGGGTTGATTGACCAGCAAACTGGCCTGAATTAGACCTCAGAGAGAATCTATGGACTATAGTCGAAAGGAAGATGACAAAGATAATCGGAGGGCTGCTTTAAGTAAAACCTGGGCTTCCATTACACCACAGGCTTCTCGCCTCCATGCCACGCCGCACTAGTGCAGTAATTTAGTCCCAACCAAGGGATACCTCAGTACATAGACAGACAAACAGTGCAGACCAAAAGTTTGGACAAAACTGTGTGTCCATACTTTTGGTCTGTACTGTATTTATTTGTGAACTAACATTTCAGAATGAGATCGTTTCTTTAATTGATCGTGTAATATTACCATTTTCTGATGAGCATAACATAGTTGCTAGAAGTAATTCTGAAACTGAAGAGAGAGAAAAACTTGAAGTAAATCACAGTGTAACGAATGTCAATATTATGATTTATACTTTTTGAACACAACTGCTGAAGTTAATGAACTCTTCAAATGTATTGTAATTTCTTGTTGTATATAACAAGGAACTGTATTTAAAAAACGAAATTCAGTACTAACCTCTATTTTTAAGTCATGATTTAGTATGTTATCAGCAAAGTCACATTCTAGGAAGCAAACAAATATGAGTGATTTCAGCTTTATTTAACAGTCAACAAAGCATCAAAATGAACCTAATAGGTACACCTACACATTACCTATTAAGTTAATGCAGTCTTTAGCTTTCGTTTCGAAACGTTTCATTTATAAAGACATTGTCTCATTTGCTTTTGTAGTTTTTAGAGCTGTCCCACTTAAGTGAAGACTGTATCTCTTTCAGTAAGTTTGATGATATTTAACAGCCTTCCTCATATTGTCTGGTGCATATATGCTCTCATAGATGAGGACACATTCAGTTCTGTTATGCTATGTTGCTGATGATTCACTGCTGTTATAACACCCTCAGCATATCTCTCTGACACCCACTGAGACCTGCTGTGTATTTATTCGTGTATGTTATGCCATAGTGATAGAAGGTGTATATTGAAACCCAGCGGTTTCAGTCTAACTTTAGAAAAGAAATGGAAATTGTCAAGTAGGAATAAGGATTTAAAATTCTGTTTTTTCTAAGAAGAATAATGATGGAGTCTCTTGCACTGGCAAAACAAATGCAAGGAGGGTTTTAGTCTGTAAAGCTCCTGCTATGCATGGCAACGTCTCAGAAGCAGAAATGGAGCTTCTCCAATGCAAGATCAAAGAACTTTACCTTGCTGATTAGGATGTGAGAGCAGCTCAACTTTCTGCTGCTCCACCATTCTAACATAAGAGGATTAATGGTCTGACTTGACACACTGCACAACAAAAACACAATAACTATACATGGGAATGTGAAATGCTCTGTGTAAAGGTATCCATGTATAAAAAAAAAGCAATATGAGAACTTGAAAACATTCCAACCTCGAGTTTCTAATGGTTTGCTTTAGATTTTAAGGTGGATTTTGACTAGATACAGTGCTGTGAAAAAGCATATTTGGAGTAATTGATAGAGGCATGAATTCTGTTCATTGCCCAAAAAATGCTGAAAGTGAATGTCCGGCCAGATAAAGAGGTCCTGCTTAAACAGTTTGTTCATGCTTGTGTGAATATATATACATAAGTCCCACAAATATTTATTACTACTCACTAAAAATACTTAATGGCAGTTGCAGGAGTCAAGAGTAGCACAACTGATCATTAGGTTTAGTGGGAAATTACTTTTTTTACATAGGACCATATTGGTTTTTCTTGCAATCAGACGTTTGTAGGTTTTATTTTAGCTTCCTCTCATCGCATGTCGACATGCCAGTTGGCAAGGCTTTTAACCCCAAGTTAGTTACCTACTGATCTGTGTAAATGTTTGTGAGTGTGAATGTGTCTATAGTTCTCTTTGTATGACTGGACTGGCAACATACATTTTTAAAAATCTTTTTACCATTTCTTTCACTTAAACATTTGCAAGCAAAAACGAGAAAACAACAAAAAATCTGTACGGGTACAAAAACCTTCTCATAGCATTCAAGAAGCTGATTTAAAGGAAAATAAACTTTAGATATACAAATAAAGTATATATCCAGCACTCCCCTTCCTTTATTAGATTCAGCTTAAATAAAGATCTCCTTCATCATCAGCTGTCTGTGATCTCGCTGTTTAGGGTCACCTGGTTCTCTGAGCCAGCACCCTCCTTCCACCGCCTCTGCAGCCCCTCCCTGAGTGCTCTGGCCAAAGGCCTGTGGCGATGGTCAAGGGCCATTGATCCTCGGAGGTTATAGTTCACATGGGGGCATCATTTCTAAGGGCCAGGGGTCACAGCTGAGCAGGCCAAGTGAGATTGAACGTGCCCACCTTGTTGCCAGCAGCCACGGAGGTCAGATGAGCCTAGTTCATTCCTCGACCCTCGCTGGTCAATAATGCCTCCCATTGATCATTTGAACTCTGAATCGTCATTAAAGTTTTTTTTAATTCTCAGCCAGTTCATGTTATTCCCTTGAAGACAGAAAATGGCAATCCAGATGCACAAAGCACTCCCTGGGATTGATTTTGGATGGAAATCATCTTGACCTGCAGACAGGAGGATGGCAAGGGATTGGCCCTTATCAATGGGAAACAATGGCTGCTGATTGGATGTTGTTTGAGAGTATACTCGGTTCGGCTAAACTACACTGCTCATCAGCTGGGTCAGGAGGCCAATTGCAGATTTGCATGGAGACACAGCGTTCATCAAATCCTATGGCTTTGGTTTGAGCTGAGAGCAAGAATGCTTTCGTTAGCAGTTTTTTTTTTCTTTTTCTACAGCCATAGGTATATATATATCAAAAAGAACTTGTAAGAATCTAAGACTGATTGCTTTCATTTAAATTTACATTTTGAGGATTTAGTCTGGGGGTGCCACATGCAGCTTTGGTGGTGCTTTGTTAGGTTTGGTACAGATCAGAAAACAGAAGACAGACTGCAAGCATGTGTTGTGAATGTGGGAGGAATATTTGTGAAGGACAAGAGTAAATATATATTTAGAAAAAGAAAAGACTTCAGAATTATTTGTGCACACAGACGGCAAAAAAATAAAAAATAAAATAAAATAAAATACTGCAGACTTGATCTGTATTCCGGCAGACTCGGTATTCTGAGCCAGACATTAGAAACACTTCACAGTGATAATTTACTCCTCTAATAGCAAATGCAGTGCTGTTATTAAGCAAGTTTCAAAAATGGCAATAGTAGACATTACAGATTGGCTTAGTTATTTGTGTCACATTTCTTTTTCTGTGGACATTTCTTCTTTCTTTCATCTCGCAGCATTTCTTCCTTTCAGATCTTTGTTCATTTCTACTTGTGGCCCCCGTCTTTCCTCTTTCTCCTGCTCTGCCTGTCACTGCGAGGTGTGTGTAGGCAGCATTGTGATAGGAATAGATGTTCCCCCTAAGCGAGACCTGCAAGAGCCATTTGAGAAAAAAAATCTGCTTAATGGAGAACAGTCGGTAAGGTGTGGGCAGTTTGTACTTTTTTTTCCCTTTCTTTTCTCAGCCTCTCTTTTCTATTCTTTCTCTGCTGCTCCCACTGTCTGTCATTTGCTGAAGATCTGTGTCTTTTTGTGCTTTCCCCTCCCTTCGCCTCCGTCTTGTTTCGCTCTCCCGTGCCCTCATTTTAACCCCCGTCCACGATGCAAGCTTGCCTTCCCTCTCTCCAAAGCGTTTCTCTCTCAGGTGGCTTGTTTCCTCTCTCATCCCTCTGCACCTCATCCTCACCTGCTACATTCCCAGCGTGGCCTCTCTCCGTCTATATCTATGTCTATCTCTCATGCTCTCCTCCCCCTCTCTTTGCTCTGTTTTTCTTTCACTTTTCTTTTATCTGGGCGCACATTCCTCTCCTCCCACACTCGAAATTCTCACTAAATGATTCCAAGTGTCTGGGCCCCGTGCCTCTCCGAGCTGGCAGCACAGCAGCCACATACACATGTATGGCTACACCCACAAAAAAGATATATGTAAGCACGTACTAGCCTCCTTCTGAGCATCACAGGACGGGGCTAGCAAAGTAAACAAAAGGCAGCGAAATGGGAGGTCTCTTTGTTGTATGTGTAAATGAAGTCATCTGTTTATTAGTTCATCTATTTTTCAGAGATGCGCTTTTATTTTTAGCGATTACAAAGATCTTCCAAACAGCTACTGAGTCTGCAGTTAATTTGTAGAGTAGATTCAGATGAATAGTACATGAATGCTGTAGCAAAACACACTCTTGAGTCTTTTGTCGAAGCACACTTCTGAGTCACACTACACTTCTCAAATGTAGGACCCTAAAAATAACAACCAACCTTGAAATGGTGGTTATGAATCCGCTCGCTTTCTCACCTTGTCTCAGTTGGTTAATCAAGCAGCAAGATGGGTGTGAAAGTCCGATAGCTGGTTTCAGAGGCTTACAGAAAGTGATGACTCCTAATGTCACGAAACAGCGAGGGGAGGAGGTTTCTGAAACAACGCAACCTTTTATTTTGATGAGCACTAATGTCAGGTTGAGCCCACCGCTGCAATGCATGCAAACAGTCGTTTGTAGAGCTGGGTTACTAATTTAATGGAGATCTGCAATGTAAATAAAGATTCACAATGAGAAAATCACCAAAAGCTAAAAAAGTTGTGTCCGTCCACACTAGCCACTAATTTCCACCCCCAAAAGAATTAGATGAATTTTAAGAAATTAAACATCCTTATATGGGAAGTGAAATTATTTTTTTTATGTAGGGGACAAATCTTTTATTGCAACGGTGATGCCATAGTACTACATCGAAAGGTAACATTTAACCACTGATTCTGCAGATGGCTCTTGTCATTCCTCCACTCATTGCTCCTGAAAAATATCAAACTTCAAGGACCGGATATTGATCAGTGCCAGATAATATTTACCAGTTATGTTTTTAACTGAAATATACAAAATACAACAAAATGTGTGATTGTTGCTTACAAGAATCCTGCTACATGCAAACATCAACAGTGTACGACCACTAATGCTGTCAGGAAAGCAATCATATTGCAGTGCCTTACAAAATTATTCATAACTCTAACTTTTTTCACATTTTCTCACATTCTAATTGAATGTAATGTATTACCTTGGGATTTTTATGTGACACACCGACACAAGACCAAAAACTTGTGAAGTGGAAGGTAAACCATGCATGGTTTTGAGTTTGCACAAATAATCTGAACAATGTGCCGGGCATTTGTTTTCAGCTGTCGAAATGCTTTTGGTAACTTGGCATGGCTGCAGAGATCACACTGCTCTGTCTGATGAACTTTTTGACGTGACAACTTCTGTTCGTACTCCGCACTATTTTATGAAAATGTGGACAAAGGAAAGAAAGCAAAAAGAAGTAAAATTTGCAAAATTTGTAGCTGGAAAAAAAAGAAAAGGTAAATAGTTTTTAAATCTAGTCACAAATAAAGAGATGAAGTGTGGAGTGCATCTGCATGCATCAGATGTCCTGGAGCAGGGGACACTCTAGGACTCCAAACACAGCAGAACAGAGGCCCTAATGATCAGGTTTTATAATTTAGCCAAAATCATAAATAAGCAGCCAAATGTAACTTCTGTGGTTTCGATTCTTCTTTTGTCTGATTTTTCAGTCCGTTTTCCATTTGGTGGTGACTAGCTCATTTAGGAAAGGAACTGTAAATAATGATGAAATTCCTTATTCTTTTCTCCATCTTGCATCATGTTCCCTCCTTCCAGACTGCTGTTTTCTGCTGGCTGTTTCTATAATCTTTCAGACATCAATAATTCAGGCATGAAGTAGAAGATGAATTATTCACGTGCTGATGTCAGACATAAATGCACCACGCTCATACTATAGGTCTGCATCCCCTTCCTTTAAGACCAACTAAGGGAAGAGCGGGGTTACGGTGCGTGTGCACCCACCGTGAAGTCAGCGCACATCCAACGCGCTCTCTCCCTTCCCTCCGAAGTCTATTCCACAAACCTCGCCACATTCTCTTCTCTGTCAGCTATCCCATTTTCTCTCCCTTCATACACAGTCAATTCTCTTTTCATTCTTTCTTGTCACCTAGATTACATGCATGTAGAGCGAGGCGCTTCTGTTTGAAAGAGACAACACAGGGACAAGGATAAGTAGTGGTGGCTGAAAAAAGGATTTCACTGCCTATCCTCTCAGCACACAATGCAAAGCAACAATCCTACAAACTAATCCCATCGCTGCTTAAAACTCGGGGTGTATAAACGTTCAGGAGAACCGAACAGGAAGGCAGCCGCTCAACCATGTATGCATATAAAACACTGTGTCATTCCACAGTGTCTTCCCTTCCTGCCCTTCCACAATATTTTTTTTTTGTGACGATTTCTGCCTTTTTCTGCGTTACTGTTGAGTCACAGGCTCTTACTGTATTATCCAGCCTCTGGCTCTATTTAGACACACACTGCCTCCTTAACAACTGTTCACATTAATCATTTGATTCAGCATGACGCTAATTAGGATTTGTCAATACTATTAATCTGCTCATCCAGCCCTCATGTGGATCTCAATATCTCAGTGATTATGTACAGTAGGCCAGCGTTGGATAGAATATTACCTGTTTCCAGGCCCAGACAGAAATATGCAACAAAAAAGAAAAAAAAAAAAAAAACTGCCTGATGGCAAGCATTTATGAATGTATTCAAGTGGGAGATTTTGGATTTGTTCATATGATAACAAGGACGGTGGCCAAGACTGATTACTGAGCACGCAACATAAATACGGAGATATTAAAAACCAAATTAAAGCAAAAATATATCAACTCATCATCTTCAGAGTAGCTACCGGCCTCGCATTTCTGGTGTTTTCGCGGTTAACAGCAGCAAAGCTTGATAATGTTTTTCTCAGCTGAACTGACACATTGAATCAACACCAGGTTGGTCAGAGAGAAGGATCACTATCATTAGCTGTGTAGCATAGAGAATATAGAATATCCATGTGATAATAACTGTTAAAACCTCTGTGAATTTAATACGTGCGCTGAACAATTTATTTGAAGTTTTATGCTTAATAGCAATGAGGATTTAGGAGTCAGAAGATATTACAACCTGGAGGTGAATAAACTTTTTGTCAGTCTCGTCTAAGAACTGTACAGCTTTGGTTTAAACTGCTTCTCTAACAGTTTCTGCTAGTGAGTGCTATCCCCCTCTACCCATGAAACCTCAAGTGTGTCACTCCCAAATTTTTATTACATGTAAACAAACAGTCTCTCACTCAACAAGTACAGATTAAAAAGTGGGGATTTTAACTGTTACCACTTGAACAGAATATTACGACTATAGTGGCACATTAATCCCTCAAAAGTTGGGAGGATGGCCAGAAGAACTTGACTTTGACCATGAATACTTGAGCTACTTCATCAGGTTTTCAAAACTAAATGGAAACTGTGACTTAAAGTTTATCTGGTGATTTTTATGCTTTGAAATCTGCTGATAGTAAATCATTGCGTATTTCAATATGTTGCAATTTTCCACTGGACAAAGGTTGAGAATGGGGCCAGGAATGGAAAGACCAGGACTTAATGTGCATGATAATTACTATCAATCCGAAAACATAACTTTGTAAGTCATTATTTCTAATAAAATAATAATAAACATAACAGTATACCAGTTAAAACTTTTTCAGAAGCCCAGGGTTTCTCTCTCCTGAACAAGATCAGGCAAGGATTCTCCTCTTTATGTTGACAAAGTGAAAGGAGCAAGAAAGGAGGGCTATAAGTGATTGCTTAAGATTTAGATGTCACATATTTCCTTATTTCCTGGCCTGTTTGTAACCAGTGGAAAACGATCTACTGACTGCAGGACAAGTCCCACCTGTTCAAACCAAACTTAAGTTTCATCTGAACATAGATGCCGAAACATACAAAAAAAAAAGAAAAAAGAAATTTAGTTTAACTACAAATCCATTCACATGTCAACATGTTATAATAATTAAATTGACTTAACATTGAACAATTCTGGAGCTACTGCAACCGTTCAACGAGGTGTGTAAATATTCACCAATGCAGGTGAGGTGTCCCTTTGTGCATACTGTTTCTTTGACATATCAAAGCAAGCTGCCTGAATTAGCTGGAAATCAAATGTTGCATGTTGTAGTATCGGATAGATTTACAAAGTTTAGGCATTATTTACTTAAAGCTGCAGCTCTCTTTGCACACTGTTGAAACAAAAGTCAAATATCCGATTGTAAGAGAAACTGTTCCTTGTGCTGGTTCCCAGAAAATCGAGTGAACCCTGGATGTAAGATATTGTTTTATTAGTGTGAGTTTATGCTATATAGTAAAAAAAGAACTTTACAATGTGATAGTAGTTTGCTTTTAGAGTAGACATTGCATGTTTTCTCTGTGTGTGTGTGGGAGTTTACTATGACTAATCTCAGACACCGTATGATTTGTAATAAACAAAGTTAATCAAATGTGTTCTCTACATGTTGATTTAGTCTCAGTTCCTACCCAAGCTGAAACAGTTGTTCATAGTTTTATGTTAAAAATGACACAGTGCAACAAATAACTTACGGCACTTAATGAAAGTAGCAAAATTAAAACACCTATTAAAAGATGGTGCTGTGGAACACTTGGGAGGAAATATTGCTGTATCATATTAATATACGATTAAATAATCATTCCCTTGTTTTCATATCTGACAACATTTTAATAAAGACAGACAGGGTTAACATCAGCACATTTTCCCCATAGGTACTGCACCTTTCTTCTAGTGATGTGAATAGAAATCATTTGAAGTCATAATGACAACACAAACTGCACCTTTATGCATCTAATCATAAACATACAGATCACAAACACATCCAGTTTTTGCTTGTCTCTGTTGAAATTGAGTTTTTTCTCCTTAACACTGAGATTTATGATCATGGTTGAGTGAAATATAGGTCATTTATGGAGCTCAGCCAAAAAGCTATTAGTAAATACAAGTCCTATAACAAAAAAGTTATAGCAAAACAAAGACCAGAAAAGCTCGAGAAATGGAGCCAAAGATGCAGCCAAACCAAAACTGCCTGGAGACAAAAGGCCAAAAAAAAAAAATCCTCACTGGTGGGGACTTCAGTATTGCTTCCTTTTGAGTTTGAAATGCACTTCTCTTCACAGACATGCAGATCTCGAGGGAGTGGGCCGAGGTGTGGCAGAGCCAGACATTAAACAGAAGCTAGGCCAGGTTACCGGGGCCAAGCGTGGGAGACAGGAGACAGCCTGTGGGATAGCGCCCTGTGTAGGCACCACGTTAACCTGCCCCCTCCCCCTCATCGCCAGTCCTATCTGCTAACCCACGCACTCTCCTCCATCCCCACTCCCCCGTCTCGCTGCTCCTCTTTTTTTTTTCTTCTCTATTGTTTTCATCACCCTCTGCCCACACTGCAAACTCCACGCCGAGACAGGGAATGAGAGCTCAGCTTGTGCTTTGCTAAAAAGTGACATACAAGAATGCGCTCCAGCACCAGCCCCCACCACCAACACCACCAACACAACCAACACCACCCGTTGCAAGCTTTTCCATTCCACACAGAGGACAATTTGAAGTGGTCTGCCCTCCTCTAAACAACATCAGCAGACATATACAGAGACGGCCAGAGAGCGCAGACAGGGAGGTAATCAGTTCCAGGCCGGTGTTTGGGAAATGCACACATTGAGAGGTGAGAGGAGGCAGGTCTGTTAGCCAGTGGTATGATAAAAACTATTCACAAAAGCACTTGGAAAATGTGGGAGTAGCAGAATAGCCAGGAACATTTCCATGTGAACTTGTGGATCAAGACCAAGAGTATTTTACAAGCACTGCTTTTTTAAAATACTGATCATTAATCTTAAACCAAAGACCTCAAAATCCTAAAGACTGATGGCATACATCGCCCTGCAAAATTACACGACCCTTGAATTTCTCCACATTTTGTTAAATTACTATCACAAACTGTAATTTGTTTTATTGGTGTATTATCTCTTAGACAATATATCTGCACGTCTGTTGTATTCTAGGAAGCGGTAGGAGGATGATGGTTTGTTTCTGTTTCTTTTGGGTCGGGGGCAAAGTGCTTCTGGCTCCACCAGAGCTCTCACAGCATCACACAGTTCATAAAACGTTGTGTGTCATTTGAATGTGTTGAATCCTTAACTCTTCTGAGAAAGGGGCTCGTGACTCCAACAGATTAATAAGACGCTGACGTCTCTTCTTATGGCTGATAGATGACGAGTGCTCTGGTTGTGGCTAAATTATGAATATAATCTCATGTAACTGTTTACATCCATTGCTGCCATGATTTTTAATTACTTATCGCATGAAAAGTTTCATTTCTTATTTAATGGAAACACCGCAATCGCAAACTTGTGTTTTGTTTTTTTTCCCCTTTTTTTCGTTAACAAAATATAGACAAAGATTTCTAGACATTTGTATTGAAAATGCAGTTTGTGATGCCTTCACAGAAAAGCAATATCAGACATAGGCTGATTCTGTTTACTAATACTTTGATGTATCAAAGCTTTTGCAAGACACTTGTCCCATGTTTTCATTTTTCTGTAAACGAATAGTCATCCTGTTTATCCCTGACTAAATTTACAGTCAGCGAGATCGTCCGTAAGCACAAAGTTTAGACTAAAGTATAAAATCGACATAGCTCTTATAGGTGTGTCATACAAGTAGGTGGTCCTACAGAACAGGGAACAAGTTCTGCTCAGAAGAAGAAAAAACACAGCAGCTACTCCGTAGTTTTAAAGAAAAACAACATTTCTCCAGTAATTAGAAAACAATTTAACATGCAGTTCATCATTTTCTAACGCCAGCATTTAAAGAATGTGATTTAAAAAAAATGATTGTTGAGTTAGCTTGGAACTGAGCATAATAAGGTTCTCTCCCTTTGCGAAGCTTTTTAGACTCTAAAGGGTTTTAGTTTTACTTTGGCATTTTCCCTTTCTAATGAACTCCGGACACCAGCTTTAAGCTGCTCTAATGTGAAGGTCATGCAGAAAATGCTTGCGCCGAAAGTTAAAGGCCTGTGGTTGATGTGGTCAGCAGTCATTCCACCTCCTCCAAACCAAACACAAAGGGCAGCGAGCGCTCTTTCCCAGAGGGGACAGTACCTCTTTTCTCTCTCTGCTCGGCTGTTTGTGCAACACAACCGTCAACCTCAAAGAGCTTTGTACAGGTCCGGGCTCCTTGTTCTGCTCTTGTTGTGTCTCTTTATCATTTCTGCTCTGGGCTTTCAGTGCATTCAAGTGCACACACCGGTCACTGATTAATGAGCTCTTTGCTCTGACTGTGGAATCCGTTCTGTGTGTTATCATATCTGTCAAAGAGATAAAATAATAATAAAAAAAAAAGGCACAGCAGGAGAAAAGGTCAGAATCAACAGGAAATGGCCCTGAGACGCAAGTACGTCGGTTAGATGAAACACTTCTCAGCCAAATTTAGCACAAAGCTCAGGAAATAACCTGAAGAGTAAATGTTTATCTTTTCTAATCTCCGACTGGCATCTCTGTTGTGTGTAATTACGCGCTGAACTCGTAGCTGCACGTCACACCTGCTTCCACCAGCCTCTGTTTCCACAGGCAGACGCTCTGGTGTAGTGTTTGGTGGCCAGGGGCAGTTCTTTTTGCAGGCTGATTTGAATGCGTGTGTTTTTGTGAACTCTTTGACCCGCCTCACTCTGTGTTGGAGATTTCCCCTTGCAAAAAAGACCGGGAAGGACATGCATGTGAGTGTGACGGTTCTAGCAGACATGTTTGCTTGAATGTTTCTCTGTGCGTTTGTGTGCAGAATTTGCTTGTCCGAGTGCAGAGTGGGTGCCACATCCTACTCTGATCCCTTTCAGGGCCAAGCCTGCGGCAGGTCCAGCAGCTAAACTCATAGAAGTAGGAGTGTCTCCCAGCATAGTGAACATGGACTGACACAGGGAGGAAGCGCTGGCAATCCTCCTGCTCACTGGTACTTTAACCTTCTCCTACAGTCAGGTGGCGGCTTTCACAGCACTTTCCTTCTTCTCTAACCATCAGTGTTCATGAAAATCATTTCATTTTAAACTAAAAAGATGACACAGCTGACGGCACACACCTACAACACAAGAGATACTATGTGCAACTGATGTCACATGATGAAGCACAACCTCCCATGACATGCTTTCTAAAAACACGGCCTGTGCCAAAACCGCACACAAAGTCACCCACGTCAAAGCCCACAACACAGAGAGCAGAAAAGCAGGCCTTGTCCCTTCTTTTCACTGCATGTGAGCAGAGAAGAATGACAGTGTGGAAACACAAACAGCAAAATCAAGAGGGACCAGGGGGATGAGAAACTTACTGGAGGAGGGAATACAAGATGCTTTGTTATGACACCAAACAAGAGGCGGGGTGATGAGAAAACATACAAAACGTAGGAATGAGAGACAGGAAAATGTTCAAATGAAAGGCAAACAAAGCCTTACAGCTAGAATAACATCCCACCGCGGCTCCTTGACCATACGGTCCCTTCATGGGTGAGAGTGTGCATATCAGTTTATGTTAGCAATCAGAGCCGTGTAGGTGGTGAAGGGAATATTGTCCAGTCTCTCCACCAAATATAATGAGCGAAGATGATTATGGTGGCCTTGTGCAAAAATTTCAAATCTTTGGCCTGGTTCTAATTCAGTTGGACAAAATTCACTAAATAAAAACAAGCATGACAAAACACGGCTTTAGCCATACAATACAGCTGCATTTTAAATGGAGAACACCATCTGAATTTTAATGTCAGATGGTGTTCTTAGAATAATGTTTTAAGGACTCCAGTTAAACCCCAAATCCTTCCCCCCTCTGGAAGATTTATTTTTTAATATAGTCTTTTAATTAACCAATACTAGCATTTTGGAATGGCTCGGCCAGAGTACTTGAACTAAAACAAGTATAAATGTAGGCTATTTTGAATTACTGAAGGACATTAACTACTAATGTTCATGGTCACTTCTTGTAAACTGTATGAAGTCCATCTTGTTGGTGCGGGCACTCTGAGTTTTAATGAAAACACTGTTTGGTATTGTTGTAATACCAATGAGACCAACCCTTAACATTTGACCATTGAAATCTGCCCGGCAACAATTAATGCTGAAATGTTTGCTATTGCACACCGGCTGTGTCATTTACCATGCATTGCATTCTCTCTGGATTGATTGGAACAAAATCAATGTTGTTCTGGGACTGACTGCCAGCATTTATAGAGTTGTCAGCGAAGCCCTTTAATGCCTGAGGGGAGTGGCGTGGTGTACAATGGATGTGTGGAAGATTTGTCTAAGGCTGGAGGGCTGTGGGTGTTGACACAGCTGCCAAGGGAGTGGAGTGGAGATGAGATGACGGAGACAGAAAACTTTGGGTAAAACTACTTTGCAGCATCTGGTCCACGACTTGCAGGTATGAGGGGAAGCAGAAGTGTCAGTGTTCGAAACTGGAAAATGCATTTGACTCTCAAAATAATCTTTTGGTTCCTGAAAATACTTTAACCACAGTTTATGTGCTCAGCAGATAAAAGGATTCTAATTGTGTCACACATATGACTGTGTGGGTGTGTAGAGCTATATTAAAGAAGGACTGTTCTTGTCATTATCAGCAGTTACACATCAGGGTGATCCCTTGCACTGTTGTCTGTTAATTATGTTTTCTTGTGTGCAACTAAAGAGGTTTGTCAGCAAGTTGTTTGTCCTCTGAAAGACTGTGGGCTCTTTTCGAGAGAGGAAGGTTAGCAAGACTTAACCCATCGTGCCTTAACCCCGCAGCCAATAACCTTTGTCCTTTTGCTTGTTGTCTCCCACAACAAAACTCTTTCCAGAAGCTATAACAGTGTCCCTGAAAAGTTAAAAAAATAAAAACTAAAATAGATCTTCATTTTTCATGTGACAATGACCCAAATGGTCAAAATAGACAATGACTGCTATTTTTATTGCGAAACACCATTCAGTCATATTCAAATACTCAGTCACAAAAACAAAGTACTCCTTGTTGTGAGTGAAAGGCTTTGAGGAAAGAGAGAGGATTGTGCCTTTTCCCAGATGATGTAACTGCTCTTTATCATGTTGTTAAATCAGCTCCACGCGCACAGACACGCACACACTCGCCATAAGCGCACAAATAAACACACAATGAAAAAGAATGCAGTCACAGGAGTCAGACATGTGTTGCGCCAAGTACCAGGGGGCAGAAACTCCTGCAGTGGAAAGACCAGTCAGACCCAATACACTTACGTAACAAAACTCACAGACAATGACTATCTTCAGCCACAGAGTGCAGCCCTGTGTTAGGAAACCAAGGCCAAGTCATCTTATTTATTGCAGGCTGAAAACATACATAGGTCAAAGCATTTGTGAGCAATAAATGTGCAATGCTACATGGCATTCAAATATGCTGTTATTTCTGTAATTGCAATGTCATTAAAGAGGCATAAGAGAACTGGCGGAGCCATAAATTACATTGTTGCTCTCTGGGTAACAGCCCCTACAGAGTAAACAGTGACTGTAAGAGGCTCACAGCATTAGTCATTAAACAGACAAAAGAGCCGTGGAAGTCCCATTGTTTCCTGACAGATAATGATGAATATTGTATCAGCAACTCTTTGATTATGTCTATCCACTATCTAGTCTCATTTACTGAATCTAATCAAAATCTAACTTTTACAGGATTCATTTGATAATGAACTGCCAATTTTCCTTACATCATGTATTTTTTGCATGGGTAGTGGCAAATTTAAAATGTTAGTAGATACCTCTAAGGATTGTTGTGCACATCATTTTGAAGAACATGAATAATAAATATTGAATTTACTACCAAATTATTGCATTGTAATCAGTAAAAGAATAACTTCATAAACAACCTCGACGTTCTCCACTCCTGAGCTTTGCTACAAATTACATCAAAGGAGCAAAGATCACAGCTCCTATGATGTCACCCTCATGGCCCACCCACGTTTCTACCCATATTCGTGCCCACGATAGTGAAAAACACACTGCTAATGGAGACACATCTAACTTAATTAGAACTGAACCAAATTTGAACCTTTGTAGAGTGAGGCTTGGCAGGGGAGACGGGACTTTAACTTTCTCAAGCTGATGAGAATTTAAGAAATGTCATGCAATGAATGTAGGCATGCATGTTATTGTGTACAAGAAGTTGTGTATGTATGTGTGTGCAGTCCTGCTTCACTATGGGGAATCTACTGCCCTGCAAAACGACTCATACCACCAATTGCATAAAATGGTCTCTAGTACAGAACTCTATGGAGGTTTTCTGGCACCAATAAGTCTATAATTGGTGCTAGACACAAATATTAGACCTAATATAAAGAAGGAAGCTACCTGATACATAATCATTTGGTGGGAAAAACAAGACACATACCACAAATCTACAAGGTAACTTTTATTTGAGTCTCTATTGCAAACCATACTTTATTCTCCCTTGTCCTTGCATATAGCCAGCCTGTATTCAAAGAACAGTGTTGGTAACTTGCTGAAGACTAACATCGTCTTTTATGTACATTACAAAGGCTTAAATGAAAATAGCAAGATATGATTTCTAATTAACTTGTAAGGATAATTAAACTAAATTGTGTTCCTCTTCTGGGTAGATTATCAATGAAGTACTATTTTCCCTCCGATGTTAGGAGGGCACACAGCACTTGGGAGGAGAACAGCACATGCTACATCTGTTCATGCCAAGAAGCATTGAAAGTTTCCTATGAACCCATTGTGACCCCTTGGTTAGCAAGGTTACTCAGACAGCTTGCATCCAAAGTTTTCATGTTCACAAATCATCTTATTAGCTAATAGGTGATGTGAGTCCAAACCAACCCCCTTACTGTCTCTGGTTTGAAGTTCTTTCAGATTCAAACCAAACCCACCACTTTGTGGACAGAGAGGCATTAACTTTCTAAATTTAGTAGACAACTGGAAAATAGCTCACGCTAAATACATAAATGCAGGTATTAACGATGAAAATCTGCCAAATTAGGGATAGCTGGGTATACCTTCAACAGCTAGATGGCAACAAAGTGTTTATAAGATGGTCCCTTGGTATGTGTTGAGTACAGTATCAGCAGTCATAAGTGGTATATAAAGGCCACACTTTACTATGTTGTTGGTTCAGGTGAATTTCCATCAGCAGTTTAGAAGGAAAGGGTTGAGCTTGTGATGGTTGACTTCACTCTAGGACATTCAGGACTTTAATTACATAAACTGTGTGTCAGATACCAACTATAACATCATAGGCCACTGGTTGTATGCTGCAACACTTTTTCTTTTTTTACATTGCTTACACCGTCCCATCCATGATACACACAATAAAGCAGTAAAACAATCATTCAGGGCTCAACTGAACTGAAATTAAAGATGTTCTTCCTTTTCTTTTTGACTCATACCAGCCAGTATGCACTGATCTGAGCAGAAAGTCATTATACATTTTGCCTTTTAACTGTCTTTTGAGGTTTTCTTTGTTCATTATGATTACTCTTTATCACTTACAATAGGAGATGTTGCCCAACTCCTTGCACTCATAGCTTGATTGCAACTCACTTGTCCAAAACAAATGCTTTTTCCCCCCCTTATGTTTCCTAGTTCATAAAAGATCAGAGGCATGCAAATAATAGTCTGTAAATACATCAGTATGGCTGCTGTGACAACTTTTTGTGTGAAATACCACGAAACCTAGATAATTGCAGGTCTTAATATCTGCTGATGACAGACATCAGCAATGGCATCATTAACCCTGCAGGTACTGCACGCTCTATGGTCATGATTATCACCCGTGTGCAACAACTCAGTATCCCATGGTTCATTTTCATGCACTGATTTACCAGCACAAATGTATGAAAACAGCTCTGGTGAAATGAGACCAGCAGTATTGCTCTCAGTCAAATTAGCGTCTGGAACATAATGTAATTATTTAGCACTTCAGTGGGTCATATAGGTGTGGAGAGAAGGGAGTGATGGGGTGGCATGCTTCAGCTGATGTGCTTTCATGTAGAAAATTTATTCAATTGTCAATATCGTTTAGATCTGTGCTGGTGAGCACTGGAGGCTGCATGGAGGGGGGCTGACAGACTGCAGCTCAATCATAATGATATTGTCTTCAGTCTTCACCTCTCTGATGTCAATGCCATTTCCGTATGGAATATGTATGTGTTTCTATATGTGCAGAAATAGTTTTGCAGAGGAGGTGCTGGAGAAATGAGGTAATTTGTTCAATATGATCAGTGTAAACCAAGGAATCCCAAATCATTATATTTACTGGTTTTTATTTGGTACTCGAAAAGCAGTTCTCATTATATCTTGTCAAGGGATTGATTAAAATCAGCTATACGCCCATCATCTTGCGATTTCATCTGTAGATGGTCAGGGGCACTCCCATCACACCACCCCAGATAACACCCCTGTGGATCTTTATTTATTCCTGCAGTGAACTTGGTTTGAACCCACGCCTTTGCGGACGCAACGATCTCACAACAAAGAGGAAGAAAAATGAAAACGATGAGGAAGATTTTCATCCAGAGTGGTCAGTGACTAGGTCAGCACTGGCTCGCTCTCTTTTTTTTTTTTTTTTTCTGCTTCGTAACTTCAAGGCATCGCAGCCTGAGCAGTGCGAGAGAAGCATCAAGAGAAAATTGAACCCGAGTGTAATGTCAGTCTCTTCCCAATTCAGTTGAAGCTCGGCCTCTGAAGCATCAGAACAGACGGAGATTAAAAGTCGGAGCACTGACAGGGAGTGGAGGAGTCGACAAGCCGACTCTCTGCAGGAGAATGGGTTCTGTGCATCATTTGCATGTTCAGGCTTGAAGCGTTAAAACCCACAAAGAGATATTTGCATTCTCTTTACACTCATTTGCAAAGGCAATTCAGGAATGACAAGAGGGACTGCTGCTGAAGCTCTCATCCTTTGTCACAGATGTCTTTTTCAAGGCTGTCTCTGTGTTGGATGTGTCGGTTCACATGTTGAGTCTAGTGTCAGTTCGCCACTGATTGTGCATTCCACCAATATGAGGGCCATGTCAGGGAGTTATGTAATGCACTGATGAATGTGTCAGTGAGTGTACGGCACTGAGTGCAGTGGTTTGTTCCCTCAGGTTCTGTGGGAGTCCTGACAATTATATCTGTCTCACTAGGTCTGCAGAGAACACGCGGGGGAGAGGGGAGGAAAAACGTGGAGAAGAGAAAGGGCAAATGGAGGGAAAGATAAGATGCAGATTAAAGAGCTAGCTCTAAAGATCCTTTATGAACAGACAGGACTCTGCATGTTAATTGTACACCTATGAACTACAATACACAATTAATATTAAACTGATTATATGTAAAGGTTTTGCAACATAATAAAAAAAACAGTTCATGAGGATAGTTTATGAAGCAAGACTAACCGTACAAGTGAGATGATGCTATGTGTAATCTTGTGTGTTTTTCTGAATATTTATTTTCATAATTCATCAGAAAACAAGACAAATAACCAATAAGTTCAAGCACATTGTTGCGAAACAGTTTGTTTACATGTATTGCAAAGTTATTTTGGACAAAATAATGACCGATTGATAAAAAACAAAAAGGGGGAGCAAAGTGGCAAAATGGCCCAAAGTTTCCTGTATGCACTCCAATAAACAATCAAATAAACAAAGTCTGTAGCAAGGTTTTCAGATATGTGCACAATATTATTATGATTTTAAGATTACTTTTTACTGTAGATATTTAAAAACAACATCTTGCTTCTCTAATATCCTGAAAACCCTCCATCAAAAAACTATTTCATCTTTGAAAAATATGCAAAAAGCTATTTTCTTCATTCCTACATTCCTAATCTTCTCAGATCTAATAATGTGAGCAAATATTTATCTAGATGTGAGGGTTACAGTATTAGGTCGCAACAATAAACTTCACAGTTAGTGTGTGATTTGTGTTTTGGAAATTGCATTTTTATAAGTCAATTTTGTCAAACTTCTTCCAATTCCATATCTAAATGTTCCATTGAAAATCTACTGTCCTGGAAAACTGATGAATGTATAACAATTTGCAAGTAGTTCTTTAAAGTAGTGAAAAAGAAGCACATTTTAATTATTAAAGCTGGTTTGTGGTAAAGTGGTGGTAAATTAGGTTAAGTCATATGCATAGTATGACTGAGAAACAAATTGCACTAATCACAAACCTTGGACTTGTAGACATCCTTAATCTAAAATCGTGTACTTGTTTTGGTTTTTTTATGTTTCTGATTTATCCTAATTGCTATTTTGTTGAGTGGTAAGATTTAAGTTAGGAAACAGCCCTGCATGTCCCCCAAGACTCCTGTTTTAAACTAGCAAAAAGAAAATAACAAAAATTAGCAAGTCCTTTTTTTGTAGACCTGATGGAGCTTCACATATTCCACCCTTCTAAAGGTCCACTGTAGGCCCAAGGCACATGGTATCAGATGCAACATGTAAACTACATGTTCATCCATGTGGTGAGTCATTCCTTTGTGGTGGCCACAGCAGCCATCATGTTATAAGAGCAGACTACCCACATTGTGATGATAACAGCCGTTTGGGAAATCCTTTGATTTGTTGTTCTTGTTTAACACCCACCCTTATGCACCCTTAAGCAGAAGTCAGTAGTGTTAATGTCATTGCTGCTTTACTGTAATCAACTCAAAAGTACTTTTTGAAAAGAAGTGGTTACTCATGCTTCGCATTTTGTAATAGATGCTGGTTGAAAGGTGTCCGATATTTTAACTTCGATAGCTTGAGGTATAATAATAATAATAATAACACTGACACGGACTGACATGTACAGGTCTACAGACATTAATACAGTCATTTTTAGTTATTAGTATCTGTTTTAGAGGATCTGTCCCAATAGATTAGTAATTTTATTAATAATTTAATGCATCACAGAAAGCTGGTTTTAGATATTAATAAATATTTGCTAATAAGTAGACTTGTTTCTTGGGTACACAGATTTAAAGATGCTCTGTAAGAGGCATTCCCCAACTACCCAATAATTCAATGGGATAAGTTGAACAAGCTCTATACTAGTTATTCTTTCATGTGCTTTTTCTTTGTGGAAAGTGTTTCGACTTGATTCTTATCCACCTACCAACAGTCTAAGCTGTCAGTCAGGAATCCTGTAAGCTGAATACGACCAGATAAAAAAAAAAGCCCAAAATGTTGTCCGTTTAGGAGCTCCTAAATTCCTAGAACTCTGATATGGCACATCAAACAATTGATTCAAAAACAACCACAATGTCTAAGACAGCAATTAAGACTGGGTCAAGTAATTCAACTTGTAATTCAACAAGACAGGTCTCTTGAGTCTTTTTTAGAATTTAATTAAAAGGATACATTTACATCCAAGTGTTGGCTATTATGAGCAAAAGTTGTGCCATGGCATCAGTCACAGAGTATCCTTTGTGGATAGTTGTCTTAATGGAAGAAAATTGTTAATAACATAACATTATGTTGGTTCTGAGTCTCAGTCGGGCTCGAGCTGTCCATTGTCCACTCTGCATCATCCACCCTCTCGTTTGTCCACCTGAGAACATTGTGGGCACTACTGCTGAATGCTGCCAAGCTTGCGTCACTTGAAGGCTGAAAAAGCAGCGTAAATGTCAGAGGAATTAGCTGCTTTGCTGGCGCCCACAGGGCCCGGAATGACAATAGGTGGGAGAGGAAAGAGGACAGTGGGTACAGTAACTGTAAAGCATCAGTAAGCCATATGAATCCACTCTGCTCACATTTCACCTCCACTACTCACTCTCCGTCCTCTTGGTTTTTTTTCTTCCTTTCTTTCTATACTTTGTGTGTCTTGCCAACCACCACCCCCCAAAACTCTATCCTTCCCTTGCTTTCTCTCCATATCACTGTCTCGCCCACCTCGCCTCTGCCCGCAAGCAGTTTGGAGCAGATTATAGCCTTACCACCCCCACTCGCCCATATACACAAACATTCAGTGTGACTCTGACACGCACACACACACACGCATGCATACATCACACAGATATGAATGCACGTAGACACACTTTCAGACTTGTGTATCTCTGCCACCTACAGTGGCACTACATCATCCTTTCCCAGAAGCCCTCGAGCGCGAACTTGTTTAGAACATCCTGTCCGGTCCAAATGTGGTCAGACATGTGACAAAAAAGCCCCGGCGAGCCAAATAACCAAACAAACCCATTATCGAAGTCACACACACCTCCTCGGACAGTTAGGATTAAGGAAAGTGATATCAGGGTGAACCGCAATACAACCAGTGATTAGACGTCCAGCAGAATCAAGCTGTTCTTATAATCACATGTTTACTGTGTTTAGTGGTAAAGCTAACCCGCAATTAGGACCTGTGGACTTTTGTGTTATTGTGGCTGGACATTTTGTCAGGGAAAAAGAAAAAAATCAAGGTTTTTTAAGGTAAAAGGAATCCAATCCTAAAATAGGTTAACACAATGCAGTTGTTTATTTTTTTCTACTTCGTTCTCACATTAGACTCCTAGGAGACCTTTTAGATGACTAAAACAGTTTTCTCTCCATCTTTTTACAATGCATACCTTGAAACGTGTCCCTTTGACTTCAGCCAAGCAAACACAGACATTTTTTCTCAAGGTGCAGTTATATTGTCTCCAACTTAGAGGGGGCAGTCACGTGGTAGAGATAAGAATATTTTCTGCTTTTGCTTTTACTTCCTTTATGTGCATGTATGCAACAGCTACTGTGTCTTTGTCTGCCATTCAGGCCAACGCATAGTCAGTGCAGGCTGCACACTATACGGCTGAAAGAGGGCTGCGTGGGCCTGACCTGCGATCTACCCACCCACTACTCGCATACTCAGAGAGACCAGGAAACTGCCTCTGTTTTAGCCTGCAAGAAAGTGTTCTCCTGTCTAAATATTTGTGGGGTGAACGCAAAGCCATCTTACCCCGTTCCCTTATCCTCTTTCCCCTCCAATATTTATGTGTGTGTGGGGGTGTGTGTGCCTCTCCCTTACTAATGCTGTTCTACATCCTCCTCAGGGGACAGTCAGGACTGCTGCTGTCCCTATGACAACCTCAGTCTTACTGTCAATCACCAAGGGTTGCCTTATTCTCTGTGACATGCATTCTATACATGCACCATGCGTTAGCTTTGACAGGTGTGCAGATGGCACGTCAGACAACTGTATAGCTCAAATCAGCTAATGCATGGTACATTTCAGCTGCACTTATATTAGCCCATTCACGCTGTGAATCCTTAAGTGATGTTGTCATCTGCTTGCCACCTCTGATTTAATTTTTATACTCATTGTTCTGAATATGGTATGTATGCTGCATTGAGCCTATAATCATAGAGCATATAAATGGCTCGATCTGCCTAAATAAATGGAGGTGAAAAAAGAAAAAAATATATAGTAACAGATAAACACTCAGGAGGATGCTGTTTCTGCATTAAATGGTGAAAAGCGTGTTAGTGTGGTTTCTGTGTCTGTGCAGTCCCCAAACCCCACTGTTGGTCTGTTGGTAATGAGCGCCCTGAGTGCTCCCTACTACACCTAACTGATCCAGTAATTGCTTTTCCTCCTCTGCATTTATCATCATCTGCCTGGCTTGTCATGTTAGCTGAGCTGAGCTAAAGAGGACAGAGCGGAATGGTGGACCTTGTGGCGGTGGCGGTCGGGGGAGACAGTGGTGCAGCCAAGGTATTGGTCCATCCCCTTAGGGTGGGAGGTGATGTGGAGGTAGAGGAGATACAGGCATGGCGCAGAAAGAGCATGAAGCAAGAGTTTCATCTGTCATCAGAATGCATGTGTGTTGCTTTTCTAAATAAGCAATCGACCAGTAAAACACTCCCAAAAAAAACTCCAGAACAAGGGAATCATATTAATAGCATTCAACCCAGGAATACGTAAAACTGAGACGATACAATGAATTATATATTGGTTTTCATGAACAGCTAGCACAATGCTGACTTCATAAAGATGTGAGCTTAACAAAAAACCTAGTACGTAATGCTTTACGTATCTTGAACATACCTAGCAAACCAAACCTAAGGCTAAGTTGGCACCTGCTACATCAATTCCAAACATTGTTAATCTAAAGGGTTATTTCACTGTCATTTAATAAGTCTACACTGAATTTATTTACCTCTGCTTTAACCTGTAAATACCTTGCCAAATCAAATTTAAGTTGTAGTCCACCTGCAGTTTTAGCAATGGGAATGGAGGAACTGAACAAAGCCGTTCAGTCATGTTGATAGTTGTTTGGAAATTTCCGGTAAGATTCTTAGTGTTGAACTGGCACATTGCATACGTCACGAGCAAAAGTTAGCAATTGGGTAAAATCAACAGAGTCCACAGTCATGAACCCAAGATTGTATATTGTGTCAGGGACTAAATGTAATTTTTCAAGTCAAGTCAAATCATGCTCAGAACCATATTATGCTGCCGATCTGAAGCATAATATGGTTCAGTGGTGTCTACAGGCTACATTAGATACATCTCTACTTATTTATAACCACCAGCCCAGAGCAGAACTCACTCAGATCCAGATGCCAACCATTTACATTTGACAAAAATTCAGATTATAAAAAAAATACTTGGCTGCTTAACGTACAGAGAAATAACAGGGTGATATTAATAGATAAATTTGACATATATATGGAAGTGGTATTTGCACACATATTCATGAACACAGTATGCACTCCTACGGACTGGCAAGAACATTTGAACAAATAGCCTCCTTTCTTCAAGATCTGTCTATGTGTGTGTGTGTGTGTGTGTGTGTGTGTTTGTGTCCATGAGAAAGTGGAAACATACTGTATGTGGGGGAGGGTGTGCCACTGCTGCTGCTTGTAGGGATTTGATGCTGATGAGGTCTGTAATGGGAGAGAACAGGGAGCGTGAGGGGAATAGATTGGGACTTCATTGGCAAACCCACTTTCCCTATGCACTGCAGTAACGCTCGCCTATTTATTCCCTCCATTTTAATGCGCCTTTGCAGTGACCTTTCTCCAGCCAATGACAGTGAAATCACACTGCCACTAGAGAGCTACACATCAGCAACAGAGCAACCCCCTCACCCAAACCAACATGAGTTTTTTTTATTTTATTTTATTCCCCCCGTATCGCTCCCTGCAGACACAATGAAGAGCTGAGAGGGGGTTATGAAATGAATTGTAACTATACTATCATGTAAATGATCTTGGCTTTGACTATGCAAATGTAGGAGTTGAGATGATGAGACACAATTGAAAGCCAGAATAGGGGTGATTATGAAAAGACATCAGCAGATATTCAATTTTGTCCGAGTAGTGTGAATAAAACACAACAGAAAGGGTCATGTGGCGATAACTATTTTAAAACATGACATTAATCTGTTATTGAGGAAACTGAATCCCAGTTGAAAGTCTTTTAAGTTTTATTTTCATTCTTTCAGTTGAGCCAAAGATTGGTTTTAATCTGTGAAATAAAAATGTACCCCCTTAAAGATTTCTCCTTTTTTTTATTTTGCTTTTTTGTCACACTTCAATGTTTCAAATGATCAAACAAATTTTAGTATCATACAAAGATAAGGTGAGTGAACAGAGACTGGAGTTTTTAAAACAATTATTTCATTTAATGAAGGGGAAAACTTTTCAAACTAACTGGACCCTATGTGGGAAGTAACTGATCCCTTGCTAAATGATAAATCACCTCTGATTTAGCCGAGTTAAATGTAACAACCTGGCCCAAAACAAGAATACATCTTGATCCAATTAGTAGAATCCAGAAATCACATACATAATTTAAAAGATCTTAAAAAGCAACACATGGGTTACATTTTAGGACCCGGGTCTTCCTGCATGGAGTTTCATGTTCTCCCTGTGCATGTGTCAGTTCTCTCTTGGTACTCCGCCCACAGTCCAAAAACATGACTGTTGTCTCTCTAAATTGCCCTCTGAGGGTGTGCATGCATAGAAGGGTGATTGTCTGATTTGCCCTGTGATTGGCTGGCAACCTGACTAGGGTGTATCTTGCAAAGTTCACCCAGTGTCAGCCACTATCCCCCTGCAACACAGCAAGAACCAGTAGGTATAGAAGATGGATGCATGCATGGAATATCGGGGATATTTAAGTGTGACAAAAAAGCAAAAACAAATTAAATTGATCCAGACTTTACTATGAATATTTCTATTAATATATTTTTTGTAAAAAAAAAAAGCAAACAAAGGAATTGCACATCATGTTCTGGCTTTTACTTTCTCACTCTTTGGCCACTGCAGCACGGAAATACAAAAGGTTGTCCAGAAGAGTATTTCAATGTGATGTTTCTTTAAAACTAATCTACGACTATTGATGACATATAAGCCTGCTGAATATGTGTTTTATTAGGAAAGATGTCAACCGTCCCTCATAAATGACCGTTTTTGGCAAGAGGACACTGAAAATTGAAGGGTAGGTGTAAATATCTCTGAAAGAAATAACAGGCGTGGGAAAATTATGTTTTGTTCATTTCCTTCTTTAGCCTTTGGAAAGACATGCTGTACATTTTGCAGTCACTCTTACCAAGAATAGACAACAGACAGTTAGTAATATGGATGGCCAATTTAAAATAAGAGTTTAGTTTTGCCATCTAAAGCAACCCAAGATAAATCTAACAGACATCTACACAAAGACACTGCACACATCAAATCCACCACTCTCTTTTTGTAATAAATTTATGGTACAAGAAGAACTGACTGACTAGGACTTAATGAATCAAATATTATTCAGTGAACTTCTAGCTCATTGCTTGTTTTGGTCTCCTCAAAGATTGAAAATATCACAAATGTGGCTTTATTTTTTCCTCCCGTGCATCCTCTGAAAAGAGAAAAACGTTCATTTTGATCCAAAAACTATCAACCAGACCGTGTTTCTGCATAAACACCAGAGGACAAAACATATATGCATGCGCTATTAAATCTAACATGAGTGTATGAACACAGCAGTCACAAATATAGCATAAACAGGGACAAAGGAAATGTTCTGTATGAGGCCACAACCCAGATGGTGAGATATCCAGATTAAAATACAAAACATGCTGCCCAGCAAACAAAAAGACTGCATCCAGCCAAAAAAGCAGATGGAAAACACTCCTTCTGTCTCTTCTCCTCCCTCATTCTCTTTCCTGCTGTCTTGCATCCCCTCTTACGCGCTCCCTTTTACACATTCATTTAACAAATACACACACACTCTCAAGAATCCTCCCCTTTGGTTTTCCCATGTGGTTCTGTGGAACAGATGCAGGCAGCACAGCAGAAATAGAAAAGGGGGTTAAGCAGTGTCTCCCCCCCGCCCCCTCCCCTCCCGTACGAAGGGACAGAAAGCTGTAGATGACGCTAAAAATAGTTGAAACCTTGGATCAGAGAGAGAAACACCCAAAGCTCCCAAAATAGCTGGTCAAACAAAGGCATGAATAAATAGGAGTGAGAGCGTTTTATTTTTTTAAAGGAAGCCCCCTCCTCTCTCTCTCTCTCTTTTTCTATGTGTGTTCTCTCACACAGCGACTTCCTGGTTGCTAGGTTACGACACTTGTGGCCACCATCCCTCATCTGAAGGTGCATTATGAATTGGGCAAAAGGCATCCAGCTTTTTCCCTCTGTCATTTGAAATTTAAAAGAGCAGAGATTGAAACATGTGCATAGACAATTAGGGAAACACCAGGCACAGCATGGGGGACGTTGGACAGATCAATTTGTACAAAGGCGTCCTGTGTTTCAGATGCACCATGGAAACGACGACAAGTTGAAATTACCCCCACTAGCAGCCACAGCAGGAGGAGTCGGAGGGAAGTGGAACGTTTCAAATCCCACTTGTGTGTTTCTGTGTCTGTTGTCAGTAGTAAACATAAATAGCAAGAGGGTTTGGGCTAGTTGGGAGTTTTTGACAGTGTGAAAAGCTTGAGCGGAAAACCCACCAGTTTTACACAAATATATTCCTGTACTGTCTCCAGCATTCATCTTAAGCAAACTTTAAACAGCAGAAACCTGCAGAAGGATGACTTTCTAAAACGGAGGCACAACGGTTTCAAGATGCTACCTAAAAAACAGAACTTGCTACAGCCTAGTATCCAGTTTGCCCTGCTATTTGTCTGCAAGCCAAAACTACATTTATCATGTTATAAAGTAGCTTGAAGTTAATAAAGGTTGAAACCAAGTTTAAATTTACAAGTAGGTATATTTAACAGTAATTGAGCCTTAAAAAACAGGTAGGAGAGAGAAGGGCAGCAAATGGCCAAAGATGAGGAATCAAACCAGTTTTGGGAATTTGCAATATTTTCTCGCAGTACATTGAAAATACCTCCAAAAGTGAGCAATTGTATATTGCTTGTGCAATTTATAAGAAATAAATTGTATGGTGACACAAAATGGCCATCCTAATCCTAAAAATACTAAAACTTTAACTCCATTCTTAGCTTATTCAATAGAAAAAGAGCATCCCTTAACACTGACTTAAAAACGACTTATCTTCTGATAAAGGTCACTGTGTTGGATGTTTGTTTGCTTAAAACAGGCAGCAGAGAGAAGGGCAGCAAAGAAAGCTAATGGCATCCCCATTAGCCTTCGCCGTGACAATGGCTACAGAAGCTGTGCTTGCTGTGATGGATCGTGCACCAAGTTTCACATTTATTATGAGTACGAAGAGTTACAACACTCAAGTATGACACACAATTCATTTCCTGGAACATTTATCAAAGAGCAGCAAAGAATATGTTGTTTTTTTCCAAATGAACCCACTAGCTCATTCTAGTCATAAAAAAGTTTATTACATGTCTCTCGCCAGCTCATAACTGTGCAAACATAATCAACACATCGGAATAACAAAGGGATGAACTCCCTGATCTGCGATCCTTCCTTTCAGGACCAAAACTGTTGTGAAACCATTACATCAAATGAAGCAGAACAATAATCGAAACATACATTCCAGGAGCGGTTATTGTTTTTCAGTCGTGGCTTTATTTTCTTTAACTCTCTGGAGTTGCACAAAAAAAAAAAAAAAAAAAACACGCATGGAGCACAAAAAGACACACACAAAAGAATTGCACAACCTTGCCCATTAGAGACTTGAGTTCAAACAAGCTTACACCACAGGGCAAGGTCCATATTTCATCAAGGGAGGAGGGTCAGAGTTGAAGTCCCAAGGACATGCCGTTTCCTCTCCCTCCCTGGGTTTCCAGAGCACGGGGCGGACGTTGTTTACCGGTCTCCCAGTCTCTTTCTGATCAGGCGGGAGTTGGTTCGTTCTTTTTTTTGTTGTTGTTGATTTTAGAGCTCAGCCAGTCAAGGTGATTTAAACCCACCCAAAGTCGGAACCTTACGGAGCAGGCCTGACTCCTCGTTTCTCCAGTTCCTGCCTCTCATTCATTCCCCCCCCCAATAAAAAGATCACAGCGCTTGTATTCCTATATTTTCAGGGGGTTGTTATTGTGTCCTTGAGAGCTGATTTACAGGGTAACCTCTTGCGCTGGAGGCTGCCTTCACTGTTCTGTCTTTAATTGAGAGCTCCAGTACGCTTACCCTTTAGATGCGAACCACATTGCGGCACATTGCGGCATTAAGTAGGGAGGTTCGGGGCAAAAATCAGTGAACATTGCAAAAGCATGAAATTATGTCAGAGAAAAGTAGTGATGGTTTCCACTTGATTGGGGGCATATGATAACATATGTAAAAAAATCTTGAACTATTAGTGTCGCACAATTAGAGGCCCTATGCTAGATGATGACACTTGTCACAAGTTGATTCACATTGGTGTGGCATCTTTTGTTTTCCCAATCGGTACTTTGTGACCAGGAGTCACATGCACACGTGGCTGGAGCAGCTGCCACAGAACTGAATCATAAGCTGCAGACAAAACCATAATTCCTGTAGTAAATAGATGTTTGTTGCAGAGTTGTGGTTCGTAACATTGCACTCTCAACACTTAAGCTTACTCCAGTTGCAATAAACAAAAAAACCTATGCTGCATTGTATTTCTGATGTCTCTATTAATATTTGCCCTAGTCTATGAAACACCTTTGTTTTTTTGTTTTGTCAAAAGACAAGAGACTCATGTTGTTCTTGTGTTTTAACAAGGATCCTGGTAACATACAGTAGCACATTTTTTTCCCCACCAGCAGCAGTTCCAGTGACTAATAAAGGCTGGCGCTGGAGCCGGTTCTTTATTGGTCATATAAAAGAACCAGCTTGATTTTCCACAGCCTGAGAACCATCTTGGTGCCATGATATTACATCACTAAAATTTCTTGGTTGCTTGTCTATTTTAGTTTGAGTACTTGTAGGGCATTGAGAAAGTTTGACTTCACAAACATGATTTTTGCTCGTTGTCCATACAAACAAATGTTTTAATATCAGCAGCTTTATAGTTTTAATCAGTGGCTCTGGAAACTTACCCAAAGCACTTGAAAGAGGATTGTTATGTGTGAGGTCTTTGGATTTGTTTCTGGTAACCATGAAACCTGCCTCCAGCTTGTGGTAAAAATTGTTTCCTCTACAGGGGCTAGGAGTTGGTGATGAGACATCACCAGATGAGTTATCCCAAACTCAGTGGAAATTCCTGGATTAGCATTGCGGCCAGTTTGGTGTAAAAGAAAACCTAAAACCATACAAGAGCCGGAAGCGATTCAGATTATCCAATTGGACATTATTTTCTTTTTCCTGGCTACACTAGTTCATGACTAGCTTGTTTCTTGAGCAGCTCGTTCCCATGCATCGTTCCCGGTCTGTTAGTGTAAGCTGGATGATTTTGAATCTAAAGGAAAAACAAACATCTGCATCCTTATTTGTTATTACAGCAAAAATGTAGTAATATTAGATTTCTGCATACACATTCTTTTGTGTTTGATTTTTTTTTTAAACTGTGTCCTGTCTGGCAGTATAACAATTATAATTGTTGTTCGAGTGCCAAAAACAAGATTTACAGATTTACTTTCACAAGTGGAGAAATACAGTTTCTATGCGTTTATGTTTTTTTTTTTTTTGTTTTTAAACAAAGTTCACATACAGTGCTCACCGAAGGCGTTTCAGCAAAGTGGCGTGTGTGTGTGTGTGTGTGTGTGTGTGTGTGTGTGTGTGGCAGGTAGTACTGGTTATGAAATCTTACTAAGAAGTGAATGAAAACCAGACGGGCCTGAGTTGAGCCAGGCCTTCTATTAACCTGTCCTTCCAGGGGAGAGGCTCATAAACAAGGCCAAGATGGCAGGAAACAGCGGAGGGGGAGGTAACAAAGAGGTGGAGGTAAACCAGAGGCCTTGATGAGGAACTGAGAAGGTCAGAGTGAAGGCAGGGGGTGTGGTGGTGAGGGGGCTGGGGAGGTGCTGCCACAGGGACAGCACTTGCTACTTCAAAGAGAAGAAACGCGAGCATTGATCTGCGTGATCTCTCTGATGTTGCAGGCATGAACACAAAAAGGTACAAATGAGTGGAGATGATCTGGATGACAAGCTGTCACACTCTTTTAAGTCTCAATGATGGGAGATGTTTTGTTTGAGGGGGTGAAGCGGAGATGAAATCATCCTTTAGCCTGCGGCCAGGACTTTTTAGGCCTCATAAAAATCACTCCATCGAACCTGTGACTGATTCCAACTTAGCTGAAATGGCGGCTTGTCAGCATCACCCCTGTAATGCAGCCGATTCTTAGACGTCTTCTCAAGTATGCCAAGAGTACAAGGAAAGGTATGAGACTCGCATGATATTTACAGCAAAATTTAAAACAAGAATCTAAAATATGAGATGATGAAGTGAAACTCCTTCTGATGTTAGAGCAAAATGACATATTACTATTATGATCACGTTACCTGTAACATATCCTCTTTTATTTTGACAATAGTTAAAAAAACAGCAATAAACACATTCACCTGGAGTCAGCTAAATTTCTCAGTTTCATTTCAGACTGATTTATGTACATAATTATTTAGTCAATACACACAAAGAGATTCAAATTCAATTAAGAACATTCCTATTTGATGCCAATTATTAAGAAAGGAGACCCAACCATCGAGTCATTTTTAACATTGCTGCAATCGCATCTCCTGTGTCAGCATGTTGTGATGGTGGACAGTTGACTTCCTCAGTTCAGTAACTTTGCAACAATCATCCATTCTGGGAACACATGTAGTCACTGCTGGGAGGAGAACCCATGGCAGACCCAGAATTTAGTGGTCGCTTTCAAACTTTGAGCAGAATGTGGCTCTTTATGCCATTCTGCTTCTTTTGAAGTAACAAAGGCATAACCAGCTGCCATAACTGATTAATTAGCCAAGCAGCTAGCCTGTAGCCGGGTGCTCGACACACATGAGATTGTAGTTTACCAAGTTTACTTTTAAAACAGTTTTACCTCCTTGAGTTTTCATGCCATGAGTGCCTGTGTCAAACAAAAGCCACTTCTTCATCATCAAGTCTACTCGGTCAAAATGTGGCATCTGTCTACAGTTACTTAGAACAGCAAAACCCAAATGCCCACATCTACGTTCACACAGATCCAACCTTGTGTGTTGAATTGAGACTTTTTTTCTTTTCAGTTCTCCTTTTTAGCAGATGATGGAAGCAAACATGGCAGAGCCCAGAAATTTTGATGGAGCGTGCGTACGGGGAGCCGGGAGGAAAATCAGGACATTGATGGAGCAAAATGGAAAACAAAGGTCTTCTCCTCCTCTCCTCTCTCCGCTCTGCTCCTCTCCTCTCGCCCCCGCAGCCTCCTGAGCACAGCTGTCTACATGGCTGGGCTGTTTTCACTGACAAGCTGTGAGAGCCATGAAACAGGAGGGCACCAGGGACCCGGGCCACCTCGACAACATGCGCCCCCTCATTCTGCCCTCCTCCCCACGAACCCCCTCTGTTTCTTTGTTTTTATCCACACTAACAATCCTCCTCACTATTCCAAGCATTTCATCCCAGTCTTTCTTTCTTTCCTCTCTCATGCCCGCTCCTCTTTTTTTCTCTCTCTCCTCTCGGTTTCTATCAGATTTTACTGTTTGTGTCATTCTCTCTCCCCATACTGTCACCCTTTCCTACCCCCACCTCTTTCTTCTACCCCTTATTTCTGCCCTCCAGTGGCCTACTCACACTGTCACATCTGCATGTTTTTGTTGCTGGGCTGTCATGTCCCGTGTTTTTGCCTCAGCCACACATCGCTTCGTACAAAGATGAAAAGGAAGGAAAGGTGGGGGGGGAGAAGTGGAAAGTCCAGGCTGATCATGAGGAGGTTAAAAAAGCATCTGGGGTAAGAGGGAGGCAGGGTGAAAAAACCCCAACAACAAACAATTTCTTATTTTGACTCGCTCCGCAGCGCAATTGCAAGGCTGCCTGGGATTTAATAAGCACTTCTTTGGCATAAGGAGTCTCCTTGTTTTCGTTGTTGCCGAGGCGGAGGCACCGAGTGCCCCCCCAGCCCCCTCCCCACCCTTTCCGTTTTCAGCTATAGACAGAGAAGTCGGCAGTAGGGGGGTGGTAGAAGAGATCTCTGCCAGGGGCTAGGAGGAAAGGAGGAGAGTATCCCCTCTCGCCCCCGTTTGCTGTCCTCCCTGGCTGGGTGGAGCTTACGTGCAGAGTTTAGCTGAAGGGTAGGTGCAGGAGCTGAGGTAGTGATGACGGGGACAAGCTTCCCTGGAAAGCCCTTGAGGGAGACATCTTCTCTGCTGTAAATAAACAGCCCACTCTCCCTGCCTGCAACTGCTCCTTTCATGAATCCCAAACCCTCAAGGACAGCTAAATATCACTCCTTCCTTTTTGCTTTTTCACTGTCCCTTTCTTCCACTTAGATTTTCTTTTCTTTCCTCCCCCAACTCTCTAAGACAGTGTCACCCTTACACACACACACACACCCCTTCTCTTAACACACCAGATCAAGGAAGATTAAAATGTGATATTTGTAATTCCATTTTTGTCCCACACCCCAGCCCATACTATTGTGAAGTTTTTTTTTCTTTTTTTTTAATCTTTCATTTCATTTTCAAGGAGAGGCAGACAACAATGAACAATGTGGGATTTGTTACATTCTTCTCATGAGAGAATACTTCTAAAGGCATCTTCTGGGGCAAAGAACAGAGGAGGGGGAAAAAAAAGTGGGGGAACACCCCCGCTGTGCAAATAAAATCAAAGTAAGAGCTATAACTCAGAACTTAACCATGTTATGGTATCAGATTTGTTTTGAGTTTATTGTTAAACACATCCTGATTTCTGTGAGCGTCAGAAAGAGAAACACTCCTGCACTTTCCAGCACAGTAGTCTGTGGCAATAATCTTCATTTAAGTATGAAATAATTACATTTACATCTAATTAAACTGGATCTTCCTGTCAAGGTTGTTGGGTAATTCAGAAAAGTCAAACTGGCGGTTCTTAGATCCAGAGTGATGTATTTTGAGCAACATCACAATTTTTGGGAGGGTCTTTTCGCAAACAACATAGCATAATTTGGCTTGCAGCTTGATCTCACAGAAATGAATTCATGTCATGGCAATTTATTCACACTGAGGAAATATACGATCAATCACTCCTCTATGAATTTTTAACATAAAGAAGGAAATGAATTAAAATGAATATAAAATTTTGAATCTCACTGATGCAGCATAGTAACACAATTCACCTGTAATTTAAAGTATTTTAGTCACATGATCTGCTATTAAAACTATCAATGAATAATCTATAATTATGACTACAAATATTAATACAAAATAGGCAATCAATGAAAATATCATGAAATATAGCATGTCTTGCTTTTCAGTACACACTTCTTAGGCCAAATTCAATTCTTTTCAAAAAAGCTCCATTTGGGTTTTCATTATCTGTAAGCTATAATCACCTAAATAAACAAAAAATAAGTACTTGAAATGCATCTGTGGGATAAATCTATTTAATTAATGTACTTTCGTCACGTTTTTCTGCTAAATTGATTGACTAAGTTTAGTTAAATTCCCTTGATTTTCTCTCATTTAGTTAGATGCTCCTAGAACACAAAGTGACAAAGTTGAAAAATTTTATTTTCTAGATTTATCAAGTGTTTCTACATCGGGGCAAGTTACACTTTCCAGCTCTGGAGGGGTTTTGCCCTGTCCACCCTTTAACTTGTCCTTCAAAACATGTCTAGATCAACCCTCGTTTGACAAGTCGTCGATTGCCACAGCATGAAAGTGAGATTTAAGGTCAAAGACAGATTTCTCACACATTCTCTGAGCAGCCACGCTCTCACCCAATACACATCAACACATCTGATTAGCTCGTTGCTCAGTCCACCCACATAGGGAGCACGTGGCGTACATGCTGCACGCATGCTGTATGTTTTGCCTCAACTGTGATGCTGCTTCTGATTCACTGAGGTCTGCTTTCAGCCTCTTCCTCCTCCTTTTTTTTCTTCTTCTTGTTCTTCTTCATCCCTCTGCTTCTCACAGACCTGTCAATGCTCGACTTTGCACCGTGGGATTGACCCACTTCTTACATCAGTGGTCTCAAGTGAAGGTCCCCGGCAAAACCAAATTGCATACACACTCAGAGTGACACATGCAAATGCTTACACAGTGATATTACCATATGGCATTCTTTATGGCAGCAGACATAACATAATATTTAAAGATAAATGCTCAGACGGTGGCTGGACGCACTCATGTTAAAAACAGAACATGCGAATCCCATTCTTAGATCAACACACATACACTTACATTAAAAGCTAATGCAATTTTTTTCTCTACTAGTGATGGGACTTATGGCTCTTTGAAGGGAACCCAGTCTCTTCTAAACGACCATTCAGAAGATCCATTTCTGAAAATGTAAATTTTTCTAAGTATAAGTCGTTTTATCTTTGATGATGTTCAATATTATTATTATTATTATTATTATTATTTTGGGTGAAGTTCACCAAAGCAGTTGATTAATCTGTATTAAGTATCTTCTTGAAAAATAACAAATAAATAAATAAATACATGTACATATTGTATAAAATATTAAATTTCGAAATATAAATTTCAAATGCCCATGTAGTGTTTTACAAATGCTGTGTGAACTTAGAACATTTTATCACTACAAAATTTAACTTCAGTTGCTTTGTCAGAAAGAGAAATCCTCTGTGCTCATCCCTCAAGCCCATTCTTGTATTTTATTCATTTGCCAGTGAAATAATATAATTTTAAATTAAAAAGCCACTGTGGTGTATGCAGAGCATTGCAAAGTTATACAGAAAAAAAACACCGAACAGCTCTCATTAACTGAGACATGGATGGATGGATGAATGGACAGACGGACGGCATATATCTAAGTATCTAAAAAATTAATCAGAGTTAGGTTTAACAGAGCGGAGTTGGCAGATTGCATTGCAGGTGGTTATTTTTCTGAACAAGACCAAGCTCTTAAGCAGGCCACACGTTTTTGGTAGGGTTGAAATTGAGGCCGTTACAGAAGGCTTGTGTTCAAAAACACTTTTGATGTGTGTTTCAGCTCATTGTTGTCTTGTTGGAACAGTCACTTCAAGGTTCAGCAGTTTATCTGTCGATAACAAATGAAAATAAATTTGGAGGTAGGCCACTGTGGTCATTCCTGAATCTGTTCCACATATGGAAAAAAAAAAAAAAAAATCAGTTTGATACTTGAGATCACATTGCTAAAAAAAAGTCGGTGAGGAGCTCTACATTTGTTTGTTGTAAAAATGCTTTATTGTATGCTTATGGCACGCCCCGGCTTTTCTCTTTTGTGTTTAAACATTTGTGCCTAAATGACTGGCGTTCTGAATGACATTAGGATGGGACATGACACTATTTCCTGTGAGGGCGTACTACAACGCCTAGCCTTGTGCAAAAGGAAAGTTATGCGTATTCAGACCTGCAGACACATATGGAAGGCCATGGGGTTACGGTCTGCTTCCAGACTTGTGAAGAGGCCAACATATCAGGACAACATACATAGAATCCGAATGATGATAGAATCCCTAGAGCACTAAAGAAACAAGCGGCACAAGTCCAGGGTCAGACTTACACAGGAGGATATGTGAGCCCTCCTGCTTAAACATTCATCAGATTCTTTCACAAGGAATATACCAAGACAATCAATAGTGATACAGCTGAGAAATACTGCTGTGAGTGAGGGTGCTGTAGCACACCTTTAATTTAAACAAAACATATGGCTTCCACATGGTGGTAGCTCATGTTTCAGTCACATACGCATAACAACAAATCTTGTTCACATTTTATTTTCCGATGTATCTTTTATTTGGAATGGATCCATGTGCTGTTCTTTCATAATTAAAGCAGCAGCCTAGCTTGGAAATATTTTCAATTTGCAAGCTGGAGGAGGCCCCTGCTTTAACACGTTGGCAGTTGTTTTTTTTCAGTAGGTAAAAATACAACACACCAATTAATAATTTTTTGTTCATTTTGATGTTGTCTGCTTACATTCAATGAAAAATCAAGATTTCTTATTGGAATATTCTATCAGATCAATAACAAAATGTTTTTAATATAGATGTGTCAGCTTGATGAAAACTATGACTACTGCCCTCTTAACGTTTGTTATTTTCAAAAGATAGGTTTTAATCTGGGCTCATTAGAATAAGTATTCTAGTTTATTGACTATGATGACGTCAATAATTGTGTGCCTATATTTAATATTTGGATTTACAAAAGAATGGCAGATTTGCTCCCTAAAAAATATGTTTAACCAAGTTTCTTTTTCACCAACAAATTAAATGCAAGCTCCTGCAAGCACAAAAACTGACTGATTATAGAGAGCATTGCAAAAATATTCCTTTCCAGAAGCTTCAGAATTTGTGAAGTTAAAACCATAATTGTTGGTGTGATGAAGTGGGATTTTATGATAGAGCAACACAAAGTTTTTTTTTTTTTTTTTTACAAATAACTAGTTTCCTAAGTCAGCAGTTTTTAGAAACACTTTGCTGTGATTAAAGCTGCAAGTCTTATTTCGTATCTTTGTCCATCTTTAGAAGAAGGTGAAACTTTAACCTAATTTTATTTTATTTTATTGTGAAATTGCTCAAGCTTAATAAGACTGCCAGGAAAACATCGGGAAACAGCAATTTTCAAGTCCGGCCACAAATTCTCAATTGTTTTCAAATCTGAACTTTGATTCTTCCATTGCAACTCAAGCATAAGCTTTGATCAAAATCACTGCAGTGAATTGAAATTCACGTGCAGAGTGCTATCTTTCACATGCATGCTATGTCCTCTTCAGAGTTTGTTGCAAAGTGCAAACCGGATTTCTTGCAACATCACATTTTCTGCCAGTCTTCCATTAAGGTCAGATTTATGTCTGGCACACCCAATGCTGTCCTGTCAGCAACAGCCTACTACTGGTACTGCAGATCTTAACAGCTCTTCCAGAGTTACTGTTGTTCACATGGCTGCCCTCATTGCCCTACAAGTCAGTCATGTCTTGCTGTTTTGCAGCTGGGTCAAACTCTTTTGACTTTCTGTAAATCGACTCAATAGTGAGACAATTCAAGCCTTGGAATATTGTGATTAAATCTGCTTTGAAATTCTCCACAACTTCATTGCTGACCTATGTGCAGTGTTCTTTGGTCTTCGTAATGATGCTTATTTACAAAAAGAAGAAGAAGATGGTGAAGCCTTATCTGAACAGTTTAAATGACATACATAGGATTTGATTTAGTGGTTTCAAAATAAATAGGGCTGAAAAGAAAAAAAAACACAAGCATGCAACACTTCAAAATGAAGCACTTCTTCACGTTGGTCCACCACTTAATATCCTGATGCACCGAAGCTTGTGGTTGAAACATGACACAATTTTAAAAAGTTCAATGAGTTTAAAAACAGAAACTTCCCATTCTTCTCCATGATTCACACAAAACACTCAAGGGAATAAACAAAACCAAAAAAAAAACAGTAGTCAAATATCATTTCCTTCCCAACACATCCACTAATATTTTATTGTTGCAGAAAAGTGATCATTAAAGAGAAGGAACTCCCAGACCTTAAAGATGATTACATGTTGGCATCCAACCTGCGTCAAGGCAACATTAAAACACAAGCTGTAATTTCTGGAGGAATGTCTGTGATTACCTGAAACAGGTAGACAGACAAAAATAATTATTAAAATTGAACCTGTTTAAAGGTTCAGCCAGCGCCTCACATTTAGCTCACAGGGCTTTACAGACACAACTTAATAAGAGAGCAACATCATCTTGAAACCTTCAGCAATGCAGGAAATGCGACTTCAGAGTATTTTTTGACACTGAAAAAACTGTATATTGAACACACACAACCGCAGTTTCAAAATGATTCTGCGAGGCATGTGGAAGACGAGAGTTGGAGAGAGAGACGTGTGCCGGCAGAGGAGAGTCGTTGCCTGCTTGACGCATGTACATGCATGTCAGTAAATCCAAACGTATGTTTTGAAAAATGAGGAAAAAAAGTTAGTTTTTAGAGTAGCAGTAACTCCAAGGAGGGGAAAGCAAAAAATAATAATAAATAAATTAAATGAAAACTTGTGGAGTCATAAATAGTTTTTGACTAGTGGCATTATGAAGGAAATTCCATCCAGTAATTAGAGATGTGTGCAAAAACCTCAGATTCTGTTCAAGTTAATTCAGAGATTGTAGGGGGAAAAAAATAAATAAAAAAAGACTGCCTATCAGTTACAGCTCAGTGCCTGTCAAATATCTCTGCAGTTTTGCACACCGTATTGTCATTACACTGTAGATGTATCGACATCTACAGTCATTACATGGACAGCTTAGGGTTCCAGCTTTCCATGAACCCTAAAGTATGAATGACGAATGTTCATACAAGTAGATACAAACATTCACAGTGCATAATTATCTCAGCTTCATCTGCTTTCTGTTGCAAACAGCTCGACAAGTAAAAAGGAAAAAAAAATCCTGGTAAGGTGCAAACAAGAGAGACAGCAGTGAGAAAAAGAGGAAGGAATGGAGGACACAGGAAATGGAGTAAAAAAACAACAACCCTGTGCATCACTAAAACAATAATGACTTCCACTAATTGTGTTTCCTATGGCCAATGTGAGTGTGGTGACATTTCAGCTCGGTGTTTGTCGGTCAAAAGATGAGCTAATTAATATGGTAATTCAGCTCCGACGCCTCCAGTGACAACCACACCCCCTCGTTAGGAGCTACAGGGACACAGGGTCGGATGCACCAGGAGAGATGGAGGAACAAAGAGATGAGCAGGAGACGACAGAGAACCAGAGAGGTCTTTTTCTGGGCTTCCCTTCTCAGCATCAGCCGTAGTCGCACACAACTCTATGACGGGAACAAGTGATTATTTCTAAAAAATGGGGAACTTTGTCAAAACTTATCCCACCCACTCTCTTCCTGGCGCTCTCTCTCTGTCACACACACACACACGCACAGACGCACGCACGCCTTCACGCGTGGGCACACACATGCACTGGTGGATATAAACACACACAGCTGTGCAAATATGCAAACGTGTAGTCAGAAGTGCACTGATACACAAAAAGAAACAGGACTTACAACTCAGAGGCATGTTTTTTAATTGATCCGAGGAAGCCAGTGGGTATCTCTGCCTGGCAGGATAAATGTGACATGTCTCCAACAAATTGCATGATCCAATGAAGTATTTTTTACCTTTCACAAGAGCTGAACTAGACAAACATCTAGGTTAAAATTCAGGTTTTTTTTTTTTTTTTTTACCTCAAAGTATTGAATTTTCTAGATTGGTTAACCCCGTAAATGTTTAAAGTGTTTAAATCTAAATCCTGTTGTGGTGTGCATAATAATTACATCACAAGTTGTGCACATCATTTCGGTGACTAAATGGGTTTTCCCTGACAGTTTTAGTGTTTTCCAACATTTACAGTGGCGTTCAGTGAGACTGTGTCATGTGAGCTGCTCTGCTAGCTGTGCTCAGATATCCCCAACTGTCCACGTTTAAAAGACAAAGACCAAGGTCAGGAAGCAGATAAGCTATTTTTTCATAAGTTCTGTCAGTATACGATTACCTGAAACTGTATGTGTGAAGAGCTGAATTATCATAAAGTCATAGAAAAACAAGGACTACACATGCTAGCATTTCAGGAAACTGACCTAGCTTAAATCATTATCAGCAGAACCAAAGAATGAGGTGACTTAAGACAAATAATGCAGGTGACGTGTGGTCAGCACACCATAGGATTTCCTAACCTAGTTAACTCTGTGTTGAAACAATACATATGCTGTGGAATATCCTGTTGGGACAAAAGTTTTGAAAGAATTAGAAAATTCTCCTAATTTGGATGCAATCACATTACACATTGGGCGTATACCAACTGATGAAATGTAGTGTTTTATTGTAACGCACTTTAAAGCAAAGAGATTTTCAATAAAAAATAATGAACTGAATTTACTGAGGTGAATTTTATCTGCAAACAGCAATTCTTACGCAAATCAGATTGGCATCATAGAGAAACTAACTTGATCAGAACATAACTAAGGCCTTTTTACTCTTTGGAAAAACACTCAAAATACATTTTTTCCCCCAAAAGAGGACAAACACTTTTAACTGCATGACTGACAGGATTCCCAAACCGATTATTTTTAGGTGGTAGATAATTTTCTTGTTATCAAAGCTGACTTTCAAATCAGCAGTTTTGTTTCTCTAAGCTTCAAGAAATACACACCTGGACCGTAACGTTGCCAAAAACCCTTCACGTATTCTCTAATACAAACAAACTGCTCCTTCTCTGCACTGGAAATCTGAGAAAGGACATACAAGTATGTGTTTGCATGTATGCATTTCAAACAAATGGAAGCACAACATGGGTTGTCAGTTTGGAAATGTTATCTAAATTTCACAGGTGGAAAAACTTTGCTTTGGAATCAGGTCAGAGTAAGAGAGGCCAAAATCAATGTTTCATACTCTGATTTCCACTGTGGCTCCTTATTTTACACAGATGTGTCTCTCTTTCTAAATTTTACCTTTGAAAGTTGCCAAATTGTGTAAATACTGTAGTGTAAATACGCTTTTCATTGTAAAAGTGTATTTAGTGAGTGCTAGTCCAATTAGTACTCGCTGAATGCTAATTGGGCTATTGCTACAACATAGTGCTATCCATCGCTGCTTTTAAATGGTGAATGAAATGTTGTATATTGTCTCTGCGTAAATAAATATATAAACAGCATAAGGAAAAAGTAATATGTGGGAGCAAAAAAAATGCATATATTGAGACAAAAAGTAGTGCATACCAATTAGGAAAAAAATAACTCAATGCATGTTATAATGGAGCTATTGTTAATGTTTCCATTAACAATATGGAAACATTAACACTATGTTTACATAGTGTTAATGGAATATTGGGCTGGGTATATACCAAAATATACCAAAAACAATATACAATTGTTTTTGGTATATTTTAAAATATTCCTAAAACAAAAATTCTGCTTTACTCCAAAGGGCAACAGCATCACAATTTGAGGTAAAATGGAAATACTAGCAGCATAAAAGGCTGTTTCTCAACTGCCGTTTTAATAGGCCAGCCTCTTCCTCTACCACCCACCACATCATTCCTCTTTACTGCTGTTCTTTCACCTCGCCTTAACACACACGTAGAACTATCACAAGGACGCACACACACACACACGCAGGCAAACATTTGCCTGGCTCATTAATTAACAGTACAAACAATTTACCGAAGTCAGCTCTTCCAGCTTTTCAGAGGAAGGAGCTTTTTTTCCCCCCCATTTGCAGAGGAATGTGAGGTGATCTAAACTGTCTAGTTAATGTAAATAATTTACCTTTACCTTTATCCTGAAGGGATCTTAATTGTGACTCCCTGGCTCAGCTTGCTGTAATTTATCAATGTCCTTCTTTGCTGGAAAAAAAAGATGCTCTGTCTATCGATGGGAGGGGTAGAAAGAAAAAAAATCCTTGGACTTTGAAATAAAGTGGAAGACATTGGAAAAGCATAAACACAATACAAAAGAAACATGCATACACAGTGGATTAATGGCAACTCTTCGCCAATTAGATGAGAGTTTGTTTGTTTTTTTTTTGTTTTCATCCGATGCTGCTGGTCATCTGCTGTCTTGGGATATTGATCTATATATCAATGGAATAAAGAGCAGAGGGAAGAATATAAACATTATGGACTGGGGCCATTCTAGCCTGAACATCTGAAGCATTGTCTGTGAATCTGCTCACTCCAGTTCAAGATATGTTTTATTCCTCGAGACTGAATAATGCAAAGATGAGTTGGGGCCGTCGGCCATTCAGAAGGTAGGACAGTAACTGGAGCGCATGTGTGTATTTGCAAAAAATGGGAGAGTCAGAGTGGTGGAGTAAGTGAAGGGAGGGGGGGGGCTGCCTCAATATTTTTCATTCTCGGCATATCAGCCTTGGAGGGCCTCGACGGCGCAGTAAAAAGCCATGTATCTTGGTCATGTGACTGTGCAGAGCGTAATTGCAAGTCTCTCCAGTTGAAATGAAAGTAGACTTTGGCCATTTCTCAACACAAGGGCTAAAAAGAGACCGCAAAACCTAAGCACTTCCCTTAGCGAGAAATGTCCCTGCACACCCACAGCCTGCGCACTTTACCAGAAGCTGCAGCAGCTGACAAGGCAACCATGGCGGGGTGTGTGTGTGTGTGCGTGCGTGCGTGCGTTTTCACACTCAAACTTTACACTGGTGTATGCTGATTTATCTGTGTTTTATTATGTTGCAACGATTAGTCACAAATCGGTTATTTGCCCTGTGAAAATCTTCTTAAACAGTTCTCAGCAAGTACTAAAAAAAAGGAGCTAGTTGAGCTTCAGAAAAAGTGAACAAATGTGCTGTGACCGGATTATATTTGACCTTCACAAACCACAACTGTACAGTTTCAGTCATCTTGTGATTTTATGAGCATGACTGGTTTGAAGCGAGATTATTTTAAGTGCAAAACTACACCCACCACCCACTTTTTGGGTTAACATTACTAAAACCAGTTTGGGTCCCTTTTTGCTTTCAGAACTGCCTTAATTATTTCTTAAATTGATTCAACAAGGTGTTGAAAACATCCTACAAAGATTTTGGTCCAAACTAACATGAGAGGATCACGTTTCTTGAAGTTTTGCAACTTTTCATTGCACCATGTACCAAAGGATCTCGCGCTACAATTTGGTCACCATGGAGTCCACTGGATTTAAGTAACAGTAAACAAGTTTGAGTTGATTTTAATATTGTAATAAGATGCTTTATCTTGCAGGCTACATCATGAGAAGGCTACAATGTGGTCATAAAGGCATAAACATGGCATCGACATTACTCAGGTAGTTGACACAATGCTTGATTGGCACTAAGGGGACCAATCAAGTAGTAAAGCCTGGCAGACTTTACTAAGAAAAGTCCGCCAGACCATTATGTTGCCTCCACCAGTTTGTTGATAAAAGGCCACATTTCAACTCTACCATCCAAACATCACAGCTGAAATCAACACTCATCAGAACAGCCCTCATTTGGTGCAAATTGTAGCCTCCGCTCCCTGTTCTTTGCTGACTGGAGAGGCACCCACTGTGGTTTTCTGCTACTTCAACGTTCAATCTGTTGTGCATTCCTCACACCTTGCAACAAGTGGTTATCGGAGCTACTTTTTTTTGGACCATTCTCTGTAAATCGAAAAGTCTGGTAGGTGGCTTAGAGCTACTTAAATCTTATTCCTTCAACATTCTGGTGCTCAGTCTCTTCTAGCAAGCCATCTTTACTGTTGTTAGATGCCCAAATGCATTAAGTTTGGTTGATTTGCTGTTTGTGTTCACTACTGATAAATGTGTGTTCATTTGTACACAGAACATCAGGCAATTTTTTCTATATGTGCACAGGGGCTATAAGACGAGCCAAAGCTATGGTGATGATAAGGGGTCAGCTAAGGGCCACGCTGATCCACTTACGCTCGTCATTGATCCCTTTGATACGCGGCGCTTTCTATATTGACATCTAAACATTCAGGCCAATGCTGGAAGGAATACAGTCTTCCATGTCTGAGCTCTTTATTGAACACAGCGAAAGACTCTAATGACGAACATAGCTTCCAGTAAGACTTGTGCGCTGTTCTCCTTCACCTGCTGCGACCCCCGTTCTCATCTCAGAAGCAAATTTCTGTCTTGCGGACTTTTATCAATAATTACCTCTGTCTTGGTGTATTTTGTTGGTTTTGTTTTGCTCTTGTTTTATTCCAGCTTTAGTCTCCATTTTCATGCCTGTCTGCATCTCTGTTCCTACCCCCCAACCCCTTTCCTGTGTTTCCCCACCCAGCGCACCTGCTTCTAAGACCCAGCCCTGTGCCTCACAGCCGGGCTGGGTGGAGAACAGACGGGGCCCTGTGTTTTCTGATAATCATCACATAGCTTGCATGCCTGCTCCTCTTCTGTGTCTCTGTGTTCTTTATCCTCAGTGCCCTGCCTGCCAGCTTACCTCAGACACCCAGCCCTCTGCATCTGTCCCGCCATAGATCAGATGCCTGACAGGCTCACTCAGCACCCACAATGCCTCTGTTTCATTCTTTTCTCCTTTTGTCATGAATTGCATCAATTGCAGCTGTCAATGGCAAAGCACACATGTGGGATAAGTGTTCCCTTCTCAGCAAGTATGAGCAAGTTGAAGGATAACTTTTTTTTTTTTAAGCAACAGTTCAGGGTTGTTGTTTTTTTGAAAGCCGAACATATTTAATTTTATCTCGAAAGACCCGCATTCCTTCCCGTTCACGCCTCGTGCTTTCCGATTAAAAACCGCGACGTAATACGACCAACGAGTCTGAACTGCTTGGCTCCACAATTGCATGTTTGAAAAAGACGATCTGATAGAAAAGTATAACTAATCTCTGTCAACTGCCAAATGAGCCATAAAAGTAAACTGTAAAAACTATGCTAAGCGTCTAGTTTTATGACTTAATGTCAGCAGCGGCCTCCGGTCTTGTCTTGCAGGTACGCACAGCACATGAGTGAGACAAAACTGGAAATTGTGGACCCAAGAAAACTGAAATGTTTACAAGAAATGACAACTAAACTTGTTATTTTAGGCTGATTAAATCTCTCGAAGGAAGCATGACGTTACTTCTTAGAAGTGCTGCGTCATGTCTTAATATAATTTGCTTCACAATGTGGTTTTTACGCCTTATAGTTGTAGGAATGTAAAATGTATAGGTGGCTTGGTTGATTTTGGCTCACTGTCTCAAATATTGCATAAATAGCAGACGCAGGGAATGTAATGCTCAGGGAGAGGAGCCGT